>NW_022631102.1:4487646-4917646 GCF_010015895.1 Lontra canadensis
GGCGGCGGCCGCGGCCGGTTACCATGGCAACCCCGGGCCCGCCGCCGCCGCCGCCACAGCCGCGGCCGCCGCGCGGGCCTGACGCCGGCGCTGCCCGCGCTGCCCGCCAGGGGGCGGCCTCGGCGGGGCGGTGGGGCGGGGCCGGGGGCCGGGAGCTGGGGACGCGGCGGGCCAGCCGGGGTCCCGGCGCGCCGGGGGCCTGCGGGGGCGTCGCCGCCGGGCCCCGCCTCCTCGCACGGCCTGGGCGCCCCCGGGAGGGCGGGCCGCGGGGGCCGCGGTGACAAAGGGAGCGGCGGGGCGGGCGCGGAGGGAGCGGGGCGCCGGCCCGGCCGGGGGAGCCCTCCCCTGCGGGCGCCGAGGCCCGCGCTCCCCGGAGGCCCCGTCCCCGCGCTCGCCTTCGGCTCCAGGACCAAACATGGGCCGCGATTTTCCACTCCCGGCCACGTCCCCCGCCGCGGCGCGCCCCTCTCCCCACAGGTCCCCCGCCGCGGCGCGCCCGGCCCCGAGGGAGGGGTGGCCCCGGGCGCGGGCTCCGCTCGGCGCTCTGCTCGCGGGCGGGGAGGGCCGCGGCTCAGCCCCCGCGGGCCCCAGAGTCTGGGCGGCCTGGGCAGGAGCCACGACATCTGCTCCGCTCCTTCCCCTCTGATCGGCCCCCGCGGCACAGATTTGTCACATTACACACTTGTTAACCGGCTCCGGGAGCCGCGGAGGGCCCGTGCACTGTCTCGGGAAGACAGAGTTCCGACGAAATTCCGGAGCGGGGGAGACCCCGGACCAGCCTTCTGTAACTTTCCCAGCACGCGCGCGCGCACACACGCACACACACGCGCGCACACACACGCGCGCACTGCATTAATGACCGGAGCTCCACCACGCTCCGCCTGAAGTCCGGGTGCTGGGAAGTGGGGAGAAGAACACGTGCGCCAGTGACCCTCGGGCCGGGAGGGTGCAGAAGACACTGCCAGCATTTGTGCTCCTTGCTCCACGACGGTGACAATTCACTTCCGCCTCTTAACCACAGTGATTCGCTTACATGTTCTAATTCACCTACATGCCTGAATGGTTTCAAGTCGTAGGTATTCGCCGGTAGGGCCTGAACACCCCATAGGTGACTGACATAAGTAAAAAGTTACCATCAGCAACGCGAGCGGGCCTCACCGGGCTCAGAGCCGGGGCTCGGTCACTGCAAGTGGCATGTTTGGCATGTGGGTTAGCCACCACTGGCAGTGCAAGCTGTGGGTGGAAGGGAGGTTGAAGACCTTCTCTCTGACCTGGTCAGGGAGATCAGGCACAGAGGACAAGAGGGATTGTTGACGAGGAAAGTGCGTGTAGGACCATGAAGGGCTGCAGGGGTGGGTTGGAGTGTGGCTCAGAGCTCAAAGGACAGTGGGAAGGCCAGCATTCGTGATCTTGGGTCTGCTGACAAGCCAAAGGGCTGCTCTGAGAGGAACGAAAAGCTTGTATTGCAGACAGGTGGGAAATGAGATTGCACTGGCGCAGGCGAGCCAGGTAGGATAGGCCCCCGCCCACAGAGGACCTGAAGGCAGCGGGTGGCAGACAGAGGAGGGAGGTGAGAGCAAGCGGCTGCTGGAGCTGCATTAGATAGATGAGTCTGTGTGTGTGGACAGGACAGCGGGGGCCAGGGCCGGGAGCTGGGGAGGCCCAGGGCCCGGCGAGGCCTGAGCACCTCCACAGTCAGAGGGATGCGCCAGAGGGACCTTCCTATATGACAGACAGCTGGAGAGGCAGGAAAACCGATAAAAGGCAGCAAGCTTCCCACTAGAAATGATCCAAGCAATTTGGAGAGCGGAGAGGGCGTCCCAATGAAAGAATGGGATTTGGGTAGAAATTGTTTAAAAAAAAAAAAAAAAAAAACCCTTTCTAAAGGTGAAGATGGTAAGTCAGCTTCGAAGCTGGCCAGAGCCTTGGGATGGGAGGAGAGAAATTCCGAAGGAGTTGGAAAGAGAGGCAGGAAACTCGCATAGGATATTGTCTCATTAAACTAGGAGCACAGAAAGTAGCAGAGGGGTGGGCATTTTCACAGGACTCTCTGCAGGACAGGTCAAGGAGGACAGGGCTGGGCAAGGGCCCTTCTATGCGGTAGCAGAGAGCTTGCCGGATGGCTTGGAGCATCTTGGTGAGCCGTGGGGAGGGGAGCCAGGCTGCTGGTCATCAAACGGAGAGCACACGTGGGTGCACATTTGAGAACTTTGGCAGGGAAAGGAAATTCGGGCCAACTCCAGAGGGCTGGGGAGGCAGAAGGATCACATAAAGCCACCCCTGCCACCGCGCAGCACAGATGAAACCTCCATGTCTCTGAAGCAAGAGGTAGGGGGCACCTGGGTGGCTCAGTCTTTATGCCCTTGACTCAGGTCATGACCCCAGGGTCCAGGGAGGGAGACCAACATCAGGCTCCCTGCTCAACGGGAAGCCTGCTTCTCCCTCTCCCACTCCCCCTGCTTGTGTTGACTCTCTTGTTGTGTCTCTCTCTATCAATTAAATAAATAAAATATTAAATAATAAAGTCAGGCAGGTTCTATAGAGAAGGGGCTTTCGAAGCACAAGGCTGAACACAGGTGCACTTTGATCTTTGCTCTGGTCTGTCTTCTCGCTTCCCACCCTCCCCGCTTCAAACGCAGTCCTAATATCCCCTCCACTCCACTTTGCAGTTTTGTGCATTAGAATACAGCAGATAATTGACATGAAAGCTGACTGCAGCATTCTTCACATTGGAAAGGAAAGGATAATTATGAATAAATGATTAAAACATGGCTCTTCTTAAGAATGTTAATATTCTTGGGACGCCTGGGTGGCTCAGTGGGTTAAAGCCTCTGCCTTCGGCTCAGGTCATGATCTCAGGGTCCTGGGATTGAGTCCCACATCGGGCCTGCTCAGCAGGGGGCCTGCTTCCTCCTCTCTCTCTGTCTGCCTCTCTGCCTGCTTGTGATCTGTCTGTCAAATAAATAAATAAAATCTTAAAAAAAAAAAAAAGAATGTTAATATTCTTGATTTATTGTGTTCAAGGAATGCTACTGGACCACAGCTAAGACGAGTTAAGAACAAAGAAAATTCAGAAGCAGGGCAGGAGAGAAATTGAGCTGGAGATTTTCGTAGAAGATCTTACTTCCGCTAGAGCAAAATTACAAACAACAGTGAAGAACTCAGTCCACTTGCTTTTCAGATGATAAAGATCATTATTACACTCTTAACCAAGAATACTTAACAGCTATGTTTTTCCCACAATGGCAAAAGCTCACTCTAAAAAAAAAAAAAAAAGCAAAATTTAGTATAATTACAAGGATATGCATATTAAGTCAATTAGGTATAATCTACACAGCATTGAAAAAGATCCATGGGGAATGTCCAAAAAAAAAAAAAAATCTCTGAACGCTTAATTAATGATGTGTGATTTTTGTGCCCAAACATTTTAACAGATTGTTATTCCATGTCACTTTGAGATCATTTATGGCCCAAGACCAAGAACTGTTGTCATTGTGATAAGTGACGTACCCTCTCCAGGACAACTTAACCACAGCACTCAGTGGCATTAATAGCAGCATATTGTACAGTACGTGAAAAAAGAGAAAGGAAAATAGGAGCTCTTTAGCCTCTATTCGTGGAGAAGTAATTTTTAAAATTACCCAGAAATGTAGCTTGTGTACCTATTGTTTAATTCAACATTTCTCCAGAAATAGTTGGTACAGTTCCGGGCACCGTGCTTGGGGCTGGGAATACAGCCACAGAACACGGTACTTTCTAGACTGCAGGTGGCCGTGTGTAGCCGATGTAAAGAGTCATATGTGCACTTTTTTTTTTAAGATTTTATTTATTTGCCAGAGAGAGAGAGAGAGAGCAAGTGAGTACACGCAAGCAGGCAGAGAGGCAGGCAGACACAGTAAGAGAAGCAGGTTCCCTGCCGGGCAAGGAGCCCGATGCGGGACTCGATCCCATGACCCTGGGATCATGACCTGAGCCGAAGGCAGCAGCCTAACCCACTGAGCCATCCAGGCGTCCCTCATATGTGCACTTTAAAGAATGAGTAGGAAGTCTACTTCTGCGTCTGTACCCAAAGGAATTGAAAGTGGCTGGGTGGCTAAGTCGCTCGAGTGTCTAACTCTTGACTTCTCTATTTTGGTTCAGGGTCATGAGATCAAGCCCCACATCTGGCTCAGTTCGGAGTCTGCTTGCGATTCTCTCCCTCTGCCTCTCCCCCCACTCGTGTGCGTGCTCTCTCTCAAATAAGTAAATAAATAAATTCTTTTTGAAAATAAATAAGATATAAAGAAAGGACACTTTGACACCTGCTACAATGTAGATGAACCTTGAGGACCTTATGTTAAAGGGAAAGAAGCCAGTCGCAAAGAGACATATACTAAGTGATTACATTTACACGAGGTCCCTCGAGGAGTCAAGTTCATAGAGATAGAAGTAGAATGGTGGGTGCGAGGGGCTGAGGGGAATGGGAAGGAAGTGAGTGTTCAATGGGGACAGAGTTTCAGTTTGGAATGACGAGAAAGTTCTGGAGATGGAGGGGGTGCTCATTACACAACAGGGTTATTGTACTGAACTGTGCCCTTACAAGTTAAAATGGCAAATTTTATGCATATTTTAAAACCAATGAAAAAGAAATGGAATAAGAAATATCAGAATACATTGAACTCACTAAGAATAAGGGTTTTTACTCGAAACATTGGTTTTTACTTGGAATGTGTACTGGGTCGTTGTGTAAAATGTGTTTCTCCCTATGGGACACGAAGTCAAGGAGACAGGCAGATAATAACGAATTGTGATAAGTGCTAGGAAACAGAAGCAGAAGAAAGAAGAATTTCAGATTATTCCAGAGAGCGTGACTACCGGACGGAGGGTAAGAGAGGGAGTCAGAGCAGGGGAAGCCGCTCAACCAGATCAGGACCCAGGACCAGCTGGGGAATCGCCAAGGTCACCCAGCAGGAAGAATGACCTGCTCACATGGCGGTTCTGATTAAATTCTAAGATCCAAGGAAAGCTGCCCTTAGGTAAGTGTTATGGGTTAAACTGTGTCGGTCCAAATTCATTTGCTGAAGCGCTAACCTCTAGCCCTTGGAATGTGGCTTTCTTTGGAGGCAGGGTCTTTATAGAGGAAATGAAGTTAAAATGAGGTCATTAGGTTGCGTCCTCATCCAATGGGACTGATGTCCACAGACGAAAAAGGGATTAGGACACAGACACTCACAAAAGGAAGACCACATGATGACACAGGTAAAAGGCAGTCGTCAACAAACCAAGCAGAGATACCTGGGACAGATCATTCCCTCGTGGCTCTCAGAAGGAGGCAACCAAGCCTTCACCTTGATTTTGGACTTCTAGCCTTCAGAACGAACAGACAGTCAATTTCTGCTGCTTCAGCCCTCCCCCAGCATGTAGAACTTGGTTACTACCCCCCTGGCAAACTAACAGAGTCAATACAGAATCCCAATGTCCAGAATTAGCTGCACCATAGATCCAGAAATTCATTACTGATATTGGAATACAAAATACGCTTCCTATGATAAGATTGTCCCTGCATCAAACGAGAGGTAATCAGAGATGCCTAGCCTCAGAAAAGAACATTAAACTCTCCCACCTGCGTGCCAATACCGCTGTATTTCCCTACAACATCCCTGACAAATGCTCCCTTGGCCATTTCAAAACTGAAAAGCTTGAATTATGGAAAAGATGGCTGGTTATTTCTATCCCAAATCACCTTCCCCAAAGCATCCTTCAGCGATCCTGCTTTTGTCCGGTCGATCTCGTCTCCGGTGTCCTGGTGCAGCCTGTCTGTTCCGAGAAGCTGTGGTCACAGCCTGTGTCCTGTTTTCCCAGCTCTGTTTTGTGACTCCAGGGTTAGCTTGCCCAGAGAGGGGTTAATGAGGGCATTTCATTCTCTGTTGCCTTCCCCATTAAGTGCAAACATCTTGGCGCAGACTTCAAGTGTGTCTGAGTTCCCGCGGCAAATGCTGTCTTTGGCATCTGACACGCTCCTGCCGCACCACGCTATCGGCAGCTCCCGTTCATGACTCTCAGTCATGCCATGCACTTGAAAGCTCTGGACCTCTGCCCATGCCCCAGCCCTGAGTGCCTGCCTTCCCCACCCGCCACCACTGAAGCCACGCGATCCTGTCCGCTGCACTTCCAACATCTGCTGGTATTTTACTCCATCCCTTATGTTAAGTGGCCTTGCCTTGTAGGAAATTGTGTGTGTGTGTGTGTGTGTGTGTGCGTGTGTGTGTCCATCCGTCCCAGGAGATTAGATGCCCCAAACATCCTTCATGCTGGGCATGGCTGGCACTGAGTACATGCTGAGGAATGAATGAAATGAATGATTGAACCCACTAGACAAATCAGTTGCTTATGACACGCAATAGGCTTTCAAATGCTTTGAAGACTTTGAAGAGAGCGTTCCTGCTTTCCAGGCTGAAGCCCTCCATGTCCTCCCTGGCCATCCCGTGACGTACTTTCTCAACCCCTTGTCTGAAGAGATGCCCACGTTTCTCAAGTGGGCTCTTTTCTCCTGAATCCTGGCACCCAGAGCTGAACACAATAACCTCAGAGGACAGACCTGTGTGACCTTTCCCTTTAACAACCTGGATGTCATGATTCTGTTAATGCGACCGAAGTCCATATTGATTTTTTTTTCTCTTTGAGCAATCAGGATATATACTGTTGGTTCCTGTTGAACTTCTGGCCAGTGATAAACCCATCAGTCTTTCCAAATGAACTGCTGTTGCGTCTTCTCCATCCTGTATTGAGCTAATCCATTTAAAAAAAAAAAATCTAAAGACAATTTATCTTTACCTCCGTTAAATGTCATGTTGTTGGTGTCAACCCATCCTCTTAGCCAACCCAAATCTTTAAACTCTGAACTCTGGCATCTAACGCATCAGCATGCTGGCGACAGGAAGTGTGAAGTACCAAACCCTTTACTGATAATTGACAAAGTCATCCCCCCTCAGGAGGGGGAGGAGCTCTGCAGTCCGCATCTCCAGGAATCTATTTATCTGTACCTTAAACATGTTTGTCCAGCTCAACATGAAATTCCCAACTGTGGGGCACCTGGGTGGTTCAGTGGGTTAAGCCTCTGCCTTTGGCTAGAGTCATGATCCCAGCCCTGCCCCGCATCCGGCTCTCTGCTCAGCGGGGAGCCTGCTTCCTCCTCTCTCTCTGTCTGCCTCTCTGCCTACTTCTGATCTCTTGTCTGTCAAATAAATAAATAAAATCCTTAAAAAAAAGAAAAAAGAAATTCCCCAACTGTTCACCCAGCCCATTTTTCTCTGTCATGCACAGTGTTTGGTGAAGGATCTTTACCAGTGCTTTGTAAATCCAGTCTGGTAACCCCGTGAAAAACAGAGAACAAAAGTTGGTTTGGCTCTTGGGGACGGCCTTTCCTTCCAAGTCATACACACTAGCTCCTCAAAGATCGGTTAAAATTTTGCTCAGAACCAATATTAATATCAAATTTATCATCCGTATTTTCCAGAATCCAACTTTTTCTGCTTTGGGGGAAATCATGACATTTTTCCCTTTCCAGTCTTCTGCAACGCCCGTCTGGTGAGGTTCGAGATGGTTTGTCAACGTATTGGCTGTCACTACGGAGCCTCTGTCATTTCTCACCTGCCTTTGGGCTCTTGACAATGCCTCCAGGGGTGTTTCTTCTACTCTTTCCAGTTTTACAACTGTTCTCCCGATGGGAGAGAAAGAAACCCAGAAAGTGAAGTCCAGGATATGCAGGCGGCTTTCAGAGTCCTTCGTGGCCCCTGTTCCTCTCACTGTCCTTTGTGATCATTCGCCAGCCCCCCAGCAGCCGGCATGGAGCCTCCGTAGCGCTTGCCCTGGCTTCGCCCCTGGGAGCCTCGTCCTCACGTTTGGAGGCAGATCCAAAGCCCATCTCACAAAGGTGAGTCAGCTGCAGTGCGGGGAACCTGACTACCTGTGCGGCACCTGCCCTGGCCGGGCTGGGGCGGGCGAGATACGCGGGTGCCGAAGCCACACACAACAGCCGAATGGAGGGCCTCTCCGGCCTCATTACCCTACAGTGGCACCGCGGAACCGGGAACATCTGAGCCTTCCAAATTAATGTGCTCGTAGTCCGGACGGACACGAAAACTCCTCATGATCTGGGACACCCATGGCTTTGTTCCTCTCGGGTCACTCAAAAGCGTTCTTGAAGATTTGCCTCCATCAAAATAATTTACGAATCTAGGAGTTTCTGAAATGAAGCGGAAGTTTACAAGTCATGTTCCATTTTCCCCCTTTTAAAATTTTGTTTCGTTGAGGAGACTCGGCATTGTGGTTGTCTGGGCTTCCTAAGAGTCATACGGGTGTTGCCGCCGATTGCGAACAAAATGTCTGTTGCACCGGCTCCACTGCACGACGTCATTTTCGGGAATCTGAGTTCGTGTTCTCCATTGTGTTACCCGCGAGGTTTCACGGCAGTCCTTGGCATCCCACCGACTAGCCACAGTTAGAGACACCAGGGATAGGTCGCTGTTCAACCCGGAGTGCGAGGCAGCTGGACTTGGGCCCGTGCCCGGGGTGATCAGCAGCAGTCCCCCTGGGGTATTCTGGTTTGGATGACAAGTTATACGGTAATCCCAGCTAGCGTGGAAAGACTTAGAATCTATCCGTATCGTATGTTTTAAAATTACTGAGATTCACACAGGTGTATTGAAAGTTCTACCTTAAACTTCCTCGTGGCATCAAAGTTGCAAGAAAGAAAGTTGCCAGAAATCTGAATATTTATCTGGAACGCCAAGTAAATAGACCTGTTTCGGAGGCTTGCCTGGTTCCTTCCCACCACCCGCAGCAGGGGCTTTCACATCTCTGTGGGCTAGCCACACGGTACTCATTTGTAATTAACCAAGAGTCCTGGAGACTTGCTAAAATATTTGCCTTTGGACTTCCGACTCCAGCTATCCCACTGAAGAAGACGAAGGGTTAAAGGGTCTTCTGACGAGGGATCACTGGTAAGGCAGTGCAGCTCCCCTCTCAATCATGGCTTGTTCACTGCACGCTTCATCACAAAGAGGGCGCTGACCATTGGTTCACTCCCCTGCACACACTGAGGGACTACTGTGTGCCGGGAAGAGAGGACACAAAGGGGAATAAGGCGCCAGCGCACCCCCGGGGGTCTCAGGGTCCAGGAGGGAGCATATGCATGGGAATACAACAAACACACAGGAGGGGACCAAGGCACACAGGAACCTGTCGCGTATACGCCCCAGTTGCCCTCCGTGAATCAGCTCCAGCCCAAGCTACAAGCCTGTGGGGTAGCGAGTACTGCCTCAGTTTCTTACATGGGGGGCGCTCAGGTGGCGCAGTGTCTGACTCTTGATTTAGGCTCAGGTCACAATCTCAGGGTAATGGGGTCGAGCCCCACAAAAGGCTCTGTGCCCAGTGTGCAGTCTGCTTGTCCCTCTCCCTCTGCTCCTCCCCAAACTGGAGGCCCCACTGGGGAGGGTCTGGGAGCCCCTACCTACGAAGGGGTTGGGCTTGGCCCATGGGCATAGGAAGCCCCTTGAACACCACACAGGCTGTGCTTCCAGAAGGCTGATGGGGCAGGGCATGTCAACTGGACCAAGGTACCTTGAGGTTATGAAAACAAGCTAGTGGATGCCTAGCATATTTCCCAGTGAGGTGGTGAAGGCCTGGGTGCTGGCTTCCCAGCTGGGTGGGAAATGGGCTGGTCAGACCAGGTTGCTGATTCAGAGGACACGGAGGGAGGATGTCTTCTAAGAGACAAGGAGTCGGTGGCAGAGTGGGTTGTCGGGAAGGGAGAAGGGTGCCTGCAAAAGGCCATGGCTCTGGCAGTGAGGATGCCACTGGGGACACAGAGGCTGGACAGCTGAGCACTGGCAAGGCCTGAGGGTTGGAGGTGGTTAGGATCAGGCAATCATAAGGGAAGAGGGGAAAAGAGCAGGAAAACCCACCTCAGGGGCAGCATGGGTGAGGGGGACATTGTCAGGACGGGAAGAGCAAGCGGAGTTGTTGGGAGGAAGAAAGACTCAGAGGAAGGGAAGTTGGTGATGAATCAAGAACGCGGGAGGTGGCTACTGGGACAGGCTTCTGGAGGACACGGTATGCGGGAGAGTGTCCTTGGACAGGAGGAGGGAGGGCACATCTTCTGGGAAGAAGAGAGGGTGAGAAGGATAAAATGGGTGTAAAGCCACCAAAAAGGTGAGGTTGTATTCGTTTGTTCAACAGGTCTTGATTGGCAACATAATTGTCCTCGGAAAGAAGATCTAACAGTAGCTTTCCAGGGAAAGACAGTAAACTGAGCATGTTCTGCTGAAGCTCTGCACACCCACAGCAGAGAGGACAGAAGGGGAGCCCATCCATGGAACCACAAGCTGGGGACCAGGACAAGACATGTCAGGGCTCATGTACCCCCAACAAACTGCAGCTGAGGTCAGTAAGGGTGGGGCAACCAGAGAAGCACCCCATTTGCTACCACAGAGCCCCCCCACACACACACAAAGAGTCAAGCATGGGCAGCACCAGCACCTATGGAAATGAGGGGCACAAGAGGATTGGCCAAAAGTATGCTTAGGAAGCTGATACGGACAGAACTGTGTGTCCTCGAATTCCTGAAGCCCTAACCTGAGTGGCTGTGTGTGCAGATAGGGTTCTAGGAAGTAATTACGGTCAAATGAGGTCATAATGGTGGGCCCTAATCTGGTAGAATTGGAAGCTTTATAAGAGGAAGATCTCTCTCTGCCACCGCCCTCTCCATCTCCGTCATGCAAGGACACCATGAGAAGACCACTGTCAGCAGCCAGGAATCGCCCCTCCCACCTGCAGGAATCAGCATTGCTGGCACCCTGATCTCGCACTTCCAGCCTCCAGGACTGGGAGCAAATAAATTTCTGTTGTGTAAGCCCCTCTGCTTGTCCAGGTGTTTTGTTATGGCAGCCCAAGGTGACTTCGACAAAAGCAGTTAGACCCTTCCTGATGCCCTTCTTCTCCCTGCAGAAGATTGGAGGTTTAATCTCTGCAACAGGGGAACTAAGGGATTCTCTACACCAATGGATACCAGGGGGCACCATCCTCAAAAGGAGAAAGAATCCATTGCCTAAGGCTGAATGAGAAGCCATCACCCCAATTTCTTCCCACCCTCAGCTCTGGGAATCTGGGCAGCCAAGTATCTGCTCCTCAGAGCAGAATATGGGAGACCCTACTTTAGGGAATATGACAGACTCAGGAAAAGACCTGGAGCTGGGGAAGGTCAGAAATCACAGGGAAGTCTCCCTTGTTGATAAACCTCATCAGTGGACTTGAGAACATATAAAAGGATAAAAGGAGGAGGATATGAGGAAAGAGACAATACAGAGAACAGAAGAAAATAAAACAATCATCGATATTCTCAATGATCCAAGTTATTGCAGCCGCAAGATAAGGACAAGGTGGTAGAGTTAGATGATAAAAGAGAGTTTTGGGGAATTAAAATATTACTGCAGAAATAAGATGTGCACAGAAGAGGCTAAATAGAGTTAAGGAAATCTCCCCCCAAAATAACACAAAAAGACAAATCAATATAGAATGTAGGGGGAAAATCTAGTAATCCTATTGGAAAATTCAGTGTCTAAAAACAGGAGTTTCAGAAAGCAAAAACAGAATTAGAGGAAGAGAAATCATCAAAGAAATAATTCAAGAAAAAATCCCAGGACAAAGGGACAGAGATTCCTAGATTGGAAGGACCTACTACACGTGCAACACAATGGAGAGAGAGAAAACCAAATTTCTACCCTGAGACACTCTAGAACATGGGGGATAAGGAAATCATCCAGAAAACTCCCAGGGTGAACAACGGGTCTCAGACAAAGGATCGAGAACGAGAATGGCCTTGGATTTCCAAGTAGCAATGCACAGCACTCATTACCTTCTGATGATAAAGAAATGCAAAAAGTTGGGTCTTGGAGGGCTGCTTGTTTTCAAACTATGATCACAGGCCCAGACAAGCCATCAGATCAGGTGTGTGAGTAGACTCAAGATATTTTCAGTCCTGTAAGCTCTCAAAATTTAGCTCCTGTATGCCTTCATTCTCAGGAAGCTACTGCAGGATGTGGTCCAGCAAAACAAGGGAGTTGCCAAGAAAGCAAAAGACATAGGATCCAAACAACAACAACAACAACAACAATGACAATAGGGAATCAGATCCAGCAGAGAGGTGAAAGGAACCCCCAGGAAGATGGGACGAGAGATCTCAAGACATCAGCTGTTCCATGCATAGTAACCATTGTGCTAGTAGGTAGCCAGTCAGATGCCTGCCTGAGGACAGAGGTACTGGGGAAATGACACCAAGAAGATGGAACTGGAAACTATTGAGAGGAGATTTACACAGAAGCTGGAGTATTTGGGGATGACTTAGTGATAGATACATGCAAAACCAAAGACAGTTAGTTATTCCAGTAAAACAAACAAAAAAATGTAGAAGAAAGGAAATTCAATCAGATACTACATGGCTTAACCATGGAGAGCATTTCATCATCAGAATAATATAAACACACAGTGATCAAATAAAAAATAATGACATGACATAAACTTAACCAAGGAGGTAAAAGACTTATACTTTGAAAACTATAAAACACTGATGGAAGAAATTGAAGATGACCCAGACAAATGGAAAGATATTCCATGTTCATGGATTGGGGAAACCAATATTGCTAAAATGCCCATACTACCCAAAATGATCTACAGATTCAATCCAATCCCTATCAAAGTACCAATAACACTTTGCACAGAACTGGAACAAATAATCCTAAAATTTGTGTGGAACCATAAAAGATGCCGAGTAGCCAAAGCAATCTTGAAAAAGAATAAAACTGGAGGTATTACAATTCCAGATTTCAAGATATACAACAAAGTTGTAGTAATCAAAAAAGTCTGGGGGGGGGCACCTGGGTGACTCATGCAGTTGGGCATCCGATTCTTGATTTCTGCTCAGGTCATGATCTCAGGGTCATGGGATTGAGCCCCAAGTGGGACTCTGTGGTCAGTGGGGAGTCTGCTTGGGATTCTTTCCCTTCCTCTGCCCCTATCGCCACACGTGTTGCTCTCTCTCTCTCTCTCTCAAAAATAAATCAATCTTTAAAAATGTTTGGTACTGGCACAAAAATAGACATATAGATCAAAGGAACAGAATAGAGAGTCCAGAAATAAATCCATGCTTATATATGGTCAATTACTTTATGACAAAGGAGGCAAGAGCATACAATGGGGAAAAGTCTCTTCAGCAAATGTTGGGAAAACTGGACAGCTACGAGCAGAAGAATGAAGCTGGACCACTTTATAACACCAGACACAAAAATAAACCCAAAATCGCTTAAAGACCTAAATATGAGACCCAAAACCATAAAATTCCTAGAAGAACACATAGGTAATAATCTTTTTGACATCAGCCATAGAAACATTTTTCTAAATATGTCTGCTCTGGCAAGGGAAACAAAAGCAAAATTCAACTATTGGGACTACATCAAAATAAAAAGCTTCTGCATAGCAAAGGAAACTATCAACAATGTAAAAAGACAACCTATTGAATGGGAGAAGATACTTGCAAATGATCTATTCAGTAAGGGGTTAGTATCCCAAATATATAAAGAACTGATACAACTCAAAACCAAAAAACCAAATAATCCCATTAAAAAATAGAGAGAAAATGAGAAGACATAAAGGGACTTTTTTCCAAAGAAGACATACGGATGGCCAACAGGCACATGAAAAGATGCTCAGCATCACTCTGCATCAGGGAAGTGCAAATCCGAACCATGATGAGAGATCACCTCACACCTGTCAGAATGGCTGGAATAAAAAACACGAGAAACAAGTGTCGCCAAGGATGTGGAGAAACAGGAAACTGTGCACTGTTGGTGGGAATGCACACTGATAGGATTACTGTGGAAAACAGTATGGAGATGCTGCAAAAAAATTAAAAATTGAACTAGCATACAACCCAGTAATTCCACTACTGGTTATTTACCCAGAGAAAACAAAAACACTAATTCACAAAGATATATGCGACCCTATGGTTATTGCAGCATTATTCATTAACAGCCAAGATACGGAAACAGCCCAGGTGTCCACCAACAGATGAACAGATAAAGAAGAGGTAAGATATATTCTTATATTTATGCACCCACAAAAAAGAACAGAATCTTGCCATTTGCAACAACATGGATGGGTCTAGAGGGTATAATGCTAAAATAAGTCAGAGAAGGAAAAATACCAGATTTTACTCATATGTGAAATTTAAGCAACAAAACAAATGAAGAAAGAAAAAAAGATGCAAAAACTCAGACTCTAACTATAGAGAACAAATTGATGGTCGGGGGTGGGGGTGAAATAGGGGAAAAGGATTAAGAATATACTTATCATGGGGCACGTGGGTGGCTCAGGTGTTTAAGCATCTGCCTTCAGCTCAGGTCATGATCCTAGGGTTCCGGGATCGAGCCCCACCTCTGGCTCCCTGCTCAGGAGGGGGTCTGCTTCTCCCTCTCCCTTTGCCTGCTGCTCTGCCTACCTGTGCTCTCTCCCTCTGTCTCTGTGTCAAATAAAGAAATAAAATCTCTTAAAAAAATAAAATACACTTATGATGAACACTGACTTATGCATAGAATTGTTGAATCATTACATTATACTCCTGAAACTAATACACCACTATGTTTTTTATACTTGAGTAATAATACTGCTAAATTACGACATGACTACTACACTGGATAGAGGGGGAGGAGTGTGTGTGGGCGTGTGGGTGTGTAATGAGCCACGTAAATGAGAGCTAGGTCTACGTCCTCCTGAACCTTCATTCCTGAACCTAGAAGATCAGGAAGAATGAGGATACCCACGCTATTTCAAGAAAGATAAATGCATACCAAAAGGAAGAGACACAATATTTGGAAGTAGCAGTTGCGTCTGGGAGGTTCGAATGTGGGGATAACAGGAAGGGAGCTAACTGCTTTTTATTATTATTATTTTTTTAATTTTTTAAATTAAGCCTTGTAAATCTACCTGGTTTTTAAAAATATGTGCACTATGACTTTAATGAACTGAAGTTAATTTTAAAAACTAATGTGCATTTTAATCTAACTTCCCGAGCTTCAATTTGTGTATGTGTTCTTTAGTTTGTTTCTTTGCTCATGTATTCATTCTACAGACATTTGCTGGGAACCTTCTTCTGAAAGTCAGGTGCTGTGGCAATGAAGGTGAACTCTCAGCTCCTGCCCTTAAAGGACCTTTCTTTTTAATAAGAAAAACGTCAAGGAGGTTAAAGATTTATGTGTCTTTTTACTTTGTTTTTACATAGTAGGTGGGTTTCTGAAGAACTCTAAACCGCGCACTTGAAAACTGGTGGAAGGCTTGGGACAATGTGGTTAGAGCTTCCAGTATGAAGGGCCTTCTAGTAAACCTGCCAGGAAAAAAAAAATCCCTATAGTGTGTCCATGTGTAGGTTCCTATTTTTATTTTTTTTTATTTTTATTTTTTTTTATTTATTTGACAGATCACAAGTAGGCAGAGAGGCAGGCAGAGAGAGAGAGGAGGAAGCAGGCTTCCCACTGAGCAGAAAGCCCGACTCGGGGCTCGATCCCAGGACTCTGGGATCATGACCTGAGCCGAAGGCAGAGGCTTTAACCCACTGAGCCACCCAGGTGCCCCGGTTCCTATTTTTAATATATTGGCCACTCCGACAAGAAAGAGAGGTGTTGGCATGAAAGGTAGTTTGAGAACAAATTTATGGCCAACACATAGCCATTTGGGAAGAGAGGGATTAATTTATGACCAATATTACGAATGACAACAACTTAGAATTCATTTATATACCATATACTGTGATGTGGTCCTTAATTACATGATTGTGTGCATTTTTGATGATGTCATTTACTGATTAAAAACTAACCATATCCGATGAATGGGATAATGACATGTTCATCTAGACGTCATTGGGATTCTGCAGTAATTAATTTCACAGGCTTTTACACTTTCTCTATTTAAAACAGATCGGACTTCCCTCTTTTCAGTTCTAACTATGAGGACCTCAAGGACACACCTTTCTACATATTTAATATATGAACAGCTGTTTTATCTGCTAAGATTTTATTTTTGCCCAAAGGACATTTTATTGCACCAAATTACAGCAGCAGGAAATATTCTTAAAAGATAGCCATAGTTTAGGAAAACCATCTGTTTCAGATGGAAGAGTAGAAACATCAACTGTACCGTGCAAATTTGCTAAGAGACGCTTTCTCCCAAATGCTACCTTTTGTGCGATGACTATAATGTCCTGGACCAATCTACAAATGTTGTGTTCAAAGTCTTTGTTGCCGCCCCAGCACTGCCTTTATGTGGGAATGGCAGAGGCTCAGATGTTAGACCCCTGTCTTAGGCATGCCTCCCAAACTGGTCCAAAAATGATATTCAACGAAGTACATCCCATGGTAATGGAAATGTATCCTCCAAGCACGGCCAGGTTAGTCTGCTAAAATGCAGCTCGAATGCAATTGCCACCCCGCTCAGAAGTTCCCAGGGACTCCCCACTGCCTGGAGACGGAAGAGTAAGCCCGACCTGGGAACTGATGTGATGGGTTCAAGTCAGACCCTCCAGTGTGGAGTCTATCACGTCTGCCCATGCCCCAGCCTGTTCACCTGTGACATGAGACCCTTCATTCTCGGGATACACACCCACTCTGTTCCATCTCAGACTTCATGCTGTTTCTTCTCGTTGCTCCCTGTTACAGACTGAATTTTGTCCCCCAATTTCCTATATGGGAGCCCTAACCCTTGATGCACCCGCCTTTGGAGAGAAGGAGGGACTCGAGGTTAAATGAGGTCACAGGGTAGGGCCCTCATGTGACAGGACTGGTGTCCTTCTAAGAAAAGGAAGACACCAGAGCTTTCTCTCTTCTCCATGTGAGCATGCGATGGGAAGGTGGCTATCTGCAGGACTGGAGAGGGTCTCCCCAGAAATCAGACTTGCCAGCACCTCCATCTTCACCTTCCAGAAAGCAAATCTCTGTAGTCTAAGCCCCCCAGGTTGTGGTATCATGTTACAACAGCCTAAACAGGCTGCGGATACACTCTGCATTTTCCCAGTCACCTTCTCCCAAGGGTCATCTCAGATGCCTCCCATTCTGGGGACCCCTCCTCCCTCCTTGCCAGATGCCCCGCCCCCTCCTCTGAGCCCCTGCACCCCCAGTGCCGTGGAGAGGAACTCCAGTGTGGGACCTTGTCTTGGTGCCCAGTGGGCTCTGCATTCCCTGAGAATCCAGACTGGATCCCTCCTGATGCTCTGTGATTAGAAAATGGATTTGCCGCGGGCACACAGCCTCCTGGAACTTTACGAGCGGGCTGTGATGCTCTGCCTGTCTTAACACTGTGCCAGCAGGCTACGTTCCTAATTATATAACAGTATTAGAATATAAAAATGCATGTCAGTATGAAGAAAGAACAACCTCTTTTTTTTTTTGTATTTTGTAACTAGAAAATCTCTTTATGGTCACTGGACTCGTTTCCATTTTAAGCTAATTAGTAAATTGCATTTCTGGCTCTTTAACTGACTAGGTTAAATTTAGCTCATCTTTCCCCTTCAACTCAAGCTGTCAGTGGGATTTGCAATTAGAATTTTCACTCTCAACTTTCTCCACCATTCAGGGGGATGCCAGCAACGTGCCCACACCTCCACCCCCAACCTCCCACCCTCCCCTTCCAGCCCTTTCTTTCTGCATCTTCTCCTGACCCAAGGCTCCCCAAGGATGCACCAGGACAGCTCCTTACCCCTGAGCTTGTGGGTCACCCATGAGCAAGGCTGACATCCTTAGCTCATCCCCATGAGCGGACAAGGTATAAGTGGGCAGTCATGCAGCTGGCAGCCCAGCATAAAGAAGGCCCAAAGGACTTCATAAACTCTGCAATAGCCGGTATGGCCGGGCCTGCAGCGAGGTCCTGGAGCCCCTGATGTGTCTGCCAGGAGCCCTTTCCTTGCTGGACATGGGGAGGTTGGAGGGGCCCTGGAAGAAGGCTGGGTGGCAGGACAATAGAGTGCACTCAGGGGAGGACTGCGAGAAGAGGCAGCCTTCCAGCAATACAGAGTGGTACAGAAATGTCCTGAATCCAAACAAGTACTTGAATCTTAACAATCGCGACGGCCAAACCGTGGCAGCTGACTCCGGGCCCTGCCAGGACCCTGTGGCAAAGAGCAGGGATGGGTGCTAGGCCATGCCCGCGTGGCTGGCTCTGGTGACCAGACCCATTCTGAGGGCGAGGGAAAGTCCTCCACCCCTAAAATCCCACCCTCTAGCCTCCAAGCCCTCTGTTCTTTGCTTGGAGCTCTGCCTCACTCCATCCCTCCGACCCTGGCCCCTCTTAGGCCTGCGAACGGCTCTTCCCAGACCCAAGCTCTTCCTGCCCACCCCATCCACCCTGGGCATGGTTCAGAGGCCCAGTACCCTGGCCGTCAGCAGGACGGCCTGAGGGGGGGAGGGAGAAGATGCTCACCCAGTCTTTGTGAAGAAGAAAGACACCTGGCCAGTTCCTCCTGGCATGAGCCCCTGGCCGCCCCTCCTCCAAGGGGGCTAGGAGGCAGAGACCAGCCTCAGGAGCAGAGCGCCGGCATCCTGCTTCTCTCGTTGTCATTAAGTAAGATGGGTTGGTGATTTCCAAGCAGAGAGGCATCCATTATGCAAGCACTAATGGGGCTCGGGGCCTCCCAAGCGGCTGGGAGCAGGGCGGGTCTGCGGGGGGGGCGGGGGGGGCGGGAGCACACCCACCTGGCCTGGCGGGGTCCTCTTTCCATCCCCGTCTCTGTTCTCCACCACAAGGCCCTGCGTATCTGGGTGGTGGCAAGTAGGGCAGAGGAAGCCACCCCAGGGGACTGGCGGCAGTTAGTGAAATGAGCTCAGTGATCTGGGGAGCCTACGGAGCACAGATGGGATCTGGGAGCAAGCGCCGCATCTGCAGTCAGAGCTACTAGGAATTTTGGTGAATATTCTGCGGAAAAACCGGAAAACATTTTCTCTCTTTCAGGTGTGGGACCCTGGGCAAATGTCCACCCTGTTCTGGGACTAACACAAAAGGGAGGTGGATTCTGAAAGGAGCTGTCCTGGTGCATCCAGTGTCTTTCTAGCCCCAGCCTCCTGTGTCCCTGGCTGGATCACAGGCCCCCAAGCACCCCAGCATGGAGTGAGAAAATGCGCAGTGCGTTTTCATAATGCACAGAATGAATTTGACTTCAGTTCTCTGCCTTGTTCTGAGATGGTCTAGCTGATGTTTTTGCAATTTTTTTTTTAACAAAATGATGGCTTGAGTAGATGGTCATTATTTTTAAATGTCCTCATTTAGTGAAATAAAAAGTTTACACCCTTATGTTGCTGCCTTGGGGGGGTCAGGGCCATGCAAGCGAAAGCCTGTGAATGACATGTAGCAGCAAAGCCTGGACCCCGAGGACTCTTACTTTGGGCTTTGGTCACTGCAGGACCTAGGCTGGGGGCGGGGTGGAAGGGGAGGGGAGGGGACACAGATGTTAACCCATCTGTGAGAATGTCCATTATGACGACCCTGCTCCCAGGACGTTCAGAAAACTGGGGCGGGGGAGGGGGGACCTCTTGCATTTTGTTCAATGAGCTCTTCTAGTAAGAGCACCTGCCCCTTGCCTGCCAGACATTAGAGAATCATGGGTCAAACTGTGGGTCGTGACCCACTCTTGGCTCATGAAATCAATTTAGCAAGGGACTGAAACCAGCATTTTTTAAATGAAATACCATGGAGCAGAGCAGAAAATATCAGAGTATATCATGTGTGAACATGGAGTAGGGTAAGTATTGATTCAGAAACCATTTGTTTTAAATATATAGTCAAATATACATGTATTTGAATATATAGTCAAATTGATATGTATTTGAATATATATTCAAATATATTAATATATTCAAATATACACATATATTCATATACACATGCATATATATGTTTTCATCTTCTGCATGGAGGAGTAAATTCCTCACAAACCAACCTTCCCACAGACAACGTCTATGAATAAACAAACTATGGACTAAATAGCAAAAACAACATCTTGAGGGTCCTGGAGAGTAAACACAAGCAGGTGGGTTTTGGAGAAACATTAAAACCTAGAAGAGGGGCGCCTGGGGGGGCTCAGTCAGTTAAGCATCTGCCTTTGACTCAGGTCATGATCTCAGTGTCCTGGGATTGAGCCCCACATCAGACTCCCTGCTCAGTGGGAATTCTGCTTCTCCCTCTGCCCCTCACTCTGTTCATGCTCTCTCTCTCTCTCACTCAAATAAATAAATAAAATATTTTTTTTAAACCTATAAGAATCAACCCACATAGGGCAATTTCCCATTTTTGTGGCTTTCCCTGGAGGCAGGCACATTTGTGATGGGGGGACAAGGTGGCTAGATTCCAGTAGGAAGCCTATTGTCCCTCTGGACTGAGGAACCAGAAGAAGGAGGCTTGGACAACCAAAGTGGCTGGAGAGTGGGGAGGAACCCTATAATGGAGAGAGTCAGAGAAGGAATACATAAAATTGTGTGTGTTAACTCTGCCCAAGTTTCTGGCCGACCCCCAAACCACACGGGCGTGTGGCATATTAAAAGCAGCTTGAACTAAAATCTGGGCTCCCACCCACCACAAGTGTTTGAATCTAACCAAGTTAGTTCCTGCTGAAACAAAAACATCAACTCTCTTCAAAACAATATCACCAAATCCAGAGTTTCTACAACAGAACACCCATAATGTCCAGAATACAATCCAAAATTACTCTATATATGCAGAGCCAGGAAAATGCCACCTATTCTCAAAAAAAATGTCAATCAATGGAAACCAACCTTAAAATGACCTGGATATTGGAATGATTAGATAAGATCTTTAAAGCAGCTATGATAACAATATTCAGTGAGGTAAAGAAAAGTATGTTCTGGGCACCTGGGTGGCTCAGCGGTTTAAAGCCTCTGCCTTTGGCTCAGGTCATGATCTCAGGGTCCTGGGATCGAGCCTCGCATTGGGTTCCCTGCTTAGCAGGGAGCCTGCTTCCTCTTCTCTCTCTCTCTCTGCCTGCCTCTTTGCCTACTTGTGATCTCTGTCTGTCAAATAAATAAATAAAATCTTAAAAAAAAAAGAAAAGTATGTTCTGATAAAGAAAAGATAGGATGTCTCAATCAAGAGATATACAATATAAAAATGAACCAATTGGCAACGTTATTCGTAATAGTTAAAAAGTAGGAAAAAAATCCAACATCTGTCAACTGATGAGTGGGTTAACGAAATGTGGTATATTCATGCAATGGAATATTATTCAGCCATTAAAAATATGAAGCAGTGGTATAGGCTACCACATGAATAAACCTTGAAAATATTCTTAAGTGAAAGAAACCAGACATAAAGACCACATATTTTATGATTCCATTATAGGAAATTTCTATAATAGGAAATATATATATATAAGAAATTTCTATAAAGACAGAAAGTAGATTAGTAGTTGCCAGCAGCTGGAATGAAGAGGGAATGGGAGTGATTATCAATGAATATTGGGTTTCTTTTGCGAGTAATGAAATGTTTTAGAATTATGTAGTGGTGACGATTGTACAATTTTGTGCACATACTAAAAAACCTCTGAAATATACATTTTAAATTAATCAAATGACAATTTCAGAACTGAAAACCACAGTATTTGAAATGAAAAAATTCTCTGGACTCAGAATGAGAAGGAAAAATAATCCATAAACTTGAAAAGGGATGAATAAAAATTTTCCAATCTGAAAGAGAGAGAGAAGATAAAGACAATAAAACAGTGCCTCAAGGACAGTAAAACAATATCAGAGGTTTAAGAGTTCCAGAGGAGGGGCTGCCTGGGTGGCTCAGTGGGTTAAGCCTCTGCCTTCAGCTCAGGTCATGATCTCAGGGTCCTGGGATCGAGTCCCACATCGGGCTCTCTGCTAGGCAGTGAGCCTGCTTCCTCCTCTCTCTCTCTCTCTCTCTACTTATGATCTCTCTCTGTCAAATAAATAAAGTCTTAAAAAAAAAAAAAGAATTCCAGAGGAAAGGAAGAGAACAGGGTGGAAAATATTATCTGAAGAAATAATAGCTGAAAACTTCTCACACTTGAAGAAAAACACAAATTAAAATTTCAAGAGGCTCAGCACATCTGAATAGGATAAAGAAAGCTATGTCTGGGACACATCACAAAACACTGCTGGAAACTAGATCAAGGCAACAGCTGGAAAGCAGACAGAGAAAAACCATGAATTATATACAAGGAAATCAATCGTTGAATGACTGCAGACATCTTATTGAAAACCATGGAGGCCAGAGGACAGTGGAACAACAGCTTTAAAGTGTTGAAAGAAAAAATACTATCAACCCAGAAGTCTATATCCAGCAAAAGTATTCTTCAAGAATAAAGATAAAATAAAGACATTTTAAAATAAAGGAAACTTCGGTCACTCGTGCCCACCAGACCTGTGCTATAAGATATGCTAAAGGAAGTTCTTCAGTCTGAAGGCAAAGGAAGGAGAACATCTCAGATTTTCATGAATGATTGAATGGCATCAGAAATATCAAATACAAAAGACCATTTTCTTCTTTACTTAAAAAATTATCCATTTCTGGGGTGCCTACATGGCCCAGTTGGTTAAGTGTCTGACTCTATTTTGGTTAAGCTCAAGATTTCAGCTTAACTGAGTTTGAGTTGTCAGTTTGTGAGGTTGTGAATTCGAGTCCTGTGTCTGGTTCCATGCTCAGCGCAGAGCCTGCTTGAAATTCTCTTTCTCTCTCCCTCCATCCCTCCCCCTGCTCTCTAAATAAATAAATAAAAATCTAAAGAAAATTACCCGTTTCTGTCTGAAGCAAAAATTTTAACACCGTCTTGTGGAATTCATAATTGATACAACTATAATACATATTGCAATGGCAGTGTAAGGATGATGGGAATGAGGATAAGTGCACCAAATGGGTGCAAAATTCTTACATTTTATGTGAATCACCCGATTTTAACCTGAAGCATAAGTGAAAAATTAAGATGTATGTTATAATCCCCAGAATGATTACTAAAAAGACAGAGTGTGAGGAGGTGTAGCTAAAAAGTCAATGGGTAGATTAAAATGGAATCCCCCAAAATATTCAAATAATTCCCAAAAAGGGCACCCAGGTGGCTTAATTGGTTAAGCACTGGATGCTTGATTTCAGCTCAGGTCATGATCTCAGGGTCATGGGATCGAGCCTTGCATCTGGCTCTGCACTCTGTGGGGAGTCTGTTTCAGGATTCTCTTTCCCTCTGCCCCCATCCCCCATTCACTCGAGCTCTCTCTCTCTAAAATAAATACATAAATAAGTAACTAAATAAATAAATCTTTAAAAATGAGCAGGAAAGGTGAATAAGAGAAATTAAAAACAGAGGCGACAAAGGGGAAATAAAAAATAAATTATATTAAATGGGAACAGGCAACCACTCTAGTCAGAAGGCAGAGGTTACTAGAATGGGACAAGAAGTGAGACACAGCTAAACATATATGTTGTCTACCAGAGACCCATTTTAAATATGAAGTCACATTGACAGAAAGTAAATGGGTTGGAAAGGATGCGACACACCAGCCATAGGTACGACCAGGTTGGAGTGGCTCTATCAATACCAGATAAAATGGGCTTCAGGACAGAGAATATCACTTGAGTTGAAGAGAGACACCATCTAAAGATAAAAGAGTCAAAAGAAGACATACCCATAATAAAGGTGTCTGTGCCAACTAGAGCCTCAAAGTACATGAAGCAAGACTGACAGTTCTAAAGGGGAGAAATAGGGACTTGCAGCTGGTTCACTCAGTAGAGTATGCAACTCTGGGTCTCAGGGTTGTGAGTTCAAGCCCCATATTGGGTATAGAGATGACTTAAGAATTAAAATTCTTTGAAAAAGTAACAAAGGGGAGAAATAGATAACTTCACAATCATACAAGATTTTAATATCCCTCTGTCAGCAATTTATAGAACAGTTAGACCATTTTTAAAAAATCAGTAATGACAGAGGATCCCAACCCATCTTGACCTAATTGATATTTATATATATGGGTTATGACATAAAATATATTTCTTACTATGACTCATTTCTTTAAAAAAAAAGACGGAAAATCACTCTGCTGGGGCAAACACTAAGGACTAAATCATAGACACTTCAAATTCAGCATCTAATGGGTGAGGCAGACACAGATCATTCTCATCACAGTGGAAATTGCTAGAGGCAAGAGTAGGAAGGGAAGGTCTTAATGTTTATTCCATCGGTGCTGGGTGCCAGGCTCTATGCTCAACACATCACACAGTTACAGAATTCTCATTCTTTGGCCAGGTGCTTTATGTCCCCCATTTTACAGATGGGGGACCTGAGGCCCAGGGAGGTAAAATTACTGGTCTAGTGTCAGAACTGGAATTTGAAGTGGCCCTGACTCTCAGAAAAGGACAAGAAGGAGACAGAGAGGGCAATCTCTTCACTTTGGAGGAAAGTGGGGAACAGCATTACAATGGGGTTCAGGTGTCATGAGAACCCTGTGGACACGAGAGAAGGAGGCAGGAAGGTCTGTGTGTGACATTTATGGATGTCCGGTGACTGGAATTCGAGAAGCAGGAGGGATGGGTGGGACATGAGCTGGAAGGGTGACAGGGGCTAGATCAGGTCCAGCTGGCCCCTGTTTCTATTTCCAGGAGAGAAGGGAGAAAGGGGATAGTAACGAAATAAAGGGGCCTTGAGTATTTTGCCTGTCTGCCCTTCCTTGGCTGGCTGCTCTGGAAGGTGGAGACCAGGGAGAGTTTTCTCAACCTTTAAACTGAGTGTCTCCAATGTACCGTCCCCAGAAAACCTGAGCATCAACAGCAGGTACATTAGAGGACACCATGACACTTGTCCAGATGCTGAAACACCTATGCCTTGTCCTTGGTCCAGATTGGTATTTTAAAGGGTGGGGATGGGTAGTGTGGAGAGCTCCCCCTTCATCGGTTATGAGGCCCCCAAAAGAGTGACATCAGGAAGACCACATAAATGAAGGAGGTTTGGATTGTCTGCTCTGAATGCATGGCTGGGGGTGAGAAAGGGACCCCCAGAAATGAGAGAGGCTCTTGTTTCCCTCCCACTGCCGAGACTCTGGCTTCTCTGTTTTGACTTCCCAAGTGACCCTTTCCTGCACATACTCCTCCAGAGCCTTCTCCTCCTGGCGCCCAGGGCAGGCTCCCTGGGACCAGAGCCATGACCTTCGGAACAGTGCTTTTCTTGGCATCTCAGGGATGGGTTCTTCCCGCTGGAGGACCTTAAACTGGGTCAGTTTTTTGCACAGGCGACCAGGATACCATCTGCAGAACAGGTCTTACTGTCTGCACAATGATACCCCCAGCTCCCCGGGTCTCCATCACAACTGCAAAATCCCTGCTGGGCTGACTTGCCAGAAGAGAGGGTTACCACTCCTCCCTTCTATGCCTCTCAAGCAAGTTGCTGGCCAAGTGGGATCTGCGAAGAAAGGACCAGAAGAGGATCCTCTGGTGGGATCCCCTCAGTGCTGGAGGGGTCTGCAGCTCTTGGCTGTCTTGACTCCACATCAAAACACCCAGCCAATGCCAGCTTGAGTCACTCTGGAGCCCTAAACTGGGGACAAAAAGACACAACCAACATGGGGGGTTTTTCAAAAGCACTTCGAAGTTTCCCGCTTTGGCCAGCGGTCTGGTGCCCAGGACACCCGATCTGAGCACGGATTTTCTTTGTGTGCATTACTTGAGTGCTGTAGTGCGTGCAGTCGTTCCTGGCTTGCCTGCGTCTGTCCACCTCCCTCCCCTTCTACGCTCTGGACACACGAAGCTACTGACAGCTCCTTCAATCCCAGCTGGCCGCCGTGCGCCTTTGCGCACAGCTGTCCTGGCACCACGAAATCTCTTCCTCTGTGGCAGCCTGTTCAGTGTGGCAGTTTGAGTCCTTCACCCTCAGCCGGGACAGCTGCTCTACGAAACTCTCTGAGACCCCACCCCACCACACAGAATGTCTCCTTCCCTTTTCTGGGTCACCTCTGCCAACAGAGAGGTTCTGAAAAGTTCTCATGACAGGTGGCATTGTAATTAAGCAGTTTCCCAGCTGTAGGACACACTACTTTACTTTGGAACATTTCTGAAATAGGGTTGAATCTTCCATTTCACTGTGTCCTTCTAAGTTAAGTGTGCTTCTCTCTGTCCCCCACCCACAGGAAAGACTGCTATGAAATCAAAGGCCGGTCTCAGAAGTGGGGTGACTCAGCTCCCTCCCCCAAGTTTTGTCCAAGGCCCCACAGCCTGGTACAGATTGAACTTGGCAAGTGCTTGCTGGATCCAAGTTTGAGCTCAATGGAAGTATTTCTTGAAGCCTGCACTAGGAAAAGTCGTATGTTCTGCAAATTGGAGAGATCGGGATGACACAATGAAGTTCCTGTCCTTGATGAGGTCAAGGCTGCTGTGTGTGTGAATGAGGGGGTTGGGGTGGTCGGAAGCAACACAACCAAGAGCACAGCCAGTTAAAACCACCTGTGGCAGCACCTTGGCCGGGACTAAGGGGCTTTGTATTTGAGGAATTTGGGGGGATTTTTTTTTTAAATAAAATTTTACAATTTGTAAATGTCTTGCATTTTCTCGATCAATTCCACAGAGAACCCTAGTTGCCATTCTGCATCTCATTTTACAGAGAAAGGAAAGGCTCAGAGAAGGAAAGAGCCTTGCCCAAGGTCAACAATCAGAATGTGCCAGAACCAGCCAGAAAGTGCTGGAACCAGGACCAGTTGCCCAGCTGTTCTCATTCCCTGACTCCTGCTCTCTCTGAGTCCGAGAAAACTCAGCTTGGTGGAACCTACCTCTTCTCTTTAAAATAGAAACATGTAGCCCAGTCTACAGCAGAAGTCGGATCTCGGTTCTGTGAAATGAGCAGGAAACTCTGAAGTTTCTCCCTATGCCTTCTCTTCACACGGTCACCATGGCAATGGGAAAATATTATGCGGTGAAGGAATTGTGGGAATATGAATCAGCAAAACCAGCAAGAGGACCTTGGAAAACTGTGATTCCCAGTGGACGGGCCGCGCTTTCAAAGCACACACTCCAAGATGAGGGACCGCTCCTTGCCTCCTGTAGAAGCTCTACAGCCCGGCCTCTCTGCATTAGCGACAGACCCGCTGTCTCCGTGCGGATGCCGGCCTGGCCTCCTCCTCTCTTTACGAGAAAGGCTTGGGCCGTTTGTGAGCACGACTGCTGCTTGGCAACACAGACTTATGGGTATCTGCTAGCTTCATTGCATTTTAAACATCTTCCCTTGCCAAGTGGAACAAATTATTGATGTGGATTTGGGTGGATATTTCACGTTGTCCAATGCAGTTTCAACGGTGAAGAGTTCTAACCCGGCTTTTAAGTCCAAGATAATGATGCTATTAATCAAGCATTAAATAGTGTGAGAGCGTCATGACCGGCTCATCCCACCGTTACTAAGCCTCCCTGAAATTCTCAGTCAATCTGTGGGTGATAAGAAATACTGATCCAGTTCCCCAAAATAATTATGCATAGAATTGCCGTAAGATCTAGCAATCCCACTTCTGGCTGTGCACTCAAAACAGTGCGAAGCAGATATTTGCAAGCCTGTCTTCACAGCAGCAGTACTCACGAGAGCCAACAGGTGGAAGCAGCCTAGGTGCCCAGGGACAGCTGAATGGAGAAACAAAAGTCGGTGTACCCGTAACACGGAATAGTATTCAGCCTTAATATGTGAAGACATTCTACCAAAACACTAATTCAAAGGAATACATGCACCCAGATTACGGAAGCACCCCAAGTGTCCATCGATTGATGAATGGATAAAAAAGAGGTCGTGTCTAGATATCTACAACGGAATATTACTCAGCCCTGAAAAAGAATGAAATCTTGCCATTTGCAATGACATGGATGGAGCTAGAGAGTCTTGTGCTAAGTGAGATAAGTCAGAGAGAGACAAATACAGTATGGTCTCACTCACAGGTGGAATTCAAGAAATAAAACATGAGCCAAGGGAATAAGAGAGCGCAAGAGAGACAAACCAAGAAACAGATTCGTAACTATGGAGAGCAAACGGGTGGTTACCAGAGGGGGGCTGGGCGGGGGAAGTAGGGGATGGAAACGAGGAGTCTAGCTATTGTGATGACCACCAGGTGACGTATGGAAGTCATGAATCACTATATTACACACCTGAAACTGACATAACACTGTTAACTATTCTAGAATTGAAATTAAAAAGAAAACTTTTTTAAGGTAAGGAAATTCTGGTGCTTGCAGAGAAGAATAAACTTCTCTTCACCTAAGGTTGGGGGGCGGGTGGAGTAAGGGAATTCTGACCCCTGCTACAGCATGGATGAAACTTGAGGACATTAATGCTAAGTGACAATCACAAAAGGCAGTCACCTAAACCGGTCACAAAAGACAAATCCTGTATGATTCCACCTATATGATATCCCTAGAGGAGTCAAATTCATAGAGACAGAAAGTAGAACAGTGGTCACCATGGGCAGGGGGAGGGGCGAGGCAGAGTTAGCGCTTAATGAATAATGAATACAGAGTTTCTGTTTTGTGGAATGGAGAGTTCTAGAGACAGATGATGGTGGCGAATTCACAGTGTGAATGTGCTTAACGCCCCTGAACTGTGTACTTAAACATGGGTAATATGGTGTGTTTTATCACTAGAAAACAATGCCAGTTGAGGAACGGGTAAGGCCATGGTTTGGGTGTCCCCAGACACTGACACAGACCTCCCGCCGGCCAAGCCAAAGGTCTAGCAAGAACCTTTTGTGCATACGTCACCCCAGCTTCCGTGGCCATGCACAGTTCGTCCCGCTTTTTCTGCCCTGTACCTGGCCTACAGGGCTGGTGGGGGCCTCTCTCCTTTCTTCCTCCGCTCAGCCACCAAGTTGTTTCCTTCCAGCAGCACCTCCGTTGTCCCCTCCAGGAAGCCTGCTCTGACCCTCCACGGCCCTCTTTGCCCTCCATCCCTCTACAAGTCTGGGAGCTCCCCTGGGCTCTGGCCTTTGAAAACAGGAATGCAGTACCTAACACCAGCGGCACCGGGAGCTTGTTAGAAATGCAGATTATCCGCCCAGTGACTCAGAATCTCTGGGCTCAGCAATCTGAGCTTTAACAGTCCTGCAGGTGAAGAGAAATGCATCCCCCATCCTCTCCCCTCCCCCTCCTTTCACCCCATAGCTCTTAACCCACAGCCGCTCAGAGAGTGAGCATGAAGGGACAGGCCTTGGCCCCGGGGCAGACTGAGGCGCCATTCCCATGCAGATCCCCCTGAGGGAGGCAGTTCCTCGTCCTTTGGTCTCTTTCCTTCCTTGCCCGGCTGTCCCGGCTCTGGACCCAGTTCTCCTGGGAGCATGGCTCTGGGGGCCCCACGTCACACACAGGGCAGCAGCTCCTTCCCGCTTACCCCTAGGAACTGAACACACACGGGGCGTCCCCCGCTGCGCGTGGTGACTGCCATGGCTTAGCGTCGATGAGCGTATCTTGAGAAGAGTTCGGATTCTTCCCAAAGGCGTCCGTCCTTCCAGCCAAGAGAGCGGAATGTCTGTAGGACAGAGGCTCTTTGCTCTCCACACAGACCCCCTCCCACCCTCCGTGGGTGTCGAGGTGAATTCACACGTTGACCGTTGACCGGGCCGGGCCAAGGGATGCCCCAATCAGCATCAAACGTTATTTCTGGAAGTGTCTGTGCGGGTGTCTCGGGAAGCACGTGTGAATGTATAGCTGAGTAAAGATCGCCCTCCTCGGTGTGGGCGGAGCCCCCGGTCCTCTCGGGGCCTGAATGGAACAAAAAGGTGGAGGAAGGGTGAGTGTGCTCGCTGGGACGTCATCTCGTCATCTTGGCTCCGGCCCTGGGTCACCTGTGCCCCTGACTGTGGGATGCAGACCGGGACTCACACCCCCTGAGACTTACTGGCCCCCGGGTGCTCAGGCCTTCGGACTGGATTGAATTATTCCACCGGCTTTCCTGATTCTCAAGCCTGGAGGCGGCGGGACCTCAGCCTCTCAGCCTCCGTAGCCTGGTGAGCCGATCCCTGCAGTGCATCTCCTCTTAGAGACGCCTGCGCGCGTCCTGTCGCGTCTGTCTGTCTGCAGAGTCCGGGGCGTTCATCCAGGGGCTCCTCGGCCCCGACCCTGTCCCTGTTCAGGCCGGCCCCATCTGGCCCCACGTGGGTGTGCATGTGGGGGGCAGAGACCGTTCACTGGGCAGAATACGCCTCTCAGGCCGCCGCCTGCCGCAGCCTTTCCTGGAAAGAACCAGCCTGTACTCAGGCACCTTTCGATACGGATCACAGCAGCGTCTCGGCCAAGGGGCAACACGGATGCACGTCTTCGGGTTGTCATCCACAGAGAAAGAGCAACAGGGGGGCTGTGGCTTCCCTGGCTGAACCCTGCACCCCCAGCCCCCTCTGGGAAGTCGCACCCCGCAGGAGAGCCACTGGCTGTGCGGGGGCTGGATCTGGCCTCACCCCTCCCACGGCACAAGGCTGAGGCTCATCCTGCCTGGTTTCCCCGTGGGCAGAGCGGGGGCAGCACGGCTCCCCTGCTCAGAGCCTCACACGAGACCTGGCCCCGAGGGCAGGCAGGGCTGCCATTTTCCTGGTCCAGCTGTCTAGGGAGGACACACAGGGCAGCAGCCCCAGCTTTGTGCTCCTTTGGGGAAGTGACCAAGAGGAAGGGGTTCTGGCGGATGGAGGTTTTCTGAACAAGGGCCCAGCAGGAGCAGCTTCGCTTGTGTCCAGTGGGAAAGACCACCCTTAGCCCCAGTGGTGGGCAGGAAGGCACAAGGGAGGACACTTAGGGCTGAATTCCGGCCCCGGCTCTTTCTGTCCATGGGACCTGGGGCAGGTCAGTGGCCTCTGTGAGCAGCACTTTACTGTGTGCAGGGCTATGGAGACAAGGAGGAGAAAAAGTGAGAGGGAAAGAGGGAAGGGGAGGAGGGGGAGGAGGGGGGAGGAGGGAGAGGGAGGAGGAGGAGGAAGCAGCTCAGGAGGAAAGGAAGAGGAAAGGAGGGTGGAAGGAGGGCATCCCCGGAGGTCACACTGCAAATCACTAGCCGGCATGGGATTCCTGCCTGGCTCGGGCGCCCCCACTCCGCTGCCCAGACCTCCGGGCTGCAAACCCTCTCCTCCTTGAGGAAGCGCTCAGGGCCCTGAGCTGGCCTGCAGTCCAGCAAGAAGCAAAGTGCAGCCCCGACACCTAAACCCTGCTTTGGGGGGGGGCCTCCCCGGGTCAGTGACCTCTGGGAGCCAAAGCCTCCCCCTGGCCCGGCCTGTCCTGGCCCAGCAGAGCAGGTGTGCTGACCCGCGTACGGGGCCGAAGGGGAGTCCCCCACAGCCCTGAGTGGCCAATCCACATCACTCCCCTTGCTCATTTTGTTTTAAAAGATTTTATTTTATGTATCTGAGAGAGCGTGCAAGGAAGCAGGTGGGGAGAGGAGCAGAGGGACGGGGACAAGTAGACTCCACGCTGAGCACAGAGCCCAACGCAGGGCTCGATCTCACGACCCTGAGATCGCGACCCAACCTGAGCCGAAATCAGGAGTCGGTGCTGCACCGCCTCAGCCTCGCAGGAGCCCCTCCCACACGCGTATTTATTCTGTGCTGAGGCTCCAAGAGGTGAAGGGATGGGAACAGTAAAAGCCAACACCCGTCGAACATCTGTCCAGCTCAGTGGAGGCTCCAGAGGGAAGCCACGAGGATAGTTACGCCGACCACAGCCACGCTCGCTGGGCACGCGGGGGGCCGGCCCCGGGCTCCGTAACCCCGGCAACGGTCCAGGGAACCTCACTGTGGGCCCTCCCGGCGGTCGGCCTCCCTCAGCTTCTGCGATCGGTCGGGCTGCGTGTCCTTCCCTTCTCGCGGCTGAGCGCTGCTCTCCTGTGGGAATGCGCTGGTCTAGTTACTGATTTTTCGCGTTGACAGGCACGTAGCCAGTGCCCAGTTTGAAGCTTTCGTGAACTTGCTGCTGCCAACATTCTCGTCTTTTAGTAAATACGTGTATTTCTGTCTCTTGGGGCCATCGCTGGGAGTCGTAGGTGTGTTCCTGAGTGCTCGCACACGCGTACGCACACACACAGACGTCTACAGGCATCCCGGCGGCATCATTCCACTTTAGCAGCTAATCTCGGTTTTCCAAAATGCTTTCAGGAAGTGACAGTCCGGCCGGAAGGCGTGTTGAGTTCCAGCGGCCGCGCTTGCCCAGCCTTCGTACTTGCAAATGCGTGACGTCGTCTAAAGCAAGCAACGCCCATCTATAGTGTGGGATCTGGAACGTGTCTGCCGTCAGGGTCGTGCTTGGAGGAGGTTTCTGGGGGACTTGGGGGGTCGCATCCTGTCTCTTGGTCAGGGTACTGGTGACACAGGCGTGTGACACTTTGTGAGAAGTCACCACTTACGACGCGCTCGCTTTGCTGTATGTTTGCACACTAAATATGAATCTTTAAAAAACACACTTAGGTTGGGATTGGGAGGGAGACAAACCATAAGTGACTCTTAATCTCACAAAACAAACTGAGGGTTGCTGGGCAGAGGGGGGTTGGGGGGGGTTATGGACATTGGGTAGGGTATGTGCTATGGTGAGTGCTGTGAAGTTTGTAAACGTGGAGATTCACAGACCTGTACCCCTGGGGGAAAAAAATATATATATATGTTTATAAAAAATAAAATTATTAAAAAAAAAAAACAAAACACACTTAGGGCGCCTGAAGGCTCAGTCGGTTGAGCGTCGCCTTCGGTTCAGGTCAGGATCCCGGGGTCCTGGGATCGTGCCCCATGTCGGGCTCGCTGCTCCGTGGGGAGTCTGCTTGTCCCTCGGCCCTCCCTGCTCCTGATCGTGCTCTCTCTCTCTCCTATGCTTTCTCTCTGTCAAATAAACAAAATCTTAAAAGAAAAAAAAGGACCCTTACGAGGAATCCCAGGCGCAGGCGGCATTATCGCCTTGCTGGGACGGTGAAGACGCTGACAGTCCAGGTCACTGCCGGGGGGTGGGGTCCCTCTCCTGACCCATCCCCACATCTGTTCAGTCGTGGAGTTGGTTCGACCTCCGCGGTGTTTCTCTGACTGGCCACCAGTTTCCACTGGCGTCAGCCCTCGGGCTGGATGGCCCCCTGCTTGCCTGTGGCTCCCCGGGGTCGGGTGTTGGTCGATCGGTGGCCCTTGGGCAGCATCTGAACCCCCGCCCTGTACTTACTGGCTGAAGACAGGACAGAGTGAGACACGGTTTGCTCAGCCGGATGTGGGACGGGTGATGCCAGTGTGGGGACCGTCAGGCTCAGGATAGGTGCTTCCTTGGTGGGGACAAAACGAGCAGTGGGGCTGTGAGCGTGCGTCTGGGGTTGGAGCGGGCCCCCATCCTGTCTTCCAGGCCCTTACAGTGAGGCTGGGGAGGGAAGCGCGTTTCCTGCCGTGGGAGGCTAATCATGTGGAGGAGGGACGGGTCGATAGGTGCCCTCCATTAGTGACACGACAGAAGAATTAAATTAGTAGATGGATGAAATTCATTTCCTTTGAGCAGTGACTTTTTAAAATCCTTCGCAGTAACGCCCAAACAGAAGGGAATGGTTCTAGACAGTCGGTTCTGCAGTCATTAGAAGCAGTAATTCTAGAGATGACACGGCAACGTGAGAAACACTCAGGACGTGATGGTGAGACCGAGGGACGGGAGACGCCCTCTAAGGGGTGGCTTGTGGGGACCGTCCTGCTCAGCAACAGGCGAGGCGGGGAGGGAAGCCCGCAGGCCAGCACGCAGCATCTCCAAACGAAGGGACCTCCGTGATCGTGGTTTCTTGTTCCCTGCGTCTCTAACTTTCCGTAGAGGTTTTGCTTCTTGTACGTGTTTGGGAGTTTATTTTTGGAAAGATGGAATGGTTTCAGCCTAGGCCCATAGCTCTCCATCCATGCATGTTAGCAGTGTTCTGGGGGGCGTCCTCTGGCCCTGCTGCAAGGAGGGGAGAGGGAAACGTGCCCGGGGCTTCACCCACAGCTGCGGGGCTGGAGACCATGTTCCGTTAGTGCTCTCTGAACCCGCAGGGCCGCCTCCCGGCCACGCACCAGGACAGGCCCTTCCCTCTCCGGCTGAGGCCTGGGCCATGACCAGGAAGGCGGGAATGAAAGGAAGGGCTCTTCTCTGACGTGCCCACACACAGAGGCTGTGAGCAGCAGAAAAGACGCTGACAGTCCCAGAAGGACGTAGACAGAGAAACACGACCCCCCGGCCCAGCACTATCCTCAAGGGCGGCTGAGGTGCGACCCGTAAGACGTGGAAGAACATCTGGAAAGCCCTGGGGAGGATGGGCCCAGGCGTCAGCAGCTGGGCAAGAGGAGGGACGGACACGGGGGAGGGGCGGCCTCCATCCAGCCGAGCAGACCATGCAGAGCTCACCTTGAGCCCTGACTGCCCATGTGCCCACTGCTCACACGGCAACACATCTGGGAGGCCGAGGGGGGCTCTGGGGGAGGGCAGTGCCTGTGCTCTCCCCAGACACCTCCTTCCCTTCCTGCTACCACGTGGGTCCTACCCTCTCAGCCCAGGGCTTATCGAAAGATGTCGGGGCCCGTGGGACCGGAGCACACTCCCATTCAGAGGGAGACGAGCCCTTGAAATCTAAACAACATGTAAATCACACGTCTGGGCGCCAGCTTTTCAGCTGTGAGAGACTCTGTGCGGTCAGACTATCAAGGTCTATGATTCTGAAGCAAGTGCCCTGGGGGGTGGTGAGGGCACACCTGCTCTGCCCCCTCCGGCTGCGCCAGCCTTGCCAGTTTAAAGAAGCAACATCCAAGTAAACTCCAGATTCTTAGAAGACCAGAGTGCCATGTTTGAATGGAGCCCAGCGGCACCCCGCAATTTCATTGTCACGGTGAGGGAGGGCATGCAGGGCCTGGGCTTTACAAGAAGGGCTTGTGAGCAAGCCTTGTAGGGACCAAGCACTCCCCGCCTTCCCTGGCCTCCCCAGGAAGCCTCCCTATCGAATGCATAATTTATGAGGACGAGATCATGCATATTCATGAGCTCATCGCCTTCCAAGGCCAGTGGCTGTCTCTGAAAAATCTCCCATAATGAATTATTGCATGGGAAGCCGCGGGCTGGGCTCAAAGCAGGACTCAGTCCTCAAAATTACTATTATCTCTAAAACTTGCTTTGAAGAAAATGCTCCCAACGGTGCCTACCTCTGGTCAAATGTGGGGGAGATGCAAGAACGAAGCCTCCACCGTAGGAACCCTTGAGTCCCCAGGCTGCACAGAGAGGGGCGCACCAGTAGCATTTCAGGGAAACCGAGGCAAGTCTCCCTTCAGCCCGGAAAAAGCAACTCTGTGTGCGTCGTGGGTAGAACTCTGGAATAAGCCTTCTTAAGGCTCTGTTCACATAATAGCAGGAGCCCACAAGCCCCCTGGCAGGTTCTTACCCTGTCTGGACCTCAGTCTTCCCCATCTGTGGACTGGGAGGCTGATCCCTGCTCGCACCCACTCTAAGACACGCTCTTCACAGTTGAGCGCCTCTGAGCCCGGAGCGAGTTCACCCATCAACGCCTCGGCTGGCGTCGGGGTATGAAGGGTGGATTTTCTCTTTCCTAGTGGTCCAGAGGAGAACGTGCGTCTGACAATCAGTGCGACCCTTGGCTCTGACAAGCACAGGCATCCTTCGTCCTGCTGCACTTGGCAGGTGCCGCGATTTTTACAAACTGGAGTGCTGTGGCCATCCTGTGTCGGGCACGTCTCCTGGTACCATTTTCCCAACCACATCCGCTCACTTCGTGTCTCTGGGTCCCAGTCTGATAATTCTCCAGAAATTTCATTATTCTTTTTGTTATTCTTGTATTTGTTAAGGCAATCTGGGCTCAGCTGCCTGGATGGCTCAGTCGATTGTCTCCCTTTGGCTCGGGTCACGATCCCAGGGTCCTGGGATCCGGGCCTGTATCAGGTTCCCTGTGCAGGGGGGAGTCTGCTTCTCCCTCTGCCCCTCCCCCCTGCTTGTGTGCGCTCACACTCTCTCTCTCACAAAAATAAATAAATAGGTAAATCTTTAAAAAAAACAGGGGATCTGTGCTCAGTGCTCAGCACCGCTGAAAGCTCGGCGTGGTCAGCATTTCTTAGAAAGGAATATTTTCTAATGAAGGTACGTGCGCTGTTTCCTTGGACACTTCCTAGATCATTTATATATGCCATGCGAACGAAAACTTCCATTTGTCTCGTTTTATAGTGACCGTCCCCGTATCGCTGCGGTCTGGAGCCCAACCCACAGCCATCTCCGAGGTGCGTCTGTACAGCCCTAAGCGCTCCCTTCCAAAGCCCTGACTCTGCTCGGGGTGGGGAGCCCGGGGCTTACGAACAGGTGAGAGACCAAGGCCACCTCACCGAGCGCGCAGGCCGGCAGGTAGCAGGAAGGCTCCCCTTCCCACTCCTGGATTCGTCTGGGAGAGAAACCTGTTCTCAGAAATCCTGAAGTCGACATTTTATTCGGTGCGCTTTGTGGCGTTTGAAGTGTGAAATAAGGGCCGGTTTAACTTAGATGTTGGGGTAGGCGTGGGAGGGAGCATAGAAGTTTTCCCGAACTAGTCACAACCTGGTTAAAATGTTACTCACGAAACCCAAGACAGTGATTCAGCTAATACCCCATCTGGCATTTCTTGCTTACAAGCAACTCACATGTGACTCAACTTTGATTCTGCTTTATTAAACATTAACCAGCCCACTTCCCGAGCCCAATAAAAAGCGGTCTTGAAAGCCTCACCGCGCAGGAGCATGTGTGTGTGTCTGTGAGCGTGCGTGTGTGCGCACATGCGTGTGTGTGCACGTGTGCGTGCATGTGTGTGTGCAGGGGGCAGGCTCGTCCACGAGCACCCCAGGATGTGTGGCCTGCGTGTATGCAGGGCTTGGCCTTGTTGATGTGTGACCTGTGCTATCACCCGGGACCCCAGGTTTGGTTTGATGTCCTGCTGTCACCACCTCGGGATCCTTGATGATTCTTGAACAGGGCCTGCGTGTTCATTTTGCACGGGGCCCTGCAAATTGTGTGACCGGTCTGTGTGTATGTGCGTGCGTGTGTGCGTGTGTGTGTGTGTCTGCACGTCTGGCTCACTTGTCCCAGGCAGTGTGGGCGTGAGCATACGGATGAGGAGCACGTGTGAGGACTGGAGAACGTGAACACGAGCAGGGTGTGGAGAACCTCACAGATGGGTCAAGGGGGGCCAGAGACTGGGACCGTGAGCCACAGGGGAAGCCCGGAGATGCAGATCCCAGGAGCCTGGGTGGGGCTCAGGAATGCACCATTCTGGGCAGCACCCCCACCCCACGTGGCTATAAGGACCAAAGTTTGAGAACTCCAGGCTGTACATTTAGGGCACTGAAAAGTGAGGCCTGCGATCCTCTAAGGCAAGGTTTAGAACATCCCCGAGCTCCAGCCAGCTCACCACCCACCCTAGCATCTCAAGTTCAGGTTCTTAAAGGAACAGAAGCCTGCCAGGAACACCAAGGAGTGGTTGGACACCAAAGCTGCTAACCTCAGGGAACCCCGGCCAGAGGCCTCCCTTGGCTGCCTGGGCCCTGAGCCAAGCAGTGACTCATGCTGGAGGGGGACGGAGTGGCCTTGAGGGCCAGCCCTCCCCTCCCACCTCCCTGCAGCACAGGGCGGGGCCAGACCTGCTACCCGTGATTTCTCCAGTTTATCAGTGGGGGGGGTCTCGCCGCAGACCCTGTTCCTGGCACCGTACTCCTGCCCGTGTTCTGGGCCTGGCATCCCACACCGAGAGCCGCCCTGAATTGGAGTGATGGGGGTCATCAGCAGCACCCCTCCCCGTGGTGCCATCTCCAGCAGCACGGGGAAGGGTCCTCAGGGCAGGCGCTGACCCTTGGATGGATGGCGCCTGGTGACCTCACCCAGGGTAATTCCCTTCCCGAGCTCCATTTCACTGAAAGCCATCCCAGGGTCAAGACGCTATCCCCTCGCGAGTACAGTAATGGCGGGGAGAGGGCGGCCCCTCACCAGCTGGCGACCTGGCAGGTTCCTTGAGCTCTCCGAGCCTCAGTTTCTTTGCCCCTGTGCCAACTCTCTGCTGGGGCTTGGCTCCTGCCCTCTGCCTTCCTCGGGCACACCTCCTCCAGGCAGCCCCTGCTTGACCAACGGATGCGTCTCAGTTTCCCCTCCCCAGCCCCATGGCGAGGGGGCTATGGGGATTGAGCCACTGATCAGCAACAGTGCAAATCAGAATTGGAGTCCTACAAGCTCTGGGGACCAGGAAAAGCCCCCCATTTCCCCAGAGGGGAAGTGGCCCTGCCCTGAGTGCTTTTTTCTATGGCTGCCACTGTAAGGCACCTACTGTGTGCCAGGAACCCCGCAGACCCCCGCTGGAGCCCTTAAAACCATCACAAGATGTAGGTGGGGATGTCATAGATAAGGAGGCAAGGGCTCAGAGAGGTTAGGCGTCTTGCCCAAGGACACACAGCCCGTGTAATCTGAGCTTGAAGCCCAGGGCCTTCGCCGGAACCCGAATGCAGAGTTACCTGGCATCTCAGAGCCAGTGTCAGCCCAGCCTCAAGACCCTTTGGGCCTTTAGGAGCCCGATGCCATCTGAGGCTGCCTATCCCCATGGTTCCTCCCTCCACTTCCCGACATAGCCCTGGTGGCAGGGGGCCCAGCGCCAGCCCTTCCATTATTCACGCCTCCCTTCAGCGGCCAGCAGGGACCTGGACCAGAGGCTCAGGCTTTGCCAGGAGAGATAAGGTGCCAACACCTGACTCGTCCTTCTCTGAGCTGCATCTCGATTTTCCGAAAGAACACAAAGGCTTGTTGTTCCTGGCCCAGTGCCGCAAGTTGGACCTCCTTCTCATGAAAGGAAGAGAAACCATTAGCAGGATTAAGAGCTGTTAGATGTTTTTAAAAAGACCGATTAGATTTACAGCTTTTCCTTGTGACCACCTGTCCCCTCCTGTAACCACGCTGGTGTCTGAGGGGCAGGCGCTTGCCATCTGCAGGGGTCTGGGGTGGGGGTGTGGGGGAGCTGGGTCCACGTAGCACATCCCAGCCCAGCTGCTACCAGTCCTGCCTTAGAGGTGGGGAAACTGGGGCTTGCTCAGACCACTCAGTGGGTGGATGGCTTTGCCAGTGTTCTCTGTCCCAGGACGGCAAGCTGACTCAACAGTCCTCAAAACAAGAAACAAGTGAATTTGTGTTTGCAAACCTGGCCCACCCACCCCCGAACCTCTAACTTTTCAGTTGGGCAAGCAGAGTTCGAAAACGAGAAGGCCAGGCCACCAAAGGGAGCCCTGGGGAGTTGGTCTGCAGTCCCTGCGCCTCACCCTTCCCCCCTCTTCTCCTCCAACATGAGGAGCCCCCACCCCAGGCAGACCAGGCTAGGAGTCGAGGCCTGGCCTTACCCAGAAGTCACGCATGCCAGTGTTGGGGGAAGCAGGGGTGGGGGAGGCGGCGTTCCAGGCTGAAAGGTGTTCCTCTCCCCTGCAGACCACACCCCTGCCCCAGGATTAAGGGGATGTCACAAGAAGGGACACAGTGTGGCAGTGTCTTGTGCCCCCACCTCCAGGGGTAAGGCTTCAGAGAGCACCCCCACTTCCCACATCAGGAAATTCAGGCCCAGAGAGGGAAGAGATTGTCTGTGAACCCCGGTGACGCAGGGCAGGGACAAGGGAGGTCCTCACACTAGGCACGTGACAATCCACACCCTCTGAGCCCCAGTTTTCTTGTCCATAAAGTGGGAGTGAGGGTAAATCCTGGTGGTGGGACTGTGGGGGAGAGAGAACAGGGTGTACAGAAGGGCCTTGGATGGGTCTCGACTCTAGTGCTTCCTTCGTAAAGGCTGCTGCAGGAAGAGCAGCCAGCAGCGTGGGGGGAATGACGAGGCCATTTGCTGAGCACCTACTATGTGCCAGTTGCCGGGCACGGACTCGGACGTGGATGCCGCCCTCACAATGGTCACCATCTTGTAGGGGCAGGGCAGGAATGGAGAGGCTACGACGGAAGAAAGGCTTTGCTAGGGATGAAGAGGTGTTCCCGGAGGAGGAACCAAAAGGTGAGAAATGGCCCAGAAAGTGCTGAGTTCTAGCTCCTCGCTGTACTTGGGGTGGGAGGGTGGGGGAGGGCTGGCTGGTCCCCTAGAGAAGCCGTGTGTGCCAGGCGAGGGGCTTAGACCACGCTCCAGTGGAGAAAAGTCCCCAAGAAGTCCCATCCGCTGAAGTGTCAGGGGGCTCGGGCCACAGGGCTGGGAGGAGAGGCGCCCGGTGGGATAGGCAGGTGGGGGGGGGCGCCTCCCCAGGGGAGGAGGTGACACCCCTGTCTTTGCAGGCAGGACTCCCTCCAGGTGTTTGCCTGCCAAGCAACCTTCCCGCTTCCTGCTCCTGGCCACCCTCAGGCAGGCCCTGAGTTCCAGGCAGGGAAACTGAGGCTCGGCCAGATGCAGTCACTTGCCGTGTGCCTCCCACAGAGGCCTGGTTCTCACTCACGCTCCCTCTCGGCTTCCCTGAGGACGTCGTCCATCACCCACATAATTTCGGGCTTATTTCCTTATTCAGGCTTCGCTATTTTTTTTTAACTGCTATTTCAAAAAGTCTAATTTTTTTAACATGCTATTTTTGAAAGGAAGCATCTCTTCCTTCCTGCGGTCAGGTCCCACCAGGCTCCCTCTCGCACTGACCCTGCTTACTCCAGGCCATCAACCACTTTCTTCACAGGGGGCGGAAAGGAAGGGGAGACATCTGCCCTTGACACTGGTCAAGCTTTGGTGCAGCAGCCAAAGGCGGTTCAGGAGGGAGGGAGAAGAGCAGGGCTCAGAGGCCAGGAAGGCATGGGGCGTAAAGCTCTTTCTTTGGGGGGGTCTAAGCCCCTTGGGCTGTTTCCCTGGGTCCCCAGCCAGAGCCCTGGGAGGCCACAAGCTTCTCGGGCATCTGTGTCGGTGCCTGCAGTAGGCTGAAGGCGCCAGGCTCTACTCACTAGGTCCTTGGCATGTTACCATATATGGGGAAAGGGTCTTTGTAGATGTAATTAAATTAAGGATGCGGGGTGGGGGGAGGTACTCTCCTGGTTTATCCAGATGGCCCTAAATGCCACGGCGAGAGTATTTAGGGGAGAGCAGCAGACAGAGATCTGATTCAGAGAAGGGGGACAATGTGACCAAGGAGGCAGGGACAGAGGGACACGGCCTCCAGTCAAGGGTGCTGGAAGAGACCAGGGATGGATTCTCACCCATGAGAGCAGGGCCATCCTGACACCTGGTCTTCGGCCCATTGTGTCTAATTGCAGGCTTTGGGCCTCCCGAACGCTGAGAAAATTAATTTTTGTGGTTTCATGCCACCAAGTTTATGGCCATTTGTCATGGGAGCCCCGGGAAGCAAACGCAGAGCCACAGCCAGACTGATGACACCCCCGCCCCGACACACACACAGAGGCAGAGGCTGCAAGAAAGGCCTGGTCTCCTCCTTCACTGGGCTGACATTCAAGTGTACAGACATCGAACAAAATAAAGCTATATTTCACCTGAAGCCCTATCCCGCCTCCCTCCCGCCTTCCCTGCTTTCTCCTGAGCACCTTTCCCCCGGCAGGGAAGCATGTGCGTAGGCCCAAACCTTCACTCCCATCTCTAGAACCCCCCCACCCTGCCCTTGACCATGAACACTTGTCCATTTGGGCTTGACAGCCACCCTATACGGTATCATCAGGTTCATTTTACACACGAGCAAACAAGGGCCCGGAGAGGTTCTGTGACTTGCAAAGGTCACACAGCACTGGGTAGCTGAGCCTGAACGCCAATGCCAGTCTCACTGATTCCCAGTCACACTCCAGTCCCTGCTTCTCGCCTGCTGCCCCGAGGGGCCGTGGACACAGTGACAGCATCCACACCCAGCCCCAGAGCTTGGAGTCCCCTTGGGGCATGACCCAGGATGGCAAGCTGCCCCAGGGCCATCGAGGTGAACTCTTTCTCCCACTGGGCCCAGAACAGAACTGGAATTGTTCCCTCCGGGGCGGCCGAATGAGCTTGCTATCTGGAGCCGGGTTTGCTTTCCGCTGTGATGAGATGATTATGTTCCCTCACCTCCCACCCAGCTCCCGGCTCAGGTTACAGCCACACAATCAGGTTGACCATCCCATCAGCACCTCCGCCAGGCCCCAGGCTCCTGCCCAAGCTCGTGCGAGGATGCTCCTGGCCTATTTCCAGAGCTCTCCATGGACAGACGGAGGCTTGCAAGTCCAGGAAGGGCAACGTGACCAGCCTGGGGAGTAGTCAAGGGGAGGAGGCCCAACAAGATAAGAAAACCTTGCAGGTGTCCCTAGCCGGAAACCCGAATGGCCGGCAGGCTTATCTTCCCCGAGGCTGCGGTCTGGACACCTGCCTCATCTGGGTTGTACAGATGTGGCCGGCTCACTTGGCCGGCCCAGACCAGCAACTGGAGAAGAAATCACCAGGGCTGGACCCGTGTCAGTCACCGCCTTCTCTGATGAGGTTTGTCCCTCTCCTAAATGGGTTTGGAACTTGCAGAAACTTCCAGTTTTCTAGCTTTCTCCGACTCCCTCCCTCCCACCAGCCTTCAGCGGAGGCCCTGTAAGCCCAGACCGCAGCTTCGGGCAGGAAACATTTGCTGGGCAGCTGCTCTGGGCCAACACCCTGGAATGATCTCAGTGAATCCTCATCACAGCCTGGGACGCAGGCACTGCCCCGCCCCATTTTACAGATGAGGACATTGAGGCTTACGGTCTCAGAGCCAAGGGGGTGATGCCAAGGAGCACAGGAAAAGACACTCAATACCACCAGTCGCAGGGAAAGGCCAATCAACACCATGGTGAGACACCCACCCGCTCAAATGGCCGGAATCAAACAGGTGACAAGCAGCGTCGGTGAGGATGTGCAGAAAGGGGGGCCCTCGTGCACCCCTGGGGTGTTGTCGCTGTGGAAGACGGTCCAGGGGTCCTAGGAAGGTGCCATGGAGACACCCTCCAGCCCAATAAGCCTGCTTGGAGGCGTACGCCCAAGAGAGATGAAGACATCTGTCCTGAGTCATGCGCTCGTGTCCGCGGTAGCATTGGTCATCACAGCCGAAATGTAGAAATGGCCCAAATGTCGGTCACCTGGTGACTGGATAAGTCACGTGTGTTCTTTCCACACGACGGGAGGGCATTTGGCCACACGACGGATGAAGCACGGACGCAGACGCAGGGGGAGACTAAAAATATCCCTCGAGGGAAAGGCCACACGCTGCACGATTCTGCTTATAAGAATGAAACAGCCACAACGGCGAATCCACAGAGACAGAGACACGAGTGGCTGGGGCGCCGGGAAGGACTGCAAAGGGGTGGGGGTTTCTTCCCGAGGTGATTAAAATGACCCCAAGTGGGCTATGTGAGCACAGTGGTACAACCCTGGGAATGGAGTAAGATCCGCTGCCCTGGACACTTGGGGTGGGCGAGCTGTGGGGGATGTATGAATTGCCGCTCAATAACGCCGCTCCCAGAAGCAGAAGTTACGGCGCCGGGGTGGGCCCCAGGACGCTGCCTGGAGCCTGCAGCCTGAGCACCGCTGGGGACTCAGAGAGACCTGAGCACAAGTCCCCTGGCCAGCTGCCCCCTAGGGGCCTCCACGGGCCAGGGCCCCTGCTCTCCCCTCACGTGACAGGGCCTGGCGGGACCCATGCACACAGGACAAGCCTGATAAGCACCGCCAAGTCAGGTGGTCCACTGAGACCACGGGCCCCTCCAGAGAAAAGCAGAAGGGAGAGTGTTTTCTGCAACTGCACCGTGCGTTGACACATTTTTCCATCTGAAATAAATCAGGCGGGAACCCTAGAAGATGTGTTTAAACTGGAGCGAGAGCTCTCTAAACAGTCTGGCTTAGAGGTTGGACTGTGGGGGCCTGGGCTGCAGGGGAATGTGATCCCCAGCAGGGAGTCCTACCATACCAGCTTTAGTAACACGATTAATATTTAACTTATTTTAATTACTATAACACTAATCGATATTAATCGATGAATAAAAATTATATTTAATTACTAATATTAATGTTTTAAATTCCAGCTTTATTTCTCGCTATTCGGTTGACATCATCGACCCTTACGGAAATGCTTAGCGACAACCTCTAGTGTTTGCAAACGTTTTGAAGCCAGGTCTCATCTCATGCGAAACGACACGCGGCGTTCACGGCCACCCCGCTCCGGTTCCGCTGGTTTCGTTCCTGCGGCCACTCGTCAAACGGACAGCGAGCCTCTGCGTGGTGCGGTTGCACGGGATCAAGGAAAGAGCGCCTGCCTCAGAGAGATGGCGCACGGACCCCTAACTCACCTCCCCATCTACTCCCACCGTCATTTGCCCTGAGCTCAGACCCCGGCTCTTCATCTGGGGACCGCGGTGGCCGAGAGGGCTTGGGAGCTGTCCGGCCAGCACCCCCTCCGGTGCGCGAGCAAATAAGGAATCAATGGAGCTTCGCGGCAATTAACGGCTCATGTTTCTCTTGGTTATGCTTTTCCTTGCTGGCGTGGTGACACAATCGCTCCGTCGCTTATGTCTGTGCTTTTAAATGCAAATTTAAATCTGTGGGAAAGAACACGTTTTGAAAAATCTTGTCCCTTGCTTTGTGACTTGCATGGTGAAACGATTCATAATTTGCATTTCAGATGCTTAAGGACCGCGGCTCCGACGATACGCTCCCAACATTTCATAATTAAAATGGATTACTTTTTTTTTTTAAGTCAGTTGGGGACAAAAGTCCATGGGGGGGCGGATATGACTGCCGTTCACAAATGGAGAGCGGTAACCCCCCCCAAGCCCGGCCATTAGCTGTGGCCATGTGACTCGCTGGAGCCAATGAAATGCCCGCAGTGGCAGGACGGGCGACTTGGGCATGGGAGCATTTGTCAGCGCGGTGTCTCTATCTCTCTGCCGGGCCTCATAACCCAGAAAGCATGGGTCCATATGGAGGCGTCAGGCTGAGCTCCCGCTTAGGCAACCCGCCCAGGAGTTACCCAGATCCACAAAAGACTTTGCATGAACGGGAAATACACCTTTGTTGCTTTAAGCCACTGGGATTTATCTGTTTTGTTTTTTGCTTTTGTTTTTTTTTTTTTTTCCCAGCACACACTGAGTCTATCCCAGCCCCTATAGTCAGTAAAAAACAAAGGGTCTGGGTTGACAAATGCAAAGATTTGAAATCAGGATTGCATGACAATGGGTATCGCTAATTCATCTCAGCCACCAGTTTCCTTTATCTTTTTCTTAAGATTTTATTTATTTATTTAAGGGAGAGCCCATGGGGACAGGGAGAGAGAATCTGAAGCAGACTCCACACTGAGCAGGGAGCCCAAGGCAGGGCTCAATTCCACGACCACAAGATCATGACCTGAGTCCAAACCAAGAGTCGGCGGACGCTTAACTGACTGAGCCACCCAGATGCCCCTTGGCCACCAGTTTCTGTCATTTTTTTTTTAAAGACTTTATTTATTTATTTGACAGACAGAGATCACATGTAGGCAGAGAGGCAGGCAGAGAGAGAACGGGAAGCAGGCTCCCCGCTGAGTAGAGAGCCTGATGCGATGCTCGATCCCAGGACCCTGGGATCATGACCTGAGCCGAAGGCAGAGGCTTTAACCCACTGAGCCACCCAGGTGCCCCCAGTTTCTGTCTTTTATTTTGACCCCCATGTGTTTTTACAGACCAGCTCTGGGCCCTTGCCAGGTCACCCCCAGCCCCCTGGAGACAAGCATCTGTCCTCTGGACCTCCGTGATGGGGGAGGCAGCCTCCCTGCCCCCACACTCAGTTGCTTAGTCCCCTACTCCCCCATCCCTCGCCTCCTGAGTCAGCCTCAGCCTCTCTCCCCAGGACCATTCTTGCCAGCCTCCTTCTGGGCCTCTTGGCCTCCAGATTCTGGTCCCTGCTCCCAACACATTGAAGCAATCCAGGTACTGTCAGCTCGCATTCTCGCTGGCCCCTATTGCCCAAGAGATGGAACCCAAACCCACTTACCTGTCTAGAAAGAGGGAAGCCCTCATCAATAGGAGGGGACACCCTAGAGAGATGATGAGACCCTGGGACCAAGCCTGCCTCTCCTGGGGGAAGACACTTCCTTTCCAAGAGCAGGACCTAAATTAAAATGTTTTGCTTAAATCTCTTTGTAGACACGGCTGCCGGCCCCAAGGCCAGTTGGTAAACAAGGAGACTCAAACCCAGGCCAGGACGAGGAGGGAAAAGGAAGTGAATTTCTCTCTGGGTTCTGGGGATGCCGGAGGAAGTGAGTGGGATATGCGGTGGCCTACTGCAATGTCAGGCCCTCCGCCCTTGGGAAAAAACCCTGTATCCAGGCAAAGACATACACTTGGGGACCCAACTATGGGGACCTTTGGGGGGCCCCAGAGAGCTGTTGGCCCCCTGAGTGAATTGCTCAGAACAGGTCCAGGAGCTGCAGAGCTGAGGGAGAGGATAAAGACAGGGGGACAGGCAGTAGCTAGTCTGTCCACTGTCTACTGCAATGAACCAAGGGGCCATGGCCTCGGTGGGAGTTTATGCAGAAAGACAAAGAGAGTCACTGTTGGCTGAGCCCTCATCACGTCTTCATCATACCCCCCAAAGCAAGGCGAGTGGAAACCCACCACTGAGGCTCAGAGAGGCTAAGTGACTCACCTGAGGCCACAGAGCCAGGAGACAGGGCAGTAGAGTCGAGATTCGAACCCCGGGTTCGGAGGGACTTGCCCTCGTTGCTCTGCTGAGAATAACAACGGCCTATTCTGTGGGGCTTGGAATTGTAAAACGGCTTTGCTGGAAGCCCTCCTAAACACGTGGGTTCTGCCAGGGCAGAGGCTGGATTCTCTTCCTGCAGAGTTCTGCCGGGAGGGGAGGGGGCTGGCCACGAGGTCAAAGGCAGGAAGGGACAATCAACAGACCCAGAGTGCCTGGAGCCAGCACCTTCCGGCCCCTCCGTCCAGGCCACACCAGCCCTTAGAGACACTGTCTCCAGACCCAGCAAGGGACATGGTAGGGCCCCATTTTACAGATGGGGGAACTGAGTCTCGATGGGAAAGGGGCCCATCCCGTGCTGGGTTTCGCTCAGGGGCGGAGCCAGGCCTAGAATCCGGACAGCTGTGAGGGAAGCCCCTTCCCTGGACCGGGTGTGGGGCTGGCAGCTCCCGGGACAGGCAGCTTCCTGCTATAAATACAACATTGCCTCGTGGTAACCTTAGCCTCCAGGCTCCCCTGTCCAGGCGCAGGGCCACAAGTCCTGGAGCCGACCGCCTGCCACTCTGCTCCTGCCCTGTGCAGTTTTCTGGACACCCTAACAAGGTACCACATTTTTTTTGGCACAGATTCCAAATTATTTTAGCCAACCCTGAGCTAGGATTGGCTGAGCTAGCCCTGAGCTAGCCCTGAGAAGGGCTGTTGTTCAGATGAGAACCACAAGGGCCTACAAGACCCCCCAACCCCCACCTGTGGGCGAGCAGGGTAGGATTTCCTGGATGGGTCTGGGGAGGTGGGTTCAAATCCAACTCTGCCATGTACCAGCTGGGCAACCTGGGGCCAGTCTATTTGCCTCTCTGAGCCTCAGTTTCCCTACCTGTACAGTGGAGTTCATGCACACCCTCCAGGGATCAAACAACATTTCCAAGGTGGCCAGGACAAGATGCAGCACATAGTCTGTCCCCTCCGTTTTCCTCTTTGGCTGCAGCTCACTTACTAGGGGACGGTAATTATAGTTACACCTGCTAACAGTAAGATGGGCGTTATGTCAAGCAGGTTATATGCTTTCTGCCACTTAATCCTCGTTGGGACTTGAGGAGCTAATGTCCTATTATTGTGGACAGATGAGGAAACTGAGGCCCGGGGACCTTCAGTAACCTGCCCATGGTCACACATGTCATGGCTGGGCAGCTGAGAACTTTCTTGCTACAGACAGAGGCCCAGGGACTGGTTTCTGAAAAGAGGTAGAAATATTTCATGGTATCCTCCTGGACCCAACCATTGCCATGGGGTTGGAATCCTAGAAAGTCTTGACCTTCAGACAACACACTCTAGGAGACCCCCCCAAAACACACACACGCCCTTGCACCCAGGTGTTGCCTCTACTGCCAACCAGATTCCCCAGCAAGTCCAGCACAGCAGAGAAAAAAAACATTGCACAGTGCTCTACAGGAAGCCGAATCCCACGCTCGCCCAGGTGACCCGCCCAGCCAGGGTGGGCACAGCCACCACCGCGCCTGACAGCCCCAGCCCCGCTGACCTTCTCCTTCACTGTACAGGGGCATAAAGGCCGTGTCTCCTCTAGCCTCCTGGACACACACACACACACGCACACACACACACGCACACGCTTGGCGCCCATTCCATCGGCCCAGCAGGCTAAATACTGTTCTGGCCTTCCTGAAATACCCTTCTCTGTGCGGGTGGTTTTACAAGCTGCTAAAAGCAGGGCCGTGTCCCTGGTGGAAGGAGAGAGCTATTCCGGGTTTGTGTCAGGTGCTGGCAGAGCCAGCCAGAAAGGGCCCGTCTGCCGCCCCCCCGCCCCCACACACCGGCTCCTCGGCAGACAATTCTTGGCAGCCTGCACCCCTAATGCCTGGCGGAAGAGGGTGAGGTCAGGCCAGTTTTGTTGGTGTCCCCCTCCCCAGCACACTCTCTCTCTCTCTCTGTTCCAAATCTGACTTGGCCCGGCCCAGGCGCCAGGACTGTCTACCAGACACCATGCCCGGAGGACCACACTGCTGTCCATCACAACCAATCCAGGACCCCCAGGCTGGCCTGACCTGTCTGGGCATGTCCCCGCGTGGCGTTGCGGGACAGATAAGGACTCCAGGGGCCACAGACGTGCAGTGGTTTAGGCAAGAAGGTGCCGCTGGAGCGGCCAGACCGGGAGACACAGGCTCCTGCCCGGGACTCTCCACCTGCTGCTTCCGCGAGGCCATGACTGAGTGCCCCGATACAGATCGGCGGTCACGCGGTCACGCGTTATCACATTCAGGCTTCACAACCACCTGCGGGGAGGGCTGGCGCTGCCTTTTTTTTCACTTGGGGATATGGAGCTTCAGAGCAGGGAAGCTCCTTGCCCCAGGTCAGTCACCCAATGTAGAAGTGAGAGAATTGGGGATTTGAACCTGGGCCGCCTGGAGGAGGCTGTCTGCAGCCCTGGCCCCACGATGGCCAGCTCAGAGGGATGTCCATCTCAGAACCTGCCTTCAGCTGGGGGAGCTGAGGGCGGCCAGCCAGCCGCACAGGCAGTCAGTCCCCTGGGGAGGGCAGAGGGTCTGTGTGCAGACCACAGTATCTGACTGGCCCTCTGTCTTTGTGTCCCCGGCCATTTCCAACCTAGGGGATTTGGGGACTCCTGGAGGGCCTGCCTTGTGCAAGCAGACCCGGGCCTCCGAACTTCCCAAAGGTCTCTGACCTTTGGGGAATCAGATGGAAGCTGGAGGCCCCCCCACCCCAGACACATGTTCACACACACTCATTTGCATGCAGTTCCAGGGGCCCGTGGCTCCCCGTGCCCAGGCATAGTCCAGCGCCCGCGGCACCGTGGGGCAGCCCCTGACTCCCTGGCTAGCAGCGGGAGGGGTTCGCAGCGGGCACAGCTTCCTGCTCCAGCCCCACCGGGAAGCTCGCGGTACAGCAGAACTTAGCTCCGAAAGTCCAGTTCCCCTTCCAGGAGCGCAGCAACCCCCCAACCCCCGCCCACCCCAGGCATCAGCTAGGAGGAAGGGGGTCCAGCCCCACAGCTGCCTGCAGCCTGGGGTGGGGGCACCCAGTGCCCTTGGCGCCCAGCAGCATTGGCCCTGCAACCGGAGCCGTGGTGGGTAAATATAGCACTGCCACTCACCGGCCGAGGGGCCCTCGCCGTCCGACATGGTGCAGGAGATGGGCGGGCAGTCGGCCACCAGCCTGCAGGGACGCTCAGAGCCGTCAGTGGCTGTCACCCACCTGGTGGGGCTTGGGGCTGCCGGGCCTGCTCCCTGTCCAGTCCCCAGGCAGCGTCCCGCCCCAGCTGGCCCAGCGGCCCCCCCCATGCTGGGCTGGGCAGATAAGAACAGGCTCCCGAGCCAGGAGCCCGCCCGATTGGTGGATAAATCTGGGCCCTGCCCTTCCCTGCCCTGGGCCTCTCCCGGGCAGCCTCGGAATGTTGCCTGAGAAACTGTTGCACCCCTGGGTACTTGGTCAGTTCCCAAGACCCCAGCCCCAGCCCTGGAGACCCCAGAGTGCCTGAGTCGCTCTCTCTGGGAAGGGACCCACAGCGCTGGTGAGGGGCTTTTATGGCCACTGTAGAAAAAGAGTGATGCCGCCCACTGAGCCCACGCCTGGTGCTGCCACACATGTCCTCTCACTCGGCTCTCCGGAGCAGCCATGACCCACCCAAGGCCACCCGGCCAGGGAGGGGTGTGACCAGAGCCGGACTCTGGAGCCCGACTGTCTGTCTCCAAGGTTACGGGAAGGCATGGCCCTTGCCTTTGTCTGGCAGACCAAGAGCAGCCACTTCTGGGCACCTCCTGGGTGCCAACTGCTCCTCGTGTGCTGGGGGTGCCAGAGGGGGATGGAGGTGATCGCCCTGGGGAGACACGTGACTCAGTGTCGGGCACAGAGTGGGGACTCAGGAAATACCAGTTGGGAGGAAACATCTCAGCAAGTGCTTAGTATGCACTTGCTGTGTGCTTGCCTAAGAGGTAGCCCAGGCCTTCTCCTGAGTCCCCCACAAGGGCCTGGGCCAGAGACAAGGGCAATGAGGCAAGGGGAGGGCTTTGAGCTCCACTCCCAGAGACATCACCCTGGGGTTGGGCATCACTGGGCCCCCTTAGGGCTCAAGGTCTACCTGGTTCTGCCTGCAGGGCACAGAAGGAGGGAAATGACTTAAAGAGGAGAGAAGCTGGTAATCAACCCCAATTAGATACAGGAGGGCTTCCTGGAATAGCTTACCTTTGAGTTATGTCTTTGAAGAATATGAAAGCTTTTTCAGGGAAAGAGAGGGCATTCCAGGAAGAGACCAGCAGGTGCGAAGATAACTAGGGAAGCCTGGCTGGAGATGGCCGGGCATCCCTGGCAGGGGCTGGAGGTCATGATCATCCCAAGGAGAGGAGGCTGGTACTTGTGGAAGGGGAGGCATCAGGGCCAGGGAAGTCAGGGGAGGCTTCTTGGAAGAGGGGGCAGATGCTGGTGTTCAAGGGTCCATGAGCCTCAGAAAAATGAGAGGGGGGTGGAACAGCATCAGAGGCATACAGCAGCCCTTCAAAGACACTGAGGCCTTTCCCAGCTCAGACACCTGGGGGATGAACACAGGAGGGCCCAGGCCACCATGTTCCAAAGGAACTGCCTTTTGGAGATGGGGTGGGGGAGACCTGAAGAGTCACACTAGCTGTCAGAGATAACAGCATAGGAAGTCAATCCTTGTAAGGTTGTTCCAGGCCTCCTGGCCTTTGCCTGTGCTGTTCCCTTGGTCAGGAATTCCCTGCCCTCCTCCCCCTTCTCCTCCTCTGTGTAGCCTTGTCTAACTGTCCTTGAAGGTGGGCCAGGGGCCCCTGCATTCTGCTGCACAATGTGCCCTCACTGTGATCAGTGCCTGGCCCTGGTTTTGCACACCTCTTGGTTGGCTCTTGTTGTGTGATAATGAGCTCACCATCCCTGGAGGTATGTAAACAGGGCTGGACAACCACTGCAAGAGGACACAGGGGAGGGAGTTCAAGCATCAGATTGGGTTGGTTCAATGCCTTTGGGACCCCTCTAGAGTGACCAACTCGTCCTGGTTTCCATGGACTTTGCCCTGTTTCGGCCCGGGAAGTCCTGCCTGTCTCCTGGGAACCCTCGATCGTAGGCAAACAAGGACTGTCGGTTGTTGTGGGTCCCTCCTGAGATTTTTAACTGAGAAAAGAAAAAAGGGAGAGAGAGAGACGAAGCAAGGCTGGGGCTGTCTCTGGAAGCCCACAGCCCCCTCCCTCTACCCTGAGCAGTGCCCTCCCTGCCTCCCACCACCAGATCCCATTCCAGGGCAGCTCTGGGAGTGAGTGGAAACCGGAGGCAGGTCAGCAGGGAGAGGAGAGGCTCCTGAGGGCGTCCTCACCTGCACAGGGGGCGGAGCCTCACCTGCTGGTTTTGAGGATTACCTGGGAGGAAGCCCAGCAAGAGTGTGGCATCTCTGCAAGGGGCAGCTTCATCCAACAGGGAGGTGCGGGACCAGGAAGGGGCCCCGGAGCCCACCCGCCAAGCCCTCCACTCAGCCCTTGGGTGGGGTCAGACCCGCTCCTGGGGTGGCCCAGGAGGTCGTGGCCCCTTTCCGCACCTCTGCCTCTGCATCTGGGGAGTGCGTAGGAGCACCTCCTGTGTACTCGGCCCTGGACCAGGCTGAGGGCAGGAAGAACTTCAGAGTCCCTGGTGAGGGGTGTGCCTGGTCCCAGGGGGCCACGCTTGGCCCTCGTCTTCTGTAGCACCTGCTCTGGGCAACCTGGCACGAGTCGGGTCGACAGAGGAGCACACGGGGAATGCGCCTCCGGGTGTCCGCTGACTGCCAGTAGCCCAGGCCAGGGGGCTGGGTCGTGCCCAGGGCCGGACACACTTGGTGGTGCCACAGGAAGAATCCCGCCAAGCCCCCTGGCGTCCAGACCGAGGCCCTCCCTCACCTCCACCGCTGCTGGGGCCCCCGCAGGACCGCGGCCAGGATGCACGGAGGGTCAGAGCGCCCGGGGCCGAACGCCACTCCGCCAGCCCTCCTTGGAGACAGGGACAAGCCCACCCCAGCCTCGGCTTCTCATCCGAAAGTGGGAGGCTGCGGTGGGATGAGCCCCAAGGCCCAGATGCCCTGGATGCCCTCCACCTCCCCACCCTGCGGCCAACAGCCTGTCCGCCCCCCGAGTCCCACCCGAACAGGCCGCCCGTGTCCCCCCGCTAGAGCTGGCTCCCTTCGCACAGGCCACTTCCTGTCCCCGACCCCAAGCACTTTCCTGTTGGTTGTTTTTTTATTGTGAGAACATGTGTTGGGGAAAAAACAACTCGATTCCTCTGCTCCTGAGGTCACCACAGCAGCCATGGGCCACGGCACGCATGTGCAAACGTGTGGCTGTGTGTGCGCTGGTGAACATGTGTGTGACAACGCACGTGGGTGGGCACGGGCCAAGTGAGCACAGGCGTGTGCACATCTCTGTGTGGGAGCGCATGTATGCGTGCAGGGGAGGGGGGTGAGCACGGATGTGTGTGGGCGGGGAGTGTAAACACATTTATTGGACTACAGTGGGGCCAGCTCTGAGCGAGGCCCCTTCCAGGCCCTGCCTCACGTCAAGGTCTCAAGGGAGGGCAACATCCCCCCCCCGACACACTGCAGCCCGCCAGCCCTGCTGCTGCAAGGAGGGTGCCGGGGGAAAGGAGGGTCAGGGCTGGCCTGATCAAAGGGGGAGGGGCGCCCCAGCATGCTGGGGTCAGGGAGGAGGCCCGTTTCCTGCCTGCTCACCTGTTCACCCCAGATTCACATGGACACCTGCTGGTCTCAGGAGCCCCAGGAACTCCTCCCTGCTGGAGATCCTGTCTTCCTGGGCCTTGGGCCCCCCAGAAAAGAGAGGCAGGAAGGTTTTGAACACAGAGCCTCGCCTGGGCCCTCAGTGGCCATGACATGAGGAAGGACAGTGTATGTCCACACTGGGGGCCTCCTGGGTGTGTGAGGCCACACTGTGCCTCCTGGGTGTGTGAGCTCGGGCAGGGCCCCTCACCTCCCAGACATTGGAGGGAGGGTGAAGCGTGCGGCACTGTGAGGGCCTGGGCGCCGCGGGGTCTCAGGACCCTTCCGGGGTCTGCTTGCTGCCTTAGGTTCCAACAGACCCCTCCTTACAGCTCAGGTCGCAGCCTGAGACACACAGGCATGGCCGCTGGGACCCACATAAAGAAGACAGGCCGTGGCAGAGAGGCTGCAGAAACACAGAGATACGGAGACACAAGTAGACACACAGACACACACGTGCGGTGTGGCTCTGCAGCTGCTTTCCTACACCCGGGGGTCCCTGTCCAGCCCAGGTGCCTGAGGCTGATGGCCGCCCAGGGGGCCTTGGAGGAGCCCCACAGCCTCCATGCTCGCAGCCCGCAGAGAAGCTCAGAGAGGGGGGGTCCAGCAGCAGGAGGCGTTCCTGGGGTAGGAGGGTGGGGGCCGCTCTCGGCTCCTTGCCAGGCAACATCCTCACCTCTGGGTAGGGGCCAAGGAGCAGCCCTCATTTGGGGAGTTTGAGGGGTGGGAGTGGCTCTGGGGACATGGAGCTGCTGGGGAGGCTCTGGCCTCCTCCTTGGGCTCTGGGGCTCACAGCAGGGGTGAGACCCCCCACAGGAAGAGTGAGGCCTTGTCTGCACAGCGTTGACCCAGGGACCCTCCACACCCCACCTGGGAGGCCAGGCGCCCGCACGGAAGGCCCCAGTGTCCCCCTTGCTCCTGCCTGGCCTCACCGTCCTGTGGCCCAAGGACCACCCTCCAGGTCAGGCTTGGGAGCTCGGCACAGTAGGGTGAGGGCTGCCAGTGGGTTGGGGCTCTGGGGCGCCCCTGCAGGGAGTGGCACACTTGCCCCTGGCTACCTCGTCAGGGCGTGATTACTCTGCCTAGCTGGCCCAGGGTCCGGCCCACCAGCAGGGACTACCTAAGGTGGGCAACACCAGGGGGTGACCATGGCTTCCTCAAACAAGGACAGGAAGTACAGGGGAAGCTGTGTTCTGGGAGAAACAAATGTTCCTCAAGCTCCAGGCCAGGGAAGGGCCTTGACCCCACGTGTGCTCACCCCAGCCCTGATTCAGGGAAATGGCCCTCGGGCAATAAGTCTCCCTTCTCTGCCAGAAATACCCCCAGTGTCTGCCCCTCCCCCAAGCTCAGGTTATATTTAGAGGCGGAGATGCCCAAGGCTGTCTGGAGCCCTGGATGACTTCTGGGCAGACAGGTGGATTTAGGAGTCATCTGCCCCAGGGGGGTGAGAGCCTCCTTTGGGTCCCACATTCATCAGGAAGCCTGCTGAAGAGGCAGGATTCTTGCCCCAGAGGAAAGCAAACGTCCTTGCAGAGGGGAGGGCTTGAGCGCCCTCTTGCTCCCGTCCTGAGGTCCCCTCCAGGTGGCCATGTTCTCTCTCATTAATCATGCAGGAAACACACACCCATACTGTTCATGAGGCTGACCGGGGTGGCCCTACCAAACTCTGGGCCACCATAAAGGACACCATGCCTGACTGGCCAAGACAATCAGGAGGGGCCAGGCTCCACCCAGAACCTGCCTGGGGGGGGGGGTCAGCTAATTGTGGCCCTCTGTCCACTCACGTTGGCTACCTCTGAGGCCCAGCAGGGCCACCAGGTGACTCCAGAGCCAGCCTCTTGTCCTAGCGTGCACAGCAGAGAGGAAGAAAACCTCCCACAGCTGCACCAGGCTTCTCAGCCCCAGCGCAGGCAGGCCAAGGCTCTCGGGTCCAACCACCAGCCTGACCTTGGCCACAGGCCACCCGGGAGGCACCCTCATCACCAGCTTCCTGGACCCTCAAGCAGCAGGGCCCTGGTGGTGGCTTCAGTTCGGCCAAGAGCATGCTAAGTGTTAGAGCAGCTCCGCCCCGAATGGCCCTCCCCACCAGCTCTCTCAGGCAGGAAGCCGCCTGCTCCCCTGTCCCCCTCTCAGTGTGCTTCTCCTACGCGGGGCTTTTCTTGCCGAAACTCCCCCCGACTGGCCAGCGTCCCACCGCCAGACCTAGCCCATCGCCAGGAGAGGTCGCGGTCTCGGCACGCCCGCCTGCGTGGCTGTCCCTCTAGGGCCCCACCCGCTGCCGCGCCTCGGCGGCCCCACCTGCGACAAGGACACGGCGACGCCAGCCTGCCCCCCGCACCCGAGTGGCCCGCGGACCCCACAGACCACCCTCGCCTGGGCCCGTCGGAGTTTGCGCCCTCCCGGCTGGCCCCGCCCCCAGGAGGCTGGGCCTGCGCCGCTGCGGGCCCCGCCCCTCCGGGCCTCCAGTCCCCGCGGGAAGGGGAGGCACCGCCCACTCGGCCTGCCGCGGCCGCGCCGACCCGAGAGCTGCGCCGGGGCGCCACCGTGTGGCTCTTCTGGGAACTGCAAGCCTGGCCTCCCAGAAAAGCCCTTCCTTCCCTAGAGGTCACAAGCGATAAAAATACTCACGCTCTTAATTCTCCCATCAGTCTTAGGATCTCTTATCATCCGTCCTCCTTTACAGACAGGGAAACTGAGGCCCAAGTCGCATAAACATAAAGGGGACAGTGCAGGTTGGATTTGACCCCACGAAGCCTGGCTGCAAGGCCTTGGTTTTAATCCCTTCCATCTGGCCTGGGTCCCCAGGGTTGACACCATCTTTGTGCACACTGGAGTCTCCCCAGGCGCCCCAGGACAAGCTTCGGGGTCCCACCCCAGCGGCTGATCCAGCTGGCCCAAGCAACTCGTCGACGCAGCCAAGCCCGAGAACCATGTGCTCCAGGAGAAAGTGGCTCCGGAAGGTTAGGACAGGTGCACTGACCCACAGACAGTGACAGCAGAGCAGCGCGGGGCGGGACGCAGGCTCTGCTCTTCCCACTCACCTCAGGCCTCCAGCCCCGGGAGGCAAGCCCAGGCCTTCAGCAACAGGGTTTGCTGAGATGGTGGAAGGCCAGAGTGCAAGGGGCTACAGGTTTGAGTCTTGACTCCACTATGGCCTGGCTGTGTGCTGTGGCCTTAACTTTCTCATCTTTGAAATGGGTCATACTCAGGAGGACTTGAAGAAATAACGATGTGAAGACTCAGGTTCAGCAATGGATAGATATCTGCTAAGTCAGAGCATGGTAAAGGCAATTTGAAGTTTCCAGTGGAAGCCGACCCTCCAGGCAACGCCAGGTCATGCCCCTGGAGTGCTGAGGCTTGGTAGCCTGTGGACCTCTTAGACGTACACTGAAGGAAGTTCTGTCCTGTGGGGCCAAGCTGAGCCATGGCAGGACGTAGGGCATGGAGCAGGGAGTGCTGGTGGAGAACTGGGGGTTGGTGTGGGGTGGCTGGCTTGGGGGTCTAGTGGGGCGTGCCTAGGGTACGTGTGAGCCATAAAGTTTGTGGGATGGGAGCAGCTGAGGGGCTGTTGGAGGGCTGCAGGGGGACTGGTGAACTTCAGAGACAGGCTGTAGAGGATGGGGCCCAGGGGTCCCAGCACGACAGGTCCCTGGGAGCACAGCAAGGCTGAGGGCTCGGAACAGTGGCATTTGGGTGGCTGTGAGAAGGGGCATTTTTGAGCTGAGGAGAGATAAGCAAGGGCTGTGTTTGGCCAGGCGCTGGAGGCAGAGCCCAGGCACACTGTTCTCAGACCACAGGAGGGTCTGGGGCCCCCCAGACAGGGAACTGGGTGGGAGTGTAGCTTGAGAAGGGCCTCGCCCAGTGCTCAGTGTGGCCGGAGGCCTGGGGGAGTGGGAGCACTCCGTCTGCAGGCCATCTGCAGCTACAGAAGGTCCTGGAGGCCGGAGCCTCGGCCGAGAGGCCAGGCAGACTACTAGTACCAGTCCCATGACCCACCTGGGCCAGAGGCCTAGCTCTACTCTGGTATAATATACCCACCTGTACTGGCATGTCACTTCTTCCCCTGACCCTCAGTTTCCTCTTCCTCAAAATGGGAAGATCGCCTCAGTTCAAGACTGCACGAGCATTGAGTTACCGACGTAAAGCAAGGGCCAGCTCAAATCTACGCCCTTCCTGGTGTGGAGAGGGGCCTTCTCCAGGGCAGGTACACCAGGCAGTGGGCTCGGGCGCTTGGTTTTCTCTGCAAGAAAACATGCTCCCATGTGCTGAAGGAGAAACTCAGGGGGTCCTTTTCCTTGGATGGGCCCAGAGGATGTGGCTGGTCCAGTATTTACTGCCCCTTGGCCACCTCTAGGCCCTGGGGAGAAATGAACGACGTCTTCACCCACCCACCTCCCCCACTGTGGGAGTCCCAGTCTCGCCTCCTCCAAGCCAGTTAGGAGGGGAAGCGCTGTGCTAGAAGGTGTGGAGGAAGGTAGCAGGTGCAAGGCCAGGCATTTAGGTGCCCTGGTCCACCAAGCTGTCCCCAGGAGAGGTCCTGGGGGCTCTAGCCTATGTGAGGCCTTCTGGGGTATCAGCACCTTGTTGGGAGTCGCCTTGACCTCACAGGCCCCAGGGCCCTGGACCCTGTCACTCCAAGCTCTCAAAACCCTGCCTGTAATACCAACCTCACACCACACCCAGAAACATGGTCTTGCCTCCAATAAAGGGAATAGGTTTCTCCTGACACAGAAACCCCCTGGGCAGTCTTCTCCCAAGATGTCTGGGATTAGCTGCGGGGTTAGCTTCCAGGCTGCGTGAGCCCTCGGACTGGCCTCCACACCGCTCTCATTTGCCAGATGAGCAACTGAGGCCAGAGCGCTCTGGCTGGGTTTTGCCATTCATTCGTGCAGTCAACACATATTTATTGAGCATTGACTCTGGGTCAGGCCCGGGGGCTGGCTCAGAGACGAATCATACACAGACCTCGCCCATGAGGCGCTCACAGCCTGGCAGGGCGGCCGGTCACATCAAAGGACACTCACAATACAGTGTGGTCAGTGTGGTGTTAGAGGTAGCACAGGTGACCAAGGGAGCACAGAGTAGGAGGGGCCCCTGGCCCGGCCGGGGGGTGGCAGGGAGGGCTTCCTGGAGGAGGTGACACCTGAAGAGGGTTTTAGGAAGTGAGCAAGAGTTAGGGTGTGTGGCAGGGTGAGTGGCCTATGCAAAGAGGTTTGGGGTAGGAGATGGCACATCTGGGCAGCAGCTGGGAATTAGGCGGGGTCCAGTCCAGGAGGGGCATGGAGTTAGCAGTGGACAGGGAGCTCTGGGGGGGGGGGTTGTGAAGCAGGTCGTGGTTGGCAGGGGGCCCACTGGGAGCCAGCGTGGAGGGTGCCCCTGAGGAAGGGGGCAGGGGAGCAGGGTGGGTGGCCATGGGGCTGCAGAGGAGCGTGGGTGTGGCGCCCTCGCCCGATGAGTCCCGTCCACCCCAGGCCCACTCAGCAGGGCGGTGGGGGTGCGGGTTGCCAGCCCCGGGGCCGCAGAGTGCACAGCACGGGGTCCAGCGGCTTGAGCGTGGCCTGCTCCTGCAGCCCGTAGCGCTGCCCGGGCACCAGCCGGAACTCGAGCCTCTGCAGCAGCTTGGCCATGACCACCTTCACCTCCATCTGTGTGCGGAAGTGAGGACGGGCGGGAGGCCCGGGGCATGAGCGCGCAGCAGAGCCTGCAGCCGGCTGGCCCAGCCCCCCGACCCCCAGCCCAAGGGTCCCAGAGCAGGGCTCGGAAGTGCCTCCTGGCCCGGGATGAGACACCAGCCCTGAAGTCAGCTCCCGGCAGAAACCCCAGCCTTGGACTCATACCTGAGCAAACTGCTGTCCGATGCAGGAGCGCGGTCCCAGAGAGAAGGGGAAGTAGGTGAACCTCGGCCTGCAGGGAGACAGCAGTCGGGAGGCGGCCGCCTAGTCGCAGCCCCACCCCAGCGGTGACAAACCCATCCCCCGCTGACGAACGGCTCTGCCCCGCGGCCCGGCTGTGCATGCGCTGAAAACACCAACAGCTGGTCTGTGGGGCTCCGCTTCAGCATTTTCTCATTCTAGCCTCCTCTGGAGCCTTCCAGAAGGAGTCGTTATTATCCCCAGTTCACAGAAGGAGCAACTAAAGAGATTGCAATCCGATGGCACTTCTACGTTCGACCAGTCACATGTGCAGTTCTGGGCAGGGTCTGGGTCTGGACGCAGGTGGCCTGTCCCTGGACCCTGGCCACCCCCCCCAGCCCCAACTGTACTTTCAGGCATTCACCCCCATAGCGAGCTGCAGAGGGAGCCAACAGGATTCCCATTTCTCAGATAGGACCATCAAGGCAGGGGGAGGTACAGTCCCCTGGCGCCAATCACAGGGTTTCCCAGTACAGGGGATGGGTTATGAGCATGGGTTTTGAAACCAGTCTGAGCTGGCCTCAAACCGCAGCTCTGCGGCTCCTGGCTGTGTGCCCTTGTTCAAGTTACCTAACCTCTCTGTGCTGTGATTTCCTCTCCATGAAAGGGGGCAGAGCAGGGAATCACGACTCCCTCACAGTGATCTGAGAGGCTATGTGGGCTCAGGGGTCATTGGCAGTTCAGACCCGAGGTCCCTGGGCCACTCTTCTCGCACATGCACAGCTTGAAGAAAGACTTACTTGGGTGCTTTGGGGCTGAAGCGATCAGGGTTGAAAGTCAGTGGGTCCTCAAAGTACGTGTCCATCCGCCCCATGACATAGGTGCTAAACTGAGGGGAGAGGATCCAGCTGTCTCTGGTTCCAAACATGAGCACCCTCACACCTCCCTGACCCGCCGGGGCCACCCGCTGGAGGGACCAGGAGCATGGAAGGTCCCCCTCCCTCTACTCCACCCACACATGTGGGCCAGTGTGGGACTCCACCAGCATCTGGAAAGTGCCTCAGATGAAGGGAGGGGGCAGCCCAGGGTACCAACAAGGGCCAGCTGGCCACAGTATCATCCCATGCTTGGCCCCGTGCTGTGGTGGGACCACAACTAGCCCTGTTTTACAGATGAGAAAACTGAGGCTCAGAAAGAAAAGTTTCTGACTTGCCTGAAGTCACCTGGCCAAACTGAGATCAAACTCAGGTCTGCTTCGAGAGCATCTTTTTCAAGATCTCTGAGAGCCGTTATTCAGCACAAGGTTTGCATCTGGGGCTCAGGGGTTGGGGCGTTGGGGAGGGGAGTGAGGCAGAGAACCCGCAGGTCCCCACCATGTTTTCAGTTGTCTCCCTACTGGGGTTAATTTTTCGTGCCCCCAAACTCCATGGGCCATATGTGCCCCCCATAACTTGGGCCCTGGGTCCCGACCTCTGCCTCATTACTCCTGCACAAAAGCGCTGCTTAAGCCCACTCTGTCCCCTGGTTCTCTGTGTTGAGAGTCCAAGGCAGGCAGGGTGAAGGAAGGGCCTGGAACGAAGCTCTGAAAAGTGAGGGGGAGCATGAGGTGGAGAGGGGGTCTGAGATCAGCAAAGGGTACCTACTGTGTGCTAGGGATTTGTGCCAGACACGTGACACACGTCATTCTTTGACTCTTCTCAGTAAATTATGACTCAGGCATCATCATCCCCATCTTACAAGGAGGGCACTGAGGCCCAGAAATGACTCAGCCTGCCACAGAGGGGCTGGGATTGGAGCTGGGGTCTGCCACTCAAGGCCCTCACATCTGTACCCCTTCCCAGCCAGATGTAAGGGGATTCTAAACCACCTCCTGGGTCACAGGCAGGTGGTACTGGTGCAGGGTTGTGCAGAAAAAAAGGAGGGGGCAGATAAACAGAATAAAGAACACATATTGGGAAGCCCTCATACATGCTGGAGAGGGCATAGCAGAGTCCTGGGAAGTCCGGGTGAGGGGGAAAAGGGGAGGGGGCTGCCTAATGGATAGAACCAGAGGCATGTCGATTTCCTTCATAAATAAAATCAGATCATGTGCTGGGCTGAACTGTGTCCCCCCAAAAATCTTATGTTAAAGTCTTAATCTCAGAATATGACAGATAGTCTCCTTAAAGAGATACTCAAGTTATAATGAGGTCATTAGGGTGGACCCTACTCCTGTCTGGCTCGTGTCCTCAGAAGAAGAGTAGATTAGGACAGACACACACAGAAGAGGTCTTGGGAGGACCCTGTGGGAAGGTGGCATCTGCAAGCCAAGGAGAGAGGATTCAGGAGAAACCAATCCTGCCTTGAACTTGGACCCCCAGCCTCCAGAACTGTGAGAAAGGACATTTCTACCTCTAAGTGCCCATCTATGGTGCTTTGTTCTGGCAGCCCCAGGAGATGAAACCAGATCCCTACCTCACACCATACACAAAATCAACTCCAGGTAGATAGGAACTTAACTTGAAAAAGAAAAATGTGAAATTGTTAGAAGACAATCTAAGCGACAATGCTGACCTCAGAATGGGGGCTCGGGGGGGGGGGGTTCCCTAAGACAAAACAAGAGAAGGGACCACTACAAAGCAAAGAACTTCAAATCATTGAAAACGCTTTAGCAAAGAGAAGCCACAAAGCTAAAGATGAAATTTAGAACATACATACCTGACAAAGGATTAACATAAGAATTTTTAAAGAGAGCTCTGTACAGGGATGAGACAACCCAGAAGAAGAAAAGGAGCACAGGGCTGCAAGCTCACAGTAAGGAACCAGGAAAGTGCAAATCAAGACCACAAGGAAGTACCTTCCTTGTACGTATTCCCTTGGCAGGGAAAAAAAAAAAAAAGGCAGCTGGACCATACTAGGTGCTGGGGAGGATAAGGAACCACATCTGTGGGCATCCGGGTTGGCCCAGGTGCTCTGGAAAACACTTTGGTGCTAGTTTACCAAGCTGACCATTTAGATATCCCACACCCCAGCCCTCCCCTCCCTGTCTGCCCCATCCACTCGTCATGCTGGCAGGAATGGTCACCAGCAGTGCTCAGGAGAGCAGGATGCCCGCTGACCCAGAACCAAAAATGGGGTGCTGGTCTACACACAGCAGAATATGATACAGCAGGGAACTGAGGGCCCGCAGTCACAAAGCAATCCTGGGAGATACTACCGTGTGGGCACACACACACACACACAACACACACACATGTGTATGCATGCGCATGAAAAGGCGAGGCAATGGCAAAATTCAGAACAGTGATTGCTTCTGGAGGGCAGCTGGACAGTGACACATTTCTAGTTTGGGGGTAGGTTTCTGGGAGGGCACTGTGCATGAAGGGATGCCCGATGAGGGACTAAAAGAATGCATGTGTAAACAAAGAAACAAGTAGGGGCGCCTGGGTGGCTCAGTCAGTTGAGCATCTGAAACTTGATTTTGGCTCAGGTCATGATCTCAGGGTTGTGAGATCGAGGCCTGCCTGGGCTCTGTGCTCAGCATGGAGACTGCTTAAGATTCTTCTCTCCCAGGCAAGATGGTGGAGGAGTAGCGGACTGAAATGACATCAGGTCACAGGAGTTTGGCTAGATAGTCATCAAACCATCCTGAACACCTACAAACTCAACAGGAGATTGAAGAGAAGAGCAGCAATTCTAGGAACAGAAAGTCAACCCTTTCTGAAAGGTAGGACATGCAGAGAAGTGAATCCAAAGCGAGGGGAAGATAGACCACAGTGGGAGGGGCTGGCTCCCAGCCAGCAGCGGAGCAACAGAGCACAAAATCAGAACTTTTAGAAGTCTGCTCCACCGAGGGACATCGCTCCAGAGGCTAGGCCGGGGTGGAGCCCTCGAAGGGAGTGTGCTCTCAAGTCCTGCGGGGTCATAGAAGGATCGAAGGTGTCTGAGCATAGCAGAGCTCCCAGGAGTGGAGCAGGGAAGCCGACTATAGAGACGGAGCCGAGGAGTGAGCTCTCAACTCAGGGTTGCCTTAAACCATGATCCACAGCACAGTCTGGCCACTGCTCTTTGAGCTGGGACCCCACAAGTGGCACATCTGGGAGACTCACCTTCCTCCTCTGGAGGCAGAAAACTGCTGGGTTTGGAGACTCCAAATGGGGCTGTGTGCCAGAGACCAGTCTCAGGCTGGGTGAGCCCAGAGCCCGGCCAGAGACCAGGGAGACAAGAGTAGTTGACCCCTTTCCTCTGAGGGTGCACTGAGGAGTGGAAGCTCCAGCTCTTGGCTCCTCCAGCCTGAGAATGGGAGGCCTCAATCTTTATTCCTGTCCTCTAGAGCTCTATGGAAAGCTTTCAGGGAACAAAAGCTCCCAAGAGCGAACCCGAGCTTGGGTTCGCTCTTGGGTTCGCTCTTGGGTTTACTTAGCCTGGCCCCTGGCAAGGGCGGTGCGATTCTGCCTTGGGCAAAGACACTTGAGAATCACTGCAATCCAGAAGATTAGCAAGAATATCCAGCCAAGACCAAGGTCATCGATCAGCGAGAACTGTGGAACTCCACAGTTCAGGGAAAGTAGCGCATAGAATTCATGGCTTTCCCCCCATGATCTTTTAGTCTTTCAAAGTTAAATTAAATTTTTTTAATTTCGTTTTTTTCTTATCCTGATTTTTTTTAACTTTTCCTCTTTCCTCTTTTAACGTTTTTTAACTAGTTTATCTTAACAATACCTTTCTAAAAATATTTTTAAGCCTTCATTATTATAGTCATATTTTATCCTTCATTGTATTTAACCTTATTTTTGTATACATATAGGGTTATTTTTTCCTAAAAAAATTTTGGGATGGGGCACCTGGGTGGCTCAGTGGGTTAAAGCCTCTGCCTTCGGCTCAGGTCATGATCTCAGGGTCCTGGGCTCTCTGCTCAGTGGGGGGCCTGCTTCCCCCTCTCTCTCTGCCTGCCTCTTTGTGTACTTGTGATCTCTCTCTCTCTCTCTGTGTCAAATAAATAAATAAAATCTTTAAAAAAAATTTTGGGATACAATTTCTTCTAAAAGATCAAAATATACTCTAAATCTAGCACGTGGCTTTATTCTAGTCCCCAGCTTGAGCACATTCTCTCCACCTTTTTTTATCTTCTTTCTTTTTCCAACCAACTTATCTTATCAATTCCTTTTTTAGAATTTGTTTAAAATTTTCATCTTTACAGTCATATTCCATCCCTTCATTGTGTTTACCCTTATTTTCGTATATATATAACTTCTTTCTTTAAAATTTTGAGAGGTAGTTTCTTCTAAGAGATCAAAATACACCCAAAATCAAGTGGGTGGCTCTGTTCTATTCACCAGTCTAATATATATATATATATATTTTAAATTTCTTTTTACCCCCTTTCTTCTCCTCCCAGTTTGGGGTCTCTTCTGATTTGGTTAGTGTACATTTTTCTGGGGTCTTTTCCACCCTTTTAGTATTTTATTCTCTCATTCATATATTCTTATCTGGATAAAATGAAAAGGCAGAAAAACTCACCACAAAGGAAAAAAAAAAAAAAAGAACAAGAGGCAGTACCGAAGGCTAGGGATCTAATCAATACAGACATTGGTAATATGTCATATCTAGAGTTCAAAATGATGATTCTCAAGGTGCTAGCTGGGCTCGCAAAAGGCATGGAGGATCTTAGAGAAACCCTGTCTGGAGAAATAAAATCTCTTTCTGGAGAAATAAAAGAACTAAAATCTAACCAAGCTGAAATCAAAAAAGGAATTAATGAGGTACAATAAAAAATGGAGGCTCTTACTGCTAGGATAAATGATGCAGAAGAGAGAATTAGTGATATAGAAGACCAAATGATGGGGAATAAAGAAGCTGAGCAAAAGAGAGACAACCAACTACTGGGCCAGAAAGGAGAATTCTAGAGATAAGTGATACCATAAGACGAAACAATGTTAGAATAATTGGGATTCCAGAAGAAGAAGAAAGAGAGAGAGAGGTAGAAAGTATATTGGAGCAAATTATAATAGAGAATTTCCCTAATATGGCAAAGGGAACAAGCATCAAAATCCAGGAGGCATAGAGAACCCCCCCTCAAAATCAATAAAAATAGGTCCACACACCATCATCTAATAGTAAAACTTACTAGTCTTAGTGACAAAGAGAAAATCCTGAAAGCAGCTCAGGACAAGACGTCTGTAACATACAATGGTAGAAATATTCGATTGGCAGCAGACTTATCCACAGAGACCTCGCAGGCTTCAAGGACTGACACGATATATTCAGAGCACTAAATGAGAAAAATATGCAGCCAAGAATACTATATCCAGCTAGGCTATCATTGAAAATAGGAGAGATAAAAAGCTTCCAGGACAAACAAAAATTAAAAGAATTTGGAAAACCAAACCAGCCCTACAGGAATCATTGAAAGGGGTCCTCTAAGCAAAGAAAGAGCCTTAAAAAAGAAGACCAGAAAGGAACAGAGACAATATACAGTAACAGTCACGTTACAGGCAATACAATGGCACTGAATTCATATCTTTCAATAGTTACCCCAAATGTAAATGGGTTAAATGCCCCAATCAAAAGTCATAGGGTATCAGAATGGATTTAAAAAAAAATCAATATGCTGTCTACAAGAAACTCATTTTAGACCCAAAGACACCTCCAGATTTAAAGTGAGAGGGCGGGAAACAATTTACCATGCTAATGTATATCCAAAGAAAGCTGGGGTGGCTATCCTTACATCAGATAAATTAGATTTTAAGCCAAAGACTATAATAAGAGATGAGGAAGGACACTATATCATACTCAAAGGGTCTGTCCAACAAGAAGCTCTAACAATCTTAAATATCTATGCCTCTAACATGGGAGCAACCAACTAAATAAACCAATTAATAACAAAATCAAAGAAACACATTGACAATAATACAATAATAGTAGGGAACTTTAACGCCCCCCCCTCACTGAAATGGACACATCATTCAAGCAAAAGATCAACAAGGAAACAAAGGCCTTAAATGACACACTGGACCAGATGGACATCACAGATATATTCAGAACATTTCATCCCAAAGCAACAGAATATACATTCTTCTCTAGTGCACATGGAACATTCGCCAGAATAGATCACATCCTGGGTCACAAATCAGGTCTCAACCAGTACCAAAAGATTGAGATCATTCCCTGCATATTTTCAGACCACAATGCTCTGAAGCTAGAACTCAACCATAAGAGGAAAGTTGGAAAGAACTCAAATACATGGAGGCTAAAGAGCATCCTAATAAGAATGAATGGGTCAACCAGGAAATTAAAGAAGAATTGAAAAAATTCATGGAAACAAATGATAATGAAAACACAATGGTTCAAAATCTGTGGGACACAACAAAGGCAGTCCTGAAAGGAAAGTATATAGCCATACAAGCCTTTCTCAAGAAACAAGAAAGTTTTCAAGTACACAACCTAACCCTACACCTAAAGGAACTGGAGGAAGAACAGCAGAGAAAGCCTAAACCCAGCAGGAGAAGAGAAACCATAAAGATCAGAGCAGAAATCAATGAAATAGAAACCAAAAGAACAGTAGAACAAATAAATGAAACTAGGAGCTAGTTCTTTGAAAGAATTAATAAGATTGGTAAACCCCAGGACGCCTGGATGGCTCAGTTGGTTAAGCGGCTGCCTTCAGCTCAGGTCATGTTCCCAGTGTCCTGGGATCGAGTCCCATGTCGGGCTCCTTGCTCAGCAGGGAGCCTGCTTCTCCCTCTGCCTCTGCCTGCCTCTCTGTCTGCCTGTGCTCACTCTATCTGACAAATAAATAAATAAATAAAATCTTCAAAAAAAAAAAAAAGGATTGGTAAACCCCTGGCCAGACTTATCAAAAAGAAAAGAGAAAGGACCCAAACTAATAAAATCATGAATGAAAGAGGAGAGATCACAACCAACACCAAAGAAATACAAACAATTATAAGAACATATTATGAGCAACACTACACCAGCAAATTAGACAATCTGGAAGAAATGGATGCATTCCCAGAGACCTGTAAACTACCAAAACTGAACCAGGAAGAAATAGAAAACCTGAACAGACCCATAACCAGTAAGGATATTGAAGCAGTCATCAAAAATCTCCCAAAAACAAGAGCCCAGGGCCAGACATCTTCCCAGGGGAATATTACCAAACATTTAAAAAAGAACTAATACCTATTCTCCTGAAACTGTTCCAAAAAATAGAAATGGAAAGAAAACTTCCAAACTCATTTTATGAGGCCAGAATTACCTTGATCCCAAAACCAGACAAAGACCCCATCAAAAAGGAGAATTACGACCAATATCCTTGATGAACACAGATGCAAAAATTCTCACCAAAATACTAACCAATAGGATCCAACAGTACGTTGAAAGGATTATTCACCACGACCAAGTGGGATTTATTCCTGGGCTGCAACGTTAGTTCAACATCTGCAAATCAATCAGTGTGATACAATACATTAATAAAAGAAAGAACAAGAACTATATGATACTCCCAATAGATGCTGAAAAAGCATTTGACAAAGTACAGCATCCTTTCTTGATCAAAACTCTTCAAAGTGTAGGGATAGAGGGTATATACCTCAATATCATCAAAGCCATCTATGAAAAACCCACAGCGAATATCATTCTCAATGGAGATAAACTGAGAGCTTTTCCCCTAAGATCAGGAACACGGCAGGGCTGTCCACTATCACCACTGCTATTCAACATAGTACTAGAAGTCCTAGCCTCAGCAATCAGGCAACAAAAAGAAATTAAAGGCATCCGAATCATCAAAGAAGAAGTCAAACTCTCACTCTTTGCAAATGATATGATACTTTATGTGGAAAACCCAAAATATTCCACTCCAAAACTGCTAGAACTTATACCGGAATTCAGTAAAGTGTCAGGATATAAAATCAATGCACTAAAATAAGTTGCATTTCTCTACATCAATAACAAGACAGAAGAAAGAGAAATTAAGGAGTCAATCCCATTTACAGTTGCACCCAAAACCATAAGATACCTAGGAATAAACCTAACCAAAGAGGCAAAGAATCTGTACTCAGAAAACTATAAAGTACTCATGAAAGAAATTGAGGAAGACACAAAGAAATGGAAAAATGTTCCATGCTCCTTGATTGGAAGAACAAACATTGTGAAAATGTCTATGCTACCTAAAGCAATCTACACATTTAACACAATCCCTATCAAAATACCATCAATTTTTTTTTCAAAGAAATGGACCAAATAATCCTAAAATTTATATGGAACCAGAAAAGACCATGAATAGCCAGAGGAATGTTGAAAAAGAAAGCCAGTGTTGGTGGCATCACAATTCTAGACTTCAAGCTCTATTACAAAGCAAATATCATTCTCATCAGCATCAAGACAGTATGGTACTGGCCCAAAAACAGACACATAGATCAATGGAACAGAATAGAGAGCCCAGAAATAGACCTTCAACTTTATGGTCAACTAATCTTTAACAAAACAGGAATGAATGTCCAGTGGAAAAAAGACAGTCTCTTCAACAAATGGTGTTGGGAACATTGGACAGCCACATGCAGAAGAATGAAACTGGACCATTTCCTTACACCACACACAAAAATAGACTCAAAATTGGGCGCCTGGGTGGCTCAGTTGGTTAAGCGACTGCCTTCAGCTCAGGTCATGATCCTGGAGTCCCGGGATCGAGTCCCACATCAGGCTCCCAGCTCCACGGGGAGTCTGCTTCTCCCTCTGACCTTCTCCTTGCTCATGCTCTCTCTCACTGTCTCTCTCTCTCTCTCAAATAAATAAATAAAATGTTTAAAAAAAAATAGACTCAAAATGGATGAAAGACCTCAATGTGAGACAGGAATCCCTCAAAATCCTTGAGGAGAACACAAGCAGCAACCTCTTCGACCTCAGCCACAGCAACTTCTTCCTAGAGACATCGCCAAAGGCAAGGGAAGCAAGGACAAAAATGAACTATTGGGACTTCATCAAGATCAAAAGCTTTTGCACAGCAAAGGAAACAGTCCACAAAACCAAAAGACAGCTGACAGAGAGGGAGAAAATATTTGCAAATGACATATCAGATAAAGGGCTAGTATCCAAAATACATAAAGAATTTATCAAACTCAACAACCAAAGAACAAATAATCCAATCAAGAAATGGGCAGAGGATATGAACAGACATTTCTGCAAAACAGACATCCAGATGGCCAACAGACACATGAAAAAATTCTCAACATCACTCAGCATCAGGGAAATACAAATCAAAACCACAATGAGATATCACCTCACACCAGTCAGAGTGGCTAAAATTAACAAGTCAGGAAACGACAGATGCTGGCGAGGATGTGGAGAAAGGGAAACCCTCCTACACTGTTGGCAGGAATGCAAGCTGGTGCAGCCACTCTGGAAAACAGCATGGAGGCTCCTCAAATAGTTGAAAATAGAGCTACCCTATGACCCAGCAATTGCACTACTGGGTATTTACCCTAAAGATACAAATGTAGTGATCTGAAGGGAAACGTGCACCCAAATGTTCATAGCAGCAATGTCCACAATAGCCAACCTATGGAAAGAACCTAGATGTCCATCAACAGATGAATGGATAAAGAAGATGTGGCATATATATACAATGGAATACTATGCAGCCATCAAAAGAAATGAAATCTTGTCATTTGCCACAACATGGATGGAACTAGAGGGTATTATACTAAGCGAAATAAGTCAATCGGAGAAAATTATCATATGATCTCCCTGATATGAGGAATTTGAGAGGCAGAGTGGGGGGCTTGGGAGGTAGGGAAGGAAAAAATGAAACAAGACGGAATTGGGAGGGAGACAAACCGTAAGAGACTCAATCTCACAAAACAGAGGGTTGCTGGGGGTAGGGGGGTAGGGAGAGGGTGGTTGAATTATGGACATTGGGGAGGGTATAGGAAACGGTGAGTGCTGTGAGGTGTATAAACCTAACGATTCACAGACCTGTACCCCTGGGGCTAATAATACATTATACATTAATAAAAGAAATTAATAAATAAATTTAAAAAAATAAATAAGGGCAAAATGCTGTAACTGAAAAAAAAAAAAAAAAGATTATTCTCTCCCTCTGCCTCTGCCCCTCCCTGCCCCTCCAGTCACACTCTTGTGCTTGCTCTCTAAAGAACAAAAAACAAACAAGTAAAGGAGAGGTGGGGGGACGTCATCTCCATGGAAGAAGGGGTGGTGGAGGAGAGAGAGAAGGAACTGGACAGCCTGGGGTCAGCTGTGAAACTGGGCACATCTTGTATCTGTCCCTGGCCGGCTATGTGACCTCAGGAAAGTGACCTAACCTCTCTAAGCCTCAGTGTCCTCAGATGTAAACAAGGTGCCTCCCTTCCAGAATCATCCACTGTAACCTTACACTGGACTGTGTGAAAGGGAAGAAAGACCTCACATGGTTATAGAGCAACTTGAATGAGAACCCCCCGTGGTGACAATGGGGCCATGGACATCCCGACCTCAGAGCTGGGGGCAGGCAGGGAGGGCCCCCACACACCAGGAGCGGAGTGTTGCCAGGCACTCTGACCCCGTCAATCAAGGTCTCCTCCTCCAGCAGGCGAAACGTGCCCCACGCTGGCGGGTACAGCCTCAGCGACTCTTTGAGAACCTACAGAAGCCATACGGGGAGACAAGGAGAGACGTCAGGAGATCCCCCAGATCACGCTAGTGGCGTGCCCCGGACCCACCTCTGCTCCCACTCCCAGGGCTGAGTATGCATCCACGTCCAGGACTGGGTCCCAGAGCCCTGCAAAGTTAGCCTCAGCTTCTTGTCCAACCCTCTTGTCACAGGAGAAACTGACACCCAAAAGGAGAAGGGAGTTGGGCAGAACCCCCGTGGCGGAGGCTGGACCAGGACCCAGGCCTTCTCCCGGAACCAGGGCACCACCATCCCAGAGGGGCCCTTCCTGAGCTCAAGCCAGGCCTCCTGCTGTGCTCGGTTGGGGGGGGGGCGTGAATCTGGCCCCTGGAGGCCTGCTTGAGGCTCCTGGAAGTGCCCGGTCTAGCTGGGAAGTGCAAACAGCGTCATTCCCTCGAGGGCTGCTTCCCCACCTAGGCTGCGCACTGGGGTCACCTGGGAGGCCTTTACAAAGGCTGTGGCCCCTCCTGACCCACCTAAGCCTGCCCCAGTGTCTCTGATGTCATTGGTCTGTGGCAGCTCTGGTCATGGGAAATTTTTTTTTTTTGATCTCCTGGGACATTCTCACGTGCAGTGAAGTTAGAGAACACCCGTATGAAACGGTTCCAGGTGCAGAGGGCCTGGCTTGACGAACCACCCCCAAGTGCCCAGAAGCTTCTCTCCTGCCCCCACACCTGGGACAGGTACTGCAGTCTCCCCAGGTCGTCACAGTCAAGGTGCCTCTTAGAACCGATGACCTCGTCCACCTCCGCCTGCAGCCTGTTGGGGCAGATGAAGACAAGCTCGTCCCCAAGGAGAGGTTCCCTCCCCCCCGCCTAGTTTTAGGAAGGGGGGGATGGAGGGGAGCAAGAAGTGAGCCTCCTGGGACAGCCCATAGCGTGCACGCACGCACGCATACACGCACGCACAGTCCGCCCCTTTGTTGAAGACATCCAGGAACCACCACATCCCAACCGAGATGCCTGAGCAGTTGGCAGCTGTGTCCCAGGGCCTGTACGAATTCCCCCTTCGTGCTTGCTGCTTGGAACTGGCGGCAGAAAAGAAACGCACCACCGATCCAGCTCTCTGCACCGAGCAGCCTGGCTCAGCCTGGCTCATAGCAGCCGACAGCTGGAAACAGAATGAGCAGCACAGGGATGCTGGCTGAGTAATGACGGGTACTGTTAGAAGAATGTGCAGCACCACGAGTGGGTTTGGACCACGTCACACCCACGAGGAAGGCAGAAAAGAACAAGCATTAGCAAGGATGTGGAGAAATCAGAACCCTTATGCACTGTCCGTGGGAATGGAACCCGCTGCAGGTGTATATGGAAAATAGGATGGCGGTTCCTCCAAACAAGAAATGTAGAATTACCATATGCTCCAGCAGTGCCATTCTGGGTGTGTGTGCCCCCAAATAGAAAGTAGGGGCTCGTAGATACTTGTACACCCAAGTTCATGGCTGCATTAGTCACAGCAGCCGAAGGGCGGAAGCAACCCCAGTGTCCATCACCAGAGGAATGGACCAGCAAAATGTGGTCTGTCCATGGGGTGCCTGGGTGGCTCAGTCATCCAAGCATCTGCCTCCAGCTCAGGTCTTGATCCCAGGGTCCCGGGATCGAATCCCATGTCCTGCTCCCTGCTCAGTGAGGAGTCTGCTTCTCCCTTCCTTCTGTCCCTCCCCCTTCTCCTTCACTCTCAAATAAAAAAATCTTTCTTAAAAATGTGGTCTACCCATATGATGCAATATTATTCAGTCTTAAAAGAGAGGGAAGTTCTGACACCTGCTAAAACAAAGGCGGACCTTGAAGACATTACCCTAAGTGAGATAAGCCAGACAAAAAAGTCGGTTACTGTGTGATTCCTGTATGAGGTCCTCAGAGGAGTTAAATTCACAGAGACAGAGAGTAGAATGGGGCCAGGGGCTGAGGGGATTGGGAAGCTAGCGTTTACTGGAGACAGTATCAGCTGCAACGATGAGAAAGTTCTGGAAATGGTGGTGATAATTGCACAGTAATGGGAATGTGCTTAATGCCGCTGAACTATGCCCTTAAGAAATTACAATGTCCAATTTATTGCATGCATGTGTGTGTTTGTTTATATCCACAATATAAAAGAGTGGATTTGGGAAAAGAGTTTATAATAAATAATGTGTGGCAATGCGATAAAACACATGGTGAAATTCAGTAGCTAGTTGTGAACTGCCTCCAGAGGGCGGGGCACTGTGGGTAGAATAATAATAATAATAATGGTAATTAGTAGTAGTAGTAGTAGTAGTAGTAGTATAACTTTTCTGCTTTTTCCAAATTTTTATAAAGAGCATATTAGTATTACAGATACAGTTAAAACCCTAACCAACCACTTTATCCTCACAAGCGATCATTCACATCTGCCCTTGGACACGGCCAGTTAACAACTGTAATCAAGGCTTTCCCCGCCTCCAGGGCTCCCACCCACAAGCCTATCGGGTTTTCAGAGTGCTTTCACATTGGTGCAGTTGGTCTGCGCAACCGTTTGCATTTAAGGAAACCAATGACCCAGCTCAAAGGCCATCTCCAGGCACCCTCCTTTGTCTCACAAGTTGAATATAAGCCCTTCCTCAATGCCGAGCTGGGAATTCTGTTCAGTTCTCAGTGCCAGCCCCTGGCCAGGCACTGAGCACGGTGTGGAGAGGGAAAGAGCCATGATCCCTGATTTTTTGGAGCTTTAATTTCATGACTGAAATAGACTCAAAGCAAACCGGCCTAGGAGAAAACGGCATTCGTGAGCTGGGAGGAAGCTAGGAGGGGAAAATATAGAATGACTACTTTAGGGGTGTGAGAAGGCTTCTGTGGGGCTGGGCAGGGAGTTCTCCAAGAAAAAAGCAAGGAGAGGAGCTTCCAGAAGAGGGACTGGCATGTGCAAAGGCCCTGGGGTAAAGAGAAGCAGGACACACTGGAGGAGGCTCCGTTGTGGGAGGCTGGAGCTATCTGTCTTCTAGGAACAAGACATCAGTGAATTCCTTCACCAGCTTCAAGGGGAGCTACTACCTGACCCCCAAATCTCCCCATTCCATACCTTGCCAGGATTTCAGGCTGGCGGGACAGCTCCATCACCGTGAATGCCAAGTGATTGGCAGAGGTCTCATGGCCTGTGGGAAAGGAGAGCAGCAGTTCCACATGGGGCTACCGGGCTGCTGCTGGCCCGGCCCACCCGCCTCTGAGAACCTGAGCATGTGGTGGCAGTTCAGGTCCTCACTTCTGCCCCCTGCATCTGCGCTGCACATACAGATAGGAAGGAGAGAGGCTGCCCACCCGCAGATCCCCTGCGCCCGCCAGTGTAGTCCAATAAACGGCATCTGCTCCCAGACATCTGGTTTTTACACCCTAAAAGCTCCTTCTGGGGCGCCTGGGTGGTTCAGTAGGTTAAGCGTCTGCCTTTGGCTCAGGTCATGATCCCAGGGTCGTGGGATCAAGCCCCATGTTGGGCTCTCTGCTCAGTGGGGAGCCTGCTTTTCCCTCTCCGTCTGCTGCTTCCCCTGCTTGTGCTTTCTCTCTCTCTCTGGGTCTCAAATAAATAAAATCTTTAAAAAAAAATATTTGATGAGCAAAGGAATGAAGTTGCCTGGCACATCTTTTTATGCTGGTCTAAGGAAGGCCTCCCCACAAATCCTGAGTGGGGTGGAGCCTTGAGTTCACATGGCCAAGCTCTCCTGCCAATGGGCAGCTTCACGTGGTGCCTGGGTGGCTCAGTCGTTAAGCATCTGCCTTCAGCTCAGGTCATGATCCCGGGGTTCCGGGATCGAGCCCCACATCGGGCTCCCTGCTCAGCAGGGAGCCTGCTTGTCCCTCTCCCTCTCCCACTGCTTGTGTTCCCTCTCTCACTGTGTCTCTGTCAAAAAAAAAAAAAAAAAAAGGCAGCTTCACGACCCGTCACGGTGGCCAGCTCCATCACCAGGTCAGCAGCCACCAAGAAGGCCTCCCGGACCTCCCCGAGCAGAGAGAGGCCTTCTGCTCCCCTATCCCAGCCCCTCACTTCTGCATCTGAACTCTGCGCAGACAGACTGAAAAATTGCCCCAAGTCAGGGTTTAGGGGATGCCTGGTTCCCACCATTCCTGCAAAGTCCTGAGCCTTTGGACACCCCTGCAGGTACAGACCAGCAATGAAGAAGGTGACGAAGTTGTCCAGCAGGATCTCATCGTCCTGGGCCCCCTCTTCAGCTGAAAGACAAGGAGGGTCTCAGGGCCCGGCCACAGACACCTGCTACAACGCACACCCCTCCCTCCCTCTCCCTGCAGCTGAGCAAGGAAGCAAATGCCCTTCTCCGCGAAAGTCAGAGAGAGACACTGGGAGTCAAGTGTGATCAGCCACCGTGATGGGGGCACCCCTGCTGTCCGGCCCTCTCCTGGCCCATGCGGGAGCCCTCAAACCTTTGAGGATCTGCGTGAGGATGTCGGCAGGTGCTTCCTCCCCCCTCTTCAGGGCCTCCCGGCGACGCTGGACCCAGTCCTTGCCAACCTGGCGCAGAAAGCGAATGCTCTCCCGGGTCTCGCGGAGCTGCTTCCACTTCCCTGGCATAAACTGAACAGGGGCTCCCGCTCAGGATGCCGACCGAGCACACGCGTCCACCTCTCCCGCTCCCCAACTCTGCAACGGCTTTAGAAACCCACCGCGGCAATGGCAACCTGGGAGGTGGGAAGATTGCGAGAAAATCCTAGCAAAGAGGAAGCTGCCAAGGAGACTTGACCAACATGGCAGGCCAAGCCAAGCATCGGCTTCCCCGTCCTGTACCAAATCCCTAGATATGATAGGAAAGATGCCTGGAAAATAAGAAGGGATCCCTGAAGGATGGAGGCAGCTAGGACTGCGAGGAAGGAGGACGCCACAGCCAGAGGGGAGTAGGTAGAATCAACAGCAGAAAAGATGGGGTGGCATCAGGGGACCCCCAGCTCAGAGGCTGAAGTCCCAGGGAACAGGAAGAGGCCCTGGGCATCTGTCTGAGGATCAACTCAAGTACCATCTTTCTCCTTCCTCTTTCATGCCTGGAACAAGGCAGTGATAGCTGGAGCTGCAGCAGCCATCTTATAACAATGAGCTGATGTGCTGGAGACAGTGGAACGGAAAGACAAAACATTCCAGGACCATCAGACACTGTGTCGCTATCACAGCCGTCCTCGATAATCTGCTTCAGGATGATTTTACATGAGAGAAAGTTTAACTCCTAATTTACTTAAGCCACTTTGCTTTTGATTCTCTACGTGAGGAGATATACGCAAATCCTAACAGATTCACTTTGCTCATACCAGTGCTCAAAACCCATTCTGGAAAAAGGTCACTGGAGGAGGTGCTCCAGCAAACTAGGATGCCAGTTCTGGTGACTGGTCACCGGAGGGGGTGCAGGCAGTACCTTTGCCAGAGTGTTTCGAGATGCAGAAATCCCCTCCAGGATCAGTTTCACCTTCAGGGACAGAGGCTTCTGAGCACCCAGCAGCATGCCTGTCTCCATCCCAAAAGCTGCCTGGGGGAGAGAGAAGGGCGAGGTCATCCCTGGGTTGGTGGGAAGACCTGAAAACCCAGTGCAGAACCTGGCACTGCTCAGCTAGAGACACCCAGGCCCCAGGGCTAAGGGTTTATGTGCGTCATGTCATCAACTCCTTACGATGACCCACAATGATTCCAACCCCCCGGAAGGCAGTGAGGACCACATGGCACACAGGAGCCACTCCACAAACTTGGTTTCCCTCCCTGACAAGATGCATTTCCCCAGAAATGCAGCCTTCCTTGGTGTCCCTTCTAGACCCAGCCTCCCAGTGAATTACTGAGTGACAGTGACCCTTCCCTCACCATCTGCATGCACTCCAGCTGCCTGAGCTGCCCTGACCTGGGCGGGGGAGGTTATTGGGCCACTGCTGAGCCTGCCAGGGTGCAGACCCAAGCCAGACCCAGGGCAGGCACTTAGGGGAGGTAGGCTTTGGGCTAGGAGGCAAGCAGACGTGAGAGCCAGTCCAGCTTCTGCCACTGACCAGACACGGGCCAGTCCCCACACCTCTCAGGGTCCACTCGCAGAGAATGAGTTAGCAGGTGTGGTCTCGTGAGAGCACATGTTGAATATTCGAGGAGATACTAAGCTCCCCACCCAGAGCAAGGGCTGACCGGTGGAGGAGGAGGCAGGTGGGGGGATGCCAGGAAAGGGAAGAGGGAGAGAAGAGCAGCCCCTGACCCATGTTGGACCCCGCTCTCCTGGCCCACCAGCCTCCCATCACCTTGGCCAGGATGTCCATGGTGGTGCAGGTCAGCATATCCTGCATGGACACCGGGGTCTGCCCATCAGCCTTGGCCTCCAGAATCTCCACCAGCTGCTCAGCTTTCTCGTTGAACGTTTCCATCAAGCTGATCAAGGAGCTGGGGAAACAGCATCCGTTGAAGGAGCCAAGAAATTGGAAACAACTCAAATATGTCTAGCGACTGATGAATGGATAAGCAGAATGTGGTATATCCAATACAATGGAATTTCATTTGATAATAAAAAAGGGAAATTCTGGGGCACCTGGGTGGCTCAGTTGGTTGAGTGACTGCCTTTGGCTTGGGTCATGGTCCTGGGGTCCTGGGATCAGGTCCTGCATTGGGCTCCCTGGTCTGTGGGGAACATGCTTCTCCCTCTGCCTGCCACTCCCCCTGCTTGTGCTCGCTCTCTCTCTCTCTATCAAATAAATAAAATCTTTAAAAAAAGGGGGGGTTCTGAATCACGCGTGGGCACGGATGAACTTCCAAAATCTTATGCTAAGTGAAAGAAGCCAAAAGAAATGTTGTAGGATTCCCTTTATACGAAATGTCTAGAATACGAAAATCCACAGAGACGGAAAGAGGATTAGTGGTTTCCAGGTGCTGAGGCCACTGAAGGGAAATGGGGAGTGCTTGCTTTTTGGGGTGATGAATGTATTCTAAAATGGACTGTGGTGATAGTTGTACAATTTTGTGACTAGGCGAAAACCCACTCAATTGTAAGTGATGAATTGTATGGTATGGAAACCGGACCGCGATAAAAGCTATTTAAAACATAAAATGTAGCCCAAAGCGAGAACTGTAATAAAGAAAATGAAAAACCCAGAGAAGGACTGATGTGGTCTAAGTGGGGGAGTTCCTGGGGGGGAGACCCCCACCCCCAGGCATCACTGCCGCTCTCCCCGGGATGTTCAGTCCTACACCGCTGGCAGCCTGCCTTGCTCTCTCCCTGACTACTAATGCCCTCTCCTCTCTCCCTTCAGCTGAGGTGAAGCCCCTCCTGTGAACCCACCCCCTTCCCAAAGCCCGCCATCTTGGAGACACTCACCTGCGGCTGAAGGCCAGGTCCATGACCCGGCGCTGCTTGTGCCAGCGCTCATAGTCACATTCCGACACCAAGCCTTGGCCAAAGAGTCTGCCGGAGACAAACGTCTGACATGAGAAATGGGGAGGCAAGGGGGACTGATGGCTTCATGGGGACGGGATCACCTTTCAGGATGGTGGAAATGTTCTGGAACTACAGTGGTGATGGTTACACCATATTGTGAATGGACCAAATGCCACAGAATTGTAACTCCAAGGTGGTTAAAATGATGACTTTTGTGAATTTTACCACAACAAAAAAATAAATAAGAAATGGGATGGTCGTGTGCCCCAAACTTGCAATCCCCCCACCCGCCCATCCACTATCCAGAGGGGAAAGAGGAGAAGGAAGGTGACAATGACAAGAGCAGTGGCCACTATTTATGGGGCACCTGTTGTGTGCCTGGAAGCCAGGGCTCAGGCCTTCACACTATGCCCAATGCCCTGGGCCCTGCGGCCCCCCTGCCTGCCACCAGAGAATTTCCCGTCCTCTCCCCAAGCCCCTCCTCATGCCTTACCTCTCACCAAACACAGTCTGGATTGCGTGGTACATCTTGGAGTCCTTGTTGTACTTGGTGGACATCAGGAACTTCTAAACATCCCCAAAAAGCCAACATGAGCTCGTGCACCCGTGAGAGGCTGCAAAGGACTCAGTAGTTTTCTGGACTCTTGGGAAACAATGCCCCAGCAGTCACCATTACCTGAGTCCCAGCTGTGCCATGAGGACTTCGTCCAGCATAATCTCACCTAACCCTCCAGAAACCCTGCCTTCCAGCAACAGCATCTTGTTTGGGGATGAGGAAAGCAGGGCACAGAGGGGCGCAGTGATATTCCTGTGGCCACACAGTGAGAGCGTGTGGGGGGTCCTCAATTCCGTGCCCATGCACGGACCTCAGGGCACACCATCTTCCAAAGCAGCGAGAACCAGGGCGGGGAAGGGGAGAAGCTCAAAGGGATGCCTTCTGGGACACAGGAGAGACCCTTGGCACAGATTCAGTATTGTTAGTGCCAACCTAGGCACAGAAGTCAAGGAAGGCTTCCTGGAGGAAGGATCTCAACTTGCCTCACCGCAAGCTGGATGGTAGCAATAATAACATTGGCTGACAGCTCTTGAGCCAGTGCAGCCAAGGGGTTAAAAGCTCAGGCTTGAATTTGGAGTCAGTTGGCTTGAATTTGGACCCAGGCTCAGCATCTTGGCTCTACCACTTGCTAACTCTATGACCACAGGCAAGTTACTCATCTCCTCTGCCTTCAGCTTCCTCATCTCCCATGATGGGGTAAGAAGAGTGCCTGCCTGGGAAGGTTGCTGTGAAGAGTAAATTCACTCTGCATGAAAAGTCTGAGAGCACTGGGACACAGCAGCTGCTCCATAAATGCCAGGGCCACACCAGCATCCTATAGCTCACTTAGTGCACAGTCAGCCTGAAGATGTAGGTGCTATTTTTATGCTCATCTTACATATGATGAAGAAACTGAGATTTAAAATGCCTGAGGTCACACACATGGTGAATGGCTGACCTAGGATTTGAATCCAGGCAGTTTGCCATGGGAGAGAGGAAAAAGAAGACTGTGATCCAGGCAGAGAAAGCCCAGGCCACATGCTGCCTTCAGGTTGAGGAAGAGGTGGGGAGGGGCAGCAGGGGGGCTGGATCCCAGAGGTCTGCCTTATGGCTTACTGAGCTTTATCCCATGGGCACTGGAAAGAAGCAAGGCAATATCTCTACTCTACATTAATCCAGGGACTGCTGGTATCTGGGAGCTGAGCCTAGGGGGGTGTAATATCAATTTTTCAGGGAAAGAAAACCCCCCCAAAATAGCTGACTTTGGATCATAAGCCATATCCTGAGAACCCCAGCGCCCCCCCCAAACACTGTCACTTGTAAACCAACTTTTGTCACTACCCACTCCTACAGGTTCCATCCCAATTACAATAAAGGCTCAACTCCCAGGTCCCTCTCAAACATACCTAAATAACCCAAGGTCTGTGCTAACCCCCCAACCTAAACTGAGGAGTCTCTACACTGAGGTACAGCAGCCTCAACACAGGCTCCAATTGTGTGTCCCCATAGTCAGGGGTCCCCATGTCTGCTGTCCCTGGGGCTGGGGATCCTTTGAAGGCCCAGTGAGCTAGGTTCTGGGACACGAGGGGTGAATGGGGCACCCTCAGCACCTTTGCTGCCTTCTCTGAGTGTCTATGCTGACAGCACTCTTCTGCACATTAAGGGACAACTGCTGGGAACTTGACCTCTTGCTATAAGCAATAAAAAAAATTTTTTTAAGGCAAAATGCATGAAATGTCTGTTTTCAGACACTAGACAACAGGACGTGCAGGATTGTGAATCCCAAGAGAAGGAAAAGAAAAAAAAAAAGATGTGAGCCCTACAACCTAAGATTACTCCAACTTACTATAATTTCAAGATAAAGGCAATAAAATATAAAACTGAAAATAGCCCAGCAGGCTTTCCAAGTTGATAAGACAGAAATCAGAATCCAGACAGGCCAGAGGAGGCTAGAATTTATAAGACAGAGCACCCGAGGGAAGGGAACGATGCATAGGAAGAGCTCCTGTGCAGAAATCTGCACAAGGATCCCCTACATCTTTGGATGAATGACCCATACATTGACCGAGTTCAAAAAAACTTCTAGGAAAAGGAGAAATATGGAGTAACTACAGGCTAAACTATTCTCAGAGCTTACACAGCCCAAGAACTGTTCAAGTTCCCAAAGGAATGAAACAAAAGTGAGCACTCAACAATGTACAACTCACAATGTCCAGGGTCCAACATGAAATCACTAGACTGCCAAAGAGCAGAAAAATCTACCCATAACCAGGCCCAGAAATAACAGAGATGACGGAGTTTGCAGACAGGAACTTCAACACATTTATTACGAATATTGCAAATACTTGCAAGGAACCCACATATCCAAGAATTTTGAAGACTCCTACAGAGCATTAACAAAAAGAAAAGTACACCAAGGAAGATCATAATCAAATTTCTGACACCAGTGATAAAGAGAAAATCTTTAAAGTAGACAGAGATGAAGTAGTATATCAGTAGACTGATATAAGTTAAAGATTATACTATAAATCCCAGGACTACCACTAAGAGAAAAAGAGGGCCAATAAGCAACTGATGGAGATAAGATGGAATACTAAAACATACTTAATCCAAAAGAAGGCAGGAAAGGAGGAGAGGAGAACAAAGAACAGATAGGACAGAGAACAGTAACAGTATGGTAGATTTAAACCTCACCATATCAATGATTACATTAAATATGAATGATCTAAGCACTCCAATTAAAAGGCAGAGATTGTCAGACAGTAAAACAGCAAAACCCAACTATATGCTATCTATAGGAAACCCACTTTAAATATAAAAACCCAAAGGCATCTGGTGGCTCACTCCTTAAGCATCTGCCTTTGGCTCAGGTCATGATCCCAGGGTCCTGGGATTGAGTCCTACATTGAGCTCTCTGCTCAGTGGGGAGTCTGCTTCTCCTCTCACTCTCCCTTTGTTCTCTCCCTCTCTCTCCCTCTCAAGTGAAAAAATAAAATCTTTTTAAAAATGTGTGTGTATACACACACACACACATTTACATATATATATATATATAATTGTGTCTATATTTGAAATTAATTTAAAAAATGATTTTCAGCATCCTCTTAGAGACACCATGGTGGTTCAGTCTTTTCTCCTGATCTGGACCCCAAGTTGCATTTTCTCCGTCTCCTGCCAAGAATCACCCTGCTCAGCTGCTAAGTACCCAGTGTGAGAACAGACGCACCGACATTTATTGGGCAATTGCTGGGTGTCAGGCATGGGCTGGGTGACTCACACGTGTTATTTCAGCTCCAGCATCATCTCTATTTTATAGATGAGGACACGGAGGCCCAGAGTGATGGCAGAGCCACCAGACTTGAGCCCAGTTCAGCCAACTCCAAGGTAAATGATCTGGGGCCATTCTTAGTGCTTAGTACCCACATGGCAGGTGTCCTCCTGTCCATAGTATAGACTGATCCATGCTCCCTGTCTGTTTCCTCATCTCTAACATGGGGGCTAATGAAAGGCTCTCTCCCTGTGAGGATTAAATGGATTCATAATCGTGAAGTACATAAAGAAGTGCATGTTTAGGGATCTGTTGTCCCTTTCTTTGTAAATAAATGTTTATATAAATATTTGTGAAATAAATCAATTGATCTTTAATTCTCATTCTAGCCCAGAGACAGAGGGGTTAAGATCCCACCTTGAAGATGAAGGAACCAAGGCTGAAAGAGATGAGCGAGCTAAATGTGTGTGCCACCTGGGCCACATTCCCAAATGGCAGGTGGTCAGAGAGAAAGACACCACTCATTTCTGGATCCTTGGGAAACCAGCCCAAATGCTGGTGCCTCCAGGACATTTCTCCTGCAGTCCCTGGGATCTGAGTTTCATGCCCCCAACCTGGGAGGGGAAGGGCCCTCCCCATGGAACCACTCGGCTTCCTACCTTGACCGACTCAGGGCTTGTGACGATGACTGAGGTTTTGTGGAAGACATTGACCCGCACGACAGGGCCATACTTCTTAGCCCTAGAAACCAAAATGACCCAAAGGAGGCTGTCAGCTATGGGAGACGTGAATATCACCATCACCATCACCACCCAGCAGGAGGATCAGGGTGTCCATCCCAGAATTCCCTGCTGAGTCACACACGCCCCCCCCCCCCACACACACACTGGGTCTCCTTTTCCACCTCCATGAAATAGGGTTGCTACACTTCTCCTTTGCTGGGAATCAAGCCAGATCGTGTCTTTGAAAATGCTTTGGCAAGTGTAAAACACCACCACATACACTATTACCGAGTCAGATCCCCCACCCAGCTTACAGATGAAGAAACTGAGGCTCAGAATGTCTGATGGCTGGTCTCAGGTCACACGGCTGGCGAAAGGCAGAGCTTGCCTTCTGAACCAGCCTCCTCTGCCTCTCCACTCAGGGGAGGAACTTTGGGGGTAGCAGTAACCTGGCAGGGGAGGGGGGAGTGTATGCGCTGGCCTGAGGGATGGGGGTGGTGCCCCATGAGGGACCTGGGTTGGAGTAAGGGCAACAAATGACAACTGGGACCCACCAATCCAAAAACACATCTTGGAGCACGCGGCCACAAACCTCATCCTTTCTCCAAAAGTAGGGGAGATGTCCTAGAAGGAAACTAGAAGAAACGGGAAATATTAAGATCACCAGAAGTCACCGTTAAAGAGTGCCCCCCTCCCCACAGGACCCAGTGAGGTCGGCGTTATTAGGCCCACTTCGCAGATGGAAGGACTGAGGCACGAGGAGGTATGGTGCTGGCTCAGGGGCACCGGGCAGTAAGAATGAAGGCAGGACACAAAGTCAGGTCTGGCCAGCTCCAGACGTCTCCATAGAGAAGACAGAGAAGGATGAGACCATCTCCCTGGTGCAGGGGCAGGGGCTGGCACGTGGAAAGTGGACAGTATTATTGCGTGCATTTACCTTGAGACATCCACTGAACACTGACTGCAGGCTGGACACCATTCTCCGCCTCATTCCAGCTGACCTTCCCTACTGCCGGGAGGTAGATCTGTTGTTAACCTGTCTTACAGGTGCGGCAGCACAGGCACAGAGGTGATCATCTGCTCACCATGGCATGGTTGGGACCAGGCCACCCCAAAGTCCTTCTTGCTAGGGGATTGTTTGGTGATGCTAAGTCTGCAGTGTGTGCATAAGTCTGGTGTGATCACCAGCAGGTGATCAAGTCTGTTTGGAGTCAGCTTGTGGCAAATTTTCAGGTGCTTCCTATCCCCTGCATGACTTACTCCAGCCAAGCTCACTGACTGCACCATCTAGAATGGACAACGAAACTGCAGATGGGGTTTCTGGGTCAGAGAACTCACCTCCTGGCAGGAGATGGAGAGAACATAAACAAATAGGTAAGTAAATATGCAGTCGGAGAGTGATGGGAGAAAAAGCAGAGGGGTAGATAATCAGAGGCAGGGATAGGAGGAGGGTTGCTGTTTTCTATAGGCAGGTCAGGAAAAGGCCCTGTAAGAAGGTAACATGTGAGCTGCCATAAGTGAGGGACTTGGCTGCCCATGTATCTGGGAGAAGAGCATTCCTGGCCAAGGAAATAGCAGGTGCAAAGGTCCTGAGGTAGGAGTGTACTTGGTAAGTTCAAAGAACAGGGGGCGGGTGTTGAAGCTGGAGTACAGTGTTTAAGGGAGATGTGGTACAGGATAGGTTTCCCAAGGTAGGTGTCAGATCACCAATAGCCTTGTGGACTGCTGTCAAACTTTTGCTTTGACCTTGAAATTGGGGCCACTGGAGGGTTTTGAGCAGAGCAGAGACAGGGTCTGATGGGTTTTCAATGGCTCACACTCACAGCTGCTGTGCTGGGAGTAAATGGGATGGATGGAGGGCAGGAAGGGAGGCAGGGGTACTAGCGAGGGGCTGTGAAAGGGGACAGGGCTCAGACCCATGTAGTCGAGAAGCCCCGTTTCTAGTGTACATTGTAGGAAGAACCAAGCGGACTTGCTGTGGGGGTGGGTGTGAGAGTGGTGTCAGGGCTGACCCAAGTCTCCTGGGCTGAGTGTCGGAAGGATGAATGGGGCTGCCATTTACTAAGGCGAGGAGGACTGAAAAGGAGCTGGTGGGGGGTGGCAGACCCCATCGTGCCCACCTCTGCCCTTGGGTATTTGAGGACCAGCATGGAGACTCTAACAGGGGGTACCCAGCTCTGCCTGCCAGAAGGGCGGGCCAGAAGTTCCAGCTCCACACCCCCAAGGGCAGCCTCCACCAATGATCCTGTGCCCTCCATCTGGGTGGGGGTAAGCTCCCAGAGCTCCCCGGGGAGGGGGTGCACCTAAGTTCCTCCCAGAGGTAACTTGCTTTATTGGCTTTCTGATCTCCTCTCTCTATCTAATTGCCAGCTCCCCCCGGGATCACCCCTCCCAAACCACTTACATTTCCATTTTTGTCTCAGGATCAGCTCCTGGGGACCAACCTGAGACAAGTGGATTAAACTAGGCATTGGGCTCTGAACCTGTCAGGTTTGCAGAGGAAAGCTACTAAGGGAAGCAGCGGGTGAGCAAGCACTTGAAGCCAGGCTACAGATGGGAATGTGACAGTCCTCAGCAGAGAGGCAGCACTTAGAGCCCGGGCAATGGGATCAGACCCCACGGGGGTGAGTGTAGACGGGGAAGAGACCCAACGACTGAGCCAGGCCATCAGGCAGCAAAGGGACCACCAACCAGGGAGACTGAGTGGGAGCTGCTGGGGGGGCTGGAGGTGAGCCGTGGGGAGTGGAGGGGGAAGGCTGCAGAGAGAACAAGACAGGGAAGGGACGGGCGCTCCCCCAGGCTGCCCTGGGACCAGGCAAGACCAGGACTGAAGTGTTTTTGTGCATGGAGCTATGGGGGTCACTGGTCACTGGGACCTTGGCCAGAGCAGGGTGGGCAGAGAGGCCGGGTGGCGGGCCCAAGAGAGGAAGAGGAGGAGGAATGGGGACCCAAAGGTAGGTGGACTTCTCAGGGGGTGGCTGAGGGGGTGCAGAACCGGGGCGGCAGTTGGAGGGAACCGGAAGGGAAGAGACAGGTGGTGGTTTTTTTCCTTTTTTTTTCTTTTCTTTTTTTTTTTTTAAACAACGTGTTATATAAAAATGGGAATGATGCAGGAGACAAGGAAAACTGATGGCAGCGGGGGTGCTGCTGGGTGTTGCTGAACTTAGGGGCCTGCTCTCCTTGGCCACAAGCCCTGAGGTCCGGGTGGGAAGGGCGCGTGGGCCCAGGGCAGGGAAGGGGACAGCAGCGGCCGCGCGGCCCCTGAAGGAAGTTCTTCCAGGCTGTTCCATTTACTCGGGAGGTAGGAGGCAAGAATAAAGGCTGAGAGCGGGGATGGAGGGGGAGGTGGCAGGGACCGAAAAGAAGCAAGAACACTTGGAGAGTGGGAGGGCAGATGCGTGAGGAAAGAAGTGCAGTGTGGCCGCGGGCAGCGGCAGTGCACTCCGGGTGAGCAGCCGTGAACTCACTCTGCTCCACCGACGGAGAGACGGACCCTGGACATCGCACAGGACTGGCTGTATTTCCAGATTAATCTAGGATCCGTGGTCACTCCCCATAGCTGCACGTTTCGGGAGAACCTTCTGTTTGGAATCGCCGGAGCGAGAACAGAGTCTAGACCCTCCTCACCCTCCCAGGCCTGTCTGAGAGCCTCCACTGGGAACACTGGGGTCCACTGCCGTTTGGGGAAGAAGGGGAGTGACCCCTCAAGAAGGCCCAGGGGACAGAGTGGCGTGGGGTCCCCACCACAAGAAGGGAACTAAAATCCGTTCCTTCCAGGTCCTGCAGGGGGCGCTGGGGAGGCAAAGGCCGCGCGGGAAGACCAGGGAAAGGAATGTAGAGCACCGGGGCTGGGCTGGGGGTAGACTGGATATGGCGGAGCAGCCCAGGGAGAGAGAGAGGAGGGTGAAAACCCCCCTCCCAGCCCGGTCTGTAGCACTGTGGTTGGCACTGGGGCAATCCAAGGTTTCCTGAGGGCAGAGGGAAGTCTTGGCTGGTGGAGAAGCAGAGGTCATCTGGAGAGCCCGCTGTGAGGCCAGCCCCAGGAAGGAAGGGAGCCCCCCGGGTGGGCCTTTGCCAGGAGTGAGGGTGAGGGGCCATGCCTGTGCCTCCTGCCAGTGGAATGGGGTGGTGAGCGCTCAGTTGGGCACCCAAAGGTCCTTTGGACACGCCACCCAACAGAGCCAGCAAGGGGTCACCACCATCACAGGAGCCAACTGGCAATTTGTTGAACAGACCCCACCTCGGGCAACCTGGCAAGTAGGAATGGGAAGAGGGAGATGATGCCCCCCAGGAGCCACCCTTGAAAAACTGATTCCAAAATAAGTAAAAACTGGAAGAGGGAGGCTTTTTTGTTGTCAAGTTTACATCCATCCCACGCTACCGGGAGAGTGGGGGCTGATGAGGAAGTTGAGAGCAGTGAGAGAAAAATGAAGAAACCACAAGTATTTGTGTGGGATCCGAACGTGGGGTCTGAGTTTTCAGCTGCTACACGGATGGTTGCAGTAGGATGTTGTCTGTGGGGAACTCCAGGAGGGCATCCTGGAAGAGAGGGCATCCTGGTGACTCCCGCTGAATGAGGAGGAGGATGGGTGGGGCAGGGGAGCACAGCAGCTGCCCCTTGTAAGGCTGAGGGATGCTTGCCTGAAAGTTGGCAAAGCCTGGAAGCACCAAGCGGCAAATGTTAGTACTAGACACTCGATATGTACACTTCTTTGCCAGTCATGGTGTTGCCAATCATGGTTTGAGGATCCAGCCTTTGAATAACAAAGCAGCTGATCTGTGCTAGAAGAGGTTCCAGAACTTTCATTTAATGCAGTTTTATATGTGACCACCAAACAACTGTTAATCCCCAACCTTTTTGCATATGCCTCGTTCAGTTCAACTCCTTAGACTAAAGAGCCCAACTATAATTATATTTAATTATATAATTAAGGGTTATATAATTAACCTCTTCCCACTCCTCCACCCACCCACACGCACCTGTAGGTCACACGTAGATTCTGCAGTGTAGGATTTGGAGGAGAATTCAGGCATAAAAGGGAAGAAATACAGACACATACTACTACATGGACAAACCTGGAAAACATGGTGCTCAGTGAAAGAAGCCAGCCACAAAAGGCCACATCTTGTATGATTGCGTTTATATGTAATGTGCAAAACAGACAAATCTAGAGACAAAACAGATTAGTGGTTGCTTAGGGCCGGGAGATGAGGGGTCAGGGGAGATGAGGAGTGACAACTAGTGGGCTTCTATTTGGGGTGATGGAGATGTTCTGGAACCAACAGTTAAGATTGAACAACTCGGGGCGCCTGGGTGGCTCAGTGGGTTAAAGCCTCTGCTTTCGGCTCCAGTCATGATCCCAGGGTCCTGGAATCAAGCCCCGCATCAGGCTCTCTGCTCGGTAGGGAGCCTGCTTCCTCCTCTCTCTCTCTGCCTGCCTCTCTGCCTACTTGTAATCTCTGTCTGTCAAATAAAATAAATAAAATCTTTAAAAAAAAAAAGATTGAACAACTCTGTCACTATACTAAAAAGCACTGGTTGTACACTTTAAAAGGGTAAATCTTATGGCACAGTTTTATTTTTAAAATGCAACTTAAAAAAAAGAGATGGGCGAGGGGCCAAAAGGGGCTTGATTTAAGTTCTGCCTTCTCAAGACAAAGAGACTAGACCTGGCCTGTGGTGCTGGAAGTACATGGGTTTACGAGAAGACCAAGTCATGATGAGACCCAGCAGAATGAGCACAACATTCATTCAACCCCAAGCTGTTCATGGCTGATTTGAAAAGTTGGAAGGGTGACAGTGTACCTAATAGAGCTGGTAGGTGATTTCTACCACCCACTTCGAATCACTGTTTATTGAGTGTCTACTATGCATGTCCCAGCTGCGGCTGTGCCAGATGTCAGGAACATGGTAGTGAACAAGACAGACACAGGCCTATGGGAAAGACAGACACTTAACAAGAGGTTGCACAGATAATTACCCAACTCTTACAATGACATAGAGTTTACAAAATGAACATGATATTTTCAGGCATGGAAGCAGGTGGGACCTCCCTGAGGAGTTAGCATTGAAGCCAAGCCTGGAAGGTGAGGGGAAGAACCATCTGAGTGGCGTGGAAGACAGAGATGCTAAGCACGGGAAAAGGAAGACCCCAAGGTGGGCGAGGGCACCTGGGAAGACAGAGAGCCAGCAGGGAGAACAATCACCTCCCTGTGTCACCAGCCACTGAGATCTTTCCCAAACCCACCAAACAGAGATTCAGGCTTCCAATGCCTGGTCATCTGGCTTGGGCTGGAGGTGGGCACCTTCCAGAATGTTCATGTCCTGAGGTTTTAAAAAGTGTGTCCATTGTTTATTCATTCATTCAACAAATATTTATTGAGCATCTGCAGTGTGCCAGGTGCTGGGGATACATGAGCAAACACACAGCGTCCCTGCCCTCCTGGGGCTCACATTCTAAAGGGGGGGAGACAGACACAGTCAACAGGTGAACAGACAGTCAACAAGTGAACAGACGGTAACTTCAGGGGTGATGGCCCCTTAAGGAGTTTGCGGCTAGGTGGGCTTTTACACAGGTGGATGAGGAACAGCAAGACCCTGGAGCTGCAGGAGGGGGGTTGCAGAAAGACGGGGGCAGCAGTGAGCAAGCCGGGGTGGGGGGGGGTTGTGAAAACAGTACAGAGTGGGTTCTGAGAGCTCAGCAGGGGCCTTGCTGGCCATAGGGTGGACTTAATTTAGAATTAGATTTCCTTCTAAAGTGATGGAAAGCTTTTGGAGCAGAGAAACGACACGTTTGATTTAGCTTCAGAAAGGTAAGCTTCTGGTTGGGGGGGTAGGTAAGTTGGGTGGGGGTGGGGGACAAGGATGGAATGGAAGTACTAAGGAGAAGACAAAAAGGATATACCAGGACAGAAATACAAAGGGGAATGTGACCAGAGTAGAGTGTGTTGCAATCCAGGTTGAGTGACCCCGTTCCGAGTCTTAAAGTTAAGAGTGCCTACTTCAGAGGCAAGGCTGACCCGGGCTTAAATCTAGGCTTACCAACTGTGTGACCTTGGGCAGGTGACTTTGCCTCCGCGCGCCTCAGTCTCCGCGTCTGAACGATGGGGTAACAATAGCGCCTACCTAACAGGGTTGTCGCTGCCATCACGTTTGTGGGGCCCAGCAGAGCGCGGTGGGCGCCGAGCAGCTGCCGCGGCTGTGAGTAATTTGTTACTAAGAATAGTTAGCGCCCCTCTCCCGGCCGCCGTCTCCAAGCGGCCACGCGCAACGGCGAGGCTGGACCCCCGGCCCCGACGCCGGCTTGGACGCGGTCCCCCGGCCCCCCATTCGAGCGCCCCATCCAGGCCCCCGCCCCCACCCCCCGCTCACCTGGGCCGCGGCGGCCCGGGGATGTGCTCGTAGCGGCTGCGAGCGCGGTGCACGAAGGTGCAGCAGAGGCCGAAGGCGACCAGGACGGCGCTGCCGAGCAGCAGTAGCAGCCCGGGGCTCATGGCTCCCGGGCAGGCCAGGCCAGGGTCGGGGCCGGGCACCGAGGGGGCGGGAGGCCGCGAGCCGACTCAGCTGTCAGCGCCGCGCGCCGCCTCGGCCCGAGGCCCGGCGCGACCCAGCACCGCCTACTCCCGCTCGGCTCCGCCCCCGCCGGTTCGATCCCTCCCAGGGCGCTCCGTCCCCGCCAACCACGTCTCCGCCTCCAGCTCCCGCTCTCGGGGCCCGCCCCCGCCCCTCCCCAAGCCCCGCCCCAACCTCAACACAGCTCCAGCTCAGGCCCCGCCCAGAGCATGGGATTTCCGCCAGTCACAACGTCGTTTCTGGCTCAGACCCCCCATGCTCCGCCCCCTCCCCGCCTCCCCAGGCCCCGCCCCCAGCCTCCAAACGTTTCATCCCCACAGCAGCTCCGCCCAGAACGCGTTGTCCTGGGCAACCCCGATTCCTCCGCGCTTCCTGCCCCGGCAGCCGCGCTAAGTCCTGCGGGCTGGTTCCGCTCTCTGGGGCGCCCTCAAATAACGGCGTTTTCCGCGCGCGGTCCTAGGCCCCCTCCCTTCTCCCTGAAACCTTCCTGGGAACCCATCCCAGCCTCCACACGCGCGTCTTACGCCGACTGCTCCCACGCCTCCCTCTGGAGCCCCCAGCCCCAAAGTGGTTCCCCCCGCCCGGCCGGCCCCCGCCGAGCGCCCGTGGTCTCCCTGCAGGGCCCACGGGCCGGTGGCGAGGACCCCGGGGGCAGAGGGGGGCCATGTCCGCGAGCGCAGAGCGCCCGGCTGGACCAGAGTCGGTCGGCCCTCCTCGCGTCGCGGCACCTCCGGAGCCTTCCGGACCCCGGAGAGTCGGGTCGGAGGCAGTGACCCGGGTCCCAAGGAGCCGGAGTCGGAGCGCGCGCAAGTCTGGGTGCGCGAGGTCGCCCGCGACGTAAGGCGACAGATGTGCCCTTGGTGGCCAGAGGGTATTTGTTAGGTAATAACCGAGACTTCCGTGCCGTTTATGTAACCCTCTTCTCCTCGCCCGTTCGGGTGTGACGGCGGAGGATGCCCAGCGCCGCACTTTCGGTTCTCGCTCCCGCACTGGGAGCGGGGGACGGGGGGCGGGGGGGGCGGGGGGGGCGGGCGGCGGGGGGCGGGGGCACCCCGAGTGCGAGCAGTGGATGGAAGGGCCGGCTGTGCGCGCTCCTAGTCCCGATAAAGCTCCAGCGGGCTGGGGGCTGGGGGTGGTGCCCAAAGATGCTGCCGGAGTCGTGAGAAGGGGACATGCCACTGCCCTGTTCGTGGGCCAGTCCCGGAGAGGCTTGGGGGCTGGGAAACCGAGGTCTGTACCTCTTCCCAGGCGCAGCCGGGGACAGTCAGCAGCAGGGACATGACTGTGGGGGGGGGGGGGTTATGGGATGCAGGGTGACGGAGAGGGCCACGCTTTAAGAACTGGACCCAGAAGAGACAGGAATTCTGTCCGCGACTACCGCAGCCTGGGCATCCACCGGGGCGCGAGGAGCAGGACGCATCTGCTGCTGGAGCGGGGAGACGCTGGCTTGCCGGGGCGCCCCCATGTGGCGGTGGGAAGCAGCCGCTGGCTGGTCCTGCTTTGGGGGGGGGGCGGGGACGGGGGCGGGCAGGTTAGACAGCCCCTCCTGGGCTGTGAAAGCTCCAGGGGCTGGGGGCAATTTGAAGGGAGGACCCCCGACCGTTGTTTTTTGAAGACAGGGCCAGAGCTTAAACTGCTCTGGGCACAGTCTGGGGTCTTACATGAGGCAGGCATGAGGTAGTCTCAGGGTACATTTGTGAGCCTAAGCCCGTCCCACTAGCGCTAAGGAGAGGAGTGGGCGTTAAATCTCTCGTGCGTCACTCAATCCCTGTAACCTCTGGCTCAATGTGACCGGGGCTCACCTGGCATCTCAACAGAGAACCCCTGCCCCTGACCAGTGTCCCTTCCCCATGTATCAAGTCTACTGTTGTCCCACTGCCGCCTCATCTGATTCTCCCAGCTCTTCTGCGGTCACATGGGGAGCGATGAGAGAGAGGGCACCCCAGTGCTCAGGTGGGTCTCCTGCCCTTTGCCTGGGCAGGCAGGACTACAAGCCGCCAGCAGAGGGCACTGCCTGGAAGCACGTGGCCAACAGTCTGGCCCTTCCCCAGAGAGGTCTCGACAGGGCTCTCCAATATGGTACCCACTGGCCAGATGTGCCAGTCCTGCGCTTGAAACATGGCTAGCCCAAACTGAGGTGTTCTGTGTGCATAAAATAGACACTGGGTTACACTGATTGCATATAAAAAAAGTTTTTAAAATCTCATTAATATTTTTATGTGGATTAACTGTTAAAATGCTAATTTTAGAATATGCTGGGTTAAAGAAAATATATTATTAAAATAAATTTCACCTATTTCATTTTGCTTATTCAATATGGCTACTGGGAAATTTAAAATGACCTCTGTGGCTCATATTATCGGACAGTGCAGGTAGAGACAGTGGTTCTCAAAGTGCAGCCTGTAGGCCAACAGCGTCAGCATCATCCTGTGTCACAAGGCAAATTCTCGGCCCTGTTGAGATCTACTGAGTCAAAAACTCTGATAGGCCCCCAGCCCCCTGTGTTTTCACCAGCCCTGCAAGAGTTTCTTGCTCAAGTTTGACAGAAGACGTAGTTCCCCAGCGGGATCACTGGGCAAGGCTGCAGACTCCGAAAGCTGGCTGCTCCGAAGCCAGGCTCTAAAGGGGCGGCACTCAAGTGGTACAAAGCTGTTTCTCCTCTGAACACAGCACCAAGGCCTGGCGGCTCAGGCTTGTTAGGGGGAGACAGGCACACAAGGAACAAGCGAGGCCCCGTCAGGAAACGAGTGTTGCTACCCGAGGCTGACACCACGGATGCCGTCCTGGGTGCCAGCCACCCCTGGGACATCCCTGCAACACTGGACTCCAAGGGCTCAAGAACTAAGCTGTGTGACGCTGGGTAGAAGCAGCCCCTCTCTGGGCTAGGTGCTGAGAGGTTACTCTAACTGCTGACTGGAAGCCCGATTACGGGGGGTGATGGCCGAGGCTGATCCAAGGCTCCAAAGGGAGCCTTGGCCAGGGTCGGCCCCTATCCCCAGAGAGCCTGAAGGACTCTGAGACCGGATCAAAGTCCCTGGGGACTGAGTCACTTGGGAATGCTCCCTTGGCAGCTGTAGGCAGTGGAGTGAAAGGAGCACTGGACAAGGAGTCTGAAGCCAACTCTGGCACTCTCTGGGCTTGTGTTCCCATCTACCCAATAACAGGGGCCAATGGGAAGTGGGGGGGGCACTGAATTCAATGTTCTTCAGGCAGCAGGGTGACAGTCCAAAGTGGAGCTCCAGGGCCCTCCTGCCTACTTTCAAATATTGACTATATGACATTAAGCAGGTAACAAAGCTTCCCTGGGCCTCGGTTTCCACATCTGCACAATGAAGGGTGAGCAGAACACTGCTTGCATGGGTTCATATGACGATTAAGTGAGTGGGTACTGAGTACAACTTTTGCAGCAATGCCCGGCGCATAGTGAGAGTGCGCCAAACGTCAGCGGTCCACCCTTGTGGCTATTTAAGGGACAGTGAGCCTGTGTCAACCTCCTTGTCAGGAGGCAGGCTGAAGCCTAAGCCTTGTTTGGAGCCTGAGGGGTCAGGAGGTAGGGGACTGGAGCAGGGGGAGCCCCCACCCAGAGGAGTGCAGGGCCTGAGACTGCTCCCAGTTGCCCGCCAAACAATGGTGACACACAGGGCCCTGCTGAGGGCTGGGCCACTCCACCACTGGTGGGGAGGTACCAGGAGCCCCAGATGGTGACTTCAGGCTATCACTGTTGAGCAGCTGTGGGAGATACCCCCTGTCACTTCCGTCCCGCTTCCCAGGCCACACCCGATGGCATCGTGGCCTTCAGGCCCTGAAATGAAGAGGGGCCTGGACAGGGGGAGGAAGGGCAGGGAAGAGCATGGAGGAGCCCCAGAAAGATGCTGTATGACCCCCCACCACCACCATTCTGGGTCTGGGGAACCAACGGCTTGGGTCACCCCACTGGATATGGCCACCCCCCTACCCTGGGCTCTAACCTTGGCTCAGCCCCATCTGGGACAGGCCCGGGACACTCAGCCCCCCGGGCTCCTTTCTCCATGGACGCAGTGAGGAGTTTGGCCCTCCCAGCTCCTAGCATGGTTCAGAATTTCCCTGTGTCTGGGCAAGATGCCTATTAGCTACTGCTGGGCAATGGGAGGACGCAGGGGTCTCCACCAGCGGCTTCCCAGCCCAAAGTGGGCAGAAGCCCCAGGGGAACCCCTAGGTCTAGCCCTTTTTACAGCTGGCATGGCAGCCCCAGGTTCAGGCAGTGCAACAAATGGTCAGGGTGCCGCAGGTGTGAGAGCTAGGCCGTGTGGCCGAGTGGGTTCTCATCTGGCTTCCCCCTTCCCTGGCTGTGCACCTCAGTTTCCCCATCTGTAAAAGGAGGAGGAGAAGGGGCTGTTCAAAGGCTCCAGTGAGTTCACACATGCCGCACTGTCCTCACAACGGTGCCCCGCATATAGGCCATGCTCAGTGGCACGGCTCTGGTTTCCACACGGGGCTCCATGGGGCCAGGCAAGCGGTGAAGGCCCAGGGCCCTCGCCAACCCCACTCAAGGCAGAGGTATGAGGGGTTTGAGAGGTGACCCTGAGCTTTCTTCGGCAGTCCTGTACTCCACACTCAGCCTCGGCGAGCAGCCAGGAGACCCCCCAGACTCGCCCGCACCATTGTCTCTGCTGGGTGCACCACCCTAAGTTCTGGCTCAGCTCTCAGAATAATGGACAGGCTGAGCTGGGATGACACCCCCAGAGACCTCACAGACCCTGACATGGGCTATACCCTGTCCCCACCGCCCAGAGACCATCTGCTTATCCCCTCTGCTCCCCTATCAGAAGCTTAGCCCAACTGTACTTGATGCACGGGGGCAGGATGGAGGCCCTTGGTGGGCAAAGGAACATCCCCCTGTGAGCAGGAGGGAGGCTCCAGGCCTAGCCCCCTCCTCCACCCCCATCTCCAGCCCCCAGGCAGTACAGGTCAGAGAGAGGAGGCAGGAAGGGGGTTGTAAACAGTCACGTTTTTAGCACAGCTTCAGGTGACAGCATCAGTAGTCTTTTTGGACATTTGCGGGGGGTAGGGTGGGGTGGGAGATGCTGGAGGAGTCAGAGGGTCCCCTGGGATTTCACCGCAGTGTGGGGATGGAGATGACCAAGGTGGCTTCTGTGGCCTCAATACAGCCTTTAGAGAAACCTGCTACTCCACTCACTCACTGGGGCCACGGTGCTTGGAGTGCCCAGGTGGGTGGCTGCTGTCCCACAGAGTCCCCAGAGCACACCCATGGACCCAGCATGATGATGAAGTCCAAGATGACCAAGAGGCTTCTCCCAGGGGTCATCCAGAAACCCCCTCCCCCAGCCACCCCACCTCAAGCAAGCCTGTTCCTTGCTCAGATGGCCATGCCCACAGTTCACCCTGGACCCATCCAGCTGACAGCTTCCCTTTGCCCCACTGGATACCTTCCTGTTCTCCTCAGAACCTCTACCTGCTAGGCCACCTGCCCATGCTCTCTGAGTCACCTTCTTTAGGCCATGTTCCAGATGGTCCAGGGCCTTCCACTCTAGCCCTGGGCAGGTCAGTCCTGATCCCCTCCTTCAATCTGCCAGCTATGCCTCTGTTAATATGGCCAAGGACCATGTCTGCCCTTCACAGGTAGTAGCCATCAGTACTCAGTGTCCATGGCCAGACTGTGTTCCTACACGAACCGGAGATGTTTGGAGGTAAGAAAAGAAAACCTGGGGCCCGTGGCCACACAGACCCCAACACGCTGTGGCTTCTGGTCTGCGGGAGACACACAGGCAGGGACACAGAGCACGTGAGCACTGCACACACCTCACACGCGTCCACAGGACAGCGTTACAGATGGGACGCCTCTGCCCGCAGAGTGGTGCGCGCCTTGGGCGCACTCAGGGCGGGGAAGCCCTGCCAGGCTGCAACCGGACGGATGGTGCTCGCCTACAGGTCAGGGTCCTCGTGGCTGCACACAACGCCCGCGTCCTCCTGGTGCTCGCAGTTGTGCGTGCCCACGCCGGCATGCGTGCACTCCAGCAGGTTGCGCTCGGTGCCCGCGCAGCGCACGTCATCCAGCAGGATGGGCAGCTTGCGGCCTTCGCCAAACTCAGCGCGCTTGGTGGCCCGCTCGGCATGAGCAAAGCCCAGCTGGCGGCACACGACGGCAGCCGCTTTGATGTCCCAGGCATCGTCACACACGGTGCCCCAGCGTCCACCCACGAACACCTCCACACGCCCGCGGCCGGGATTCAGGCCCGCAGGCCGCACCAGGCGCACTGCACCGTTTGAGGGCAAGGGGTCCGCCATGCCCGGTCGCCCCCGCCGCCCCCCGCCACCCCTCCGGCCCCCAGGCCGCTGGGTGGGCCGTGCAGGCTGCGGGGTGCGCCGTGCGGGCCGCAGGGTGGGCAGGGGCGGAGCAGCTGTGGGGCGTCCGCGGCGGGGCGCCTGGGTGGGTGCACGCGCTGTGGGCCGTGGGGTGCTCTCTGCCCTCCGGATGAACTCTGCGCAGAGGAAGAGCCTGCAGTCAGAGGGACCCCAGCTGCCCAGTTGTGCCAGTCTGCTTCTGGGGTCTCCCAGCACTCCTAGTCTTGCCCTCCTGGGAGTCCCTCCTCAGGCATAGGGGAACAGCCCCTCACACCGTTAACTCATGAGCCCAGTGGAAGAGAAGTGTCTGGGAGGGCTTCTGGGGCAAGTGACACTTTCTGGTTCCAGTCTTTGGTTTAGGGCTGAGGTAGCTGAGGCCCACTGATTGGGAAAATCTGCTGAGGATCTAATGACAGGCAGGATGGGAACTGGACTGCCAAGGGCCGGTCAGGGCAGGCTGGAACTCTCCACTCCACACTCCCAAGGCTGCTCGCTGGCTGGGGGCTGGGGCCCACACTGACCAGAGCCGGCATGAGGTCCAGGGCACCCCATCTACCCCACCACAGGGCCTGGATACAGTGAGCAGGGAGCCGAGGTGAGACCCCCTTTGTTCCTGCCGCACCCCGACATTCGCACCCGGCCCTAGTCAGCCACGGAGATAAAGCTCACCCTGCCTGAGACACTGCCAGGAGACGCGAACACCCAGACTAGTGCCTTACTATGGGGAGGGACCCCAGCCAGGGTCACCTGTCCGAAGTCCTCTACCCCCCACCTCAGTGGAGATGAAGGCTGAGAAAGGGCCTTGATTCAAGGCAAGGAGCAGGTCAGGGCCAGGAGACAGGGACATGGGCCAGACGCTCCCCCTGCCTGCGCCCTGGCCCCCACTCTACATGCAGGGAAGGACTTCCGGCTCCCCGGGCTGCCAGGGAGCCTTCTGCTTTGGCTCTTGCTCGTCCAATGGCCCAGAATCCCCCACCCCCACCCCCAGTGCACCTTTCTCTATGTTCCAGCCTCAACCCTCAGCCTGCAGGAGCCCCCACCCCCGTCCTGCACGGTTCTGGGTCCGCATGGCAGCTGGCACACACTTCTGTAACAGCCCTGGGACAGTAAGTGACTCCTCTGTCTGTCCCCGCCAGGACAGAGTCTGACTTCTCCCGGTGGCCCCAGCATCCAGCACAGAAGGGGTGACTATCCAAAGTGCCAGAAACTGCTGAATGAATGGAAAACTGGTCCAGGCCTGAAACCAGCTGCAGCTAGAATTAACTTCCTCAAACACTGAGCTCATTCCTTCCTCCAACTGTCCTCTCCTGGGGACACCCCTTTCTCAGGGCCGCCTACCCTCAGCTGCCAAGTGCCCAGCCTCCCCCCTCCCTGCTCCCCTGCTCCTCAGTCAACTAACGGGTGCCCTATCTATTGGGCCACTGCACCTTTGGCCTGCAGGGTGATTTTTAAGCTTTTGAGCCAAAGGTGCCAAAATTTACAAATGGAGAGATTGTATGTAACAACCCAAGGAGGCAGGGACCTTGTCTGTCTGGCTGAGCAGTCTGTCCCTGGCATGAAGCACGTGTGTGGGGTAAGTGACTGGACAGACGGACAGATGGATGGATGGATCCATTTCCCACTTCTCTGAGGACCTGGATGGCCAGGCAGCCCTGGCTCTATGTTCCCACACAGCCCGGGCCCAGGGGAACAGACCCCTTGTCATGCCTACCCTTTCAGTTGGCCCCAGATGCCAGGGGTCATCATCTGTGGCCTTGCTTGGCCCGCAGGTCCTGAGGGTTTGTGCCCACCTTCCTCCCCACCAAACCGACCAGACAGGACTGACTTCCAGCAGCCCCAGGAGATGCCCCTCCCCCTGCAGCCCCTGCAACTAGAATGACTCGTTCCAGTCTTGCTCCCACACGATGTACCCGCTCTCTCTTTCTGTCCCAAGGGCTCTGAGCGTACCTGCCCTGGCACCAGCCACCCCTTCCCGTCGCTTGTCCCCTCTGAGGCATGCAGCACCCTTGGGGCCACTCACCCATGGCCGGGGTTCAAGGAGTTGCATCCACTTTAACTGAGCGTCTAACGGGTGCCATTCCCAGTGCTAGGCATTGGGGCCCAGAGAGGGCCTCCAGGGCCAGTGGGAAGGAGGCATATCTGGGGAGGAGCAGCTGGGCCCCGGTCGCAGGAGCTCCCCTCCCCCGCTGCGACAGGGCTGGCAGGCACTTACTCTCTCTGGGCACAAATGGGAGGAGGCGGCTCTTCACCTTCACCTGGGCAGGCTGGATCCGACACTTGCCGGGAGGTGCCCGTCTGCCAACACACGGAGGTCATGAGTGCCACCCCGGGAGCCTCCCCTGAGCCTGTCCCTCGGACGCCCGCTCTCCCCTGGTAGCCAGGCACCTGTGCATTCAAGGGGATGTGAACAACGACGGTGGCCACCGGCGGAACACCTGCCGCGTGGCCCCAGGGCCCTGGGAGCCCAGCCCCAGGACAGAAGTCCTGATAACGGTCTGCCTAGAGTCCGGCCCGCATCTACTTTTCAAGGGCCCGAAGGCCAGTGGCTCGGCCTCTCCTGAGCCGCCTCCGCTTCAGACCATGAGCTGTCTTGGGAGCGTGATCGGGAGTCACAGCCCCTTTCCTTCCACCACCAGCTCCGCTGCCGCCAGAACCGTGACGGCAGCCTGATCCCCGCACCCCACCCTGGCCCCCACGCCCCAGCCTGGCCCCCGCACCCCCCGGCCTTTGAGGAGCTCTCTGTCTCCGCTCCTCTGGCCCTGGATTTTGGTGATGCCGCAGTGGAGTGAAAGGTAAGGTCATCTATAGATAAAGGGTCGGGCTGGCAGCGGAGCGGAGGGATCTGGGGCCTGGGGGGAGGGATCTGGGGCCTGGGGGGCGGGGCTTCAGAGAGAAAGGGGAGATACGCTTCTGAGAAGGGTTACCAGGGCTCTGAATTGGGTCTCCTTTGACATCCCCCAGGGGCACAAGTAAGGCATGGAATTCCATTTTAATTAGCTTTTGGCTGTGGATCTGTGAGTCTTTGAATGGGACCGACACTATTCTGGGACTGGCCCACGTGGGTCCAGACTTCAATAGGTTCCAGCAGCACAAGAGAAAAGCCCGAGGTGGCCATGTGACAGGACGTGGCTTCCAGACAGGCTTGGCCAAAGAGGGAAACTGAGGAGGGGTATGGGTCTTTCCTCCCAGAGGTTGAAGAAACACAGCCAGGCACACAGGCTTCCCAAAGCTGCAGAAAGAGTGGGTTTAGCTCTGAAGCCCAGATAATACCCACATGCTTCAGACAGACCCAGCACGGTTTTGTTCCGTAAGGAAATAATGTTACCAAAAAAAAAAAAAAAAAAAAAAAAAATCTCTGTTAGGGAAAAGGTAGGAGATGCAACCCTAAATGCTGCAGTGGTTTTGTCTGGGCAATGAGGGATGCCCACATCCTACTTGCCCACTGCCCACTCCCCAGTTCTTCCTTCCCTGTGTTCATCTGCAGCCTCTTTGCAGGATGTTGTGGGTGCAAAGAAAGACATGCATTCCAAAAGAGAAACACAAAAGAGAGGAGGGAGGGAGGGAGGGAGGGAGGGAAGGGAAGGAGTCTAGTTTGTTTCTGGCTCCCTTGAGCCAGAGAACTCCCTAAGCCTCCGGTCCCTTCAATTGCATAGGGGGAATGAGCCAACAGCAAAAGAAAGGTGCCTCGTGGCAAAAGGAGAGGGTGGGTCGAAGGCAGCCTCTGGCATAAATTACATGCTCCATATATGTGATATTTCCTTAGAGAAACACTCTTTAAAAATAAAAATGGGAAATAAGCTTAATGTCCCAGGAACGGGTAAGGTAATTGTGGCCCAGTGACCCACCAGCCGATTACACAGCCATTCAAGATGATGCTTTTGAGTGATGTTGCAACGTGGAAACGTTTATACAAAATAGGGAAAACGAACAAAGAAAAATGCCAAGTTTGCATGTGGTCCTCCGCATTGCCATAAATCCCACAGGCGCTAGCAGATAAAGCCAGAGGGGACCTGGGGGACACGGGAAGGAGGGATGAAAGGAGGAAGTCCTTATGTGTTTCTTGATGAATAATTATGTCAATAATGAATAGATTTGTGTTAAAAAAAAAAAGTGTGGTCAACAAGAAATGTCTGAAAAGCTGTCACAGACCAGAGGAAGCTAAAAAAATGTTATGACCAAGAAATATGAGATTTTAGAGAGGATCCTAGAACAGAAAAAGGACAGTAGGGGAAAACTAGAGAAATCCTGTAATTAATAGAAATGTGGCAACATCGGTCCATTAACTGCGACTAGCGTACCATGACTTCCAAGATGCTAATGGCAGAGGACATCGGCGAGGGATACATGGGAAACTCTGAACTATCTTTGCAAATTGTCCATCAATTTAAACCTACTCTAATTTTTTAAAACGATTTTTTGGAAGTGTGGTGGTGTTTTAGGATTTTTCCAAACCCAGGATGTTTCAGAGGTTAGGGTCACTATCCACGTCTGGGTGCTGCTGGATGCTGGATGTAAGTGGATTCTTTGAGGGCCCTGGGGGGGGGTGCTTTGTGCTGGGGGTGGGTGCAGATGTGCCCACATGGGGCAGCTCGCCCAGGTGCTGAATGGGGGTGCGAAGCGGTGGGAGCCCAGCTGAGAAGCAAAACTCAAAGGGCTAAGAAGGACTGAGAAACCCAATCACCCATTCATTGGTTAAACATGCCTGCGTCTCTGCTCTGTGCTCCATACCAGGCCCAGGGCCAGCACTGCTTCTGAATGGGTGGAGGGGCAGAGCTAGCCCTGGAGACTCTCTGGCCAGGGGAAGATTACAGATTATGGTTCTGAGTGGTGAGAGCCACAGGGAGCACCGGACAAAGCCTGGATGGAAAGGCCCCTCCGCAGCAGTGAGGCCTAAGGCTGAAGGGATAGCTTCATGCAGTCATGGGGTCAGAGCAGAGCTCTGGAACCAGCTGCCCATCCCGAGTCCAGCTCTGGCTCTGGCTGGGAGGGGGTGCCCACTTTTATAGGATTTTCACCTCTGTAAACGAAGCGGCTGAAACGGCAAGGAGTTTTACGAGGCAGGAGTCAGAGCACTGCCTGGCACCAAATTAGCAGCTCTACATAGAAGCAGAGCAGATGGAGACGGGCACTGGGGGGGCCAGGGAGGTGTTCTGGAAGCTCTAGCATGTTCTAGACCGGAGCAGGTGGGTTGGTTTGCCCAGGCAGAGGTGGGGCTGCAGGGGGGGAGGGCAGCCTCGTGGTGGGGACAGGCGGAGATCAAGGTGTCTCAGAGGCAAGTCGGGGGCTCGGGGAGGTGGTGCAAGGGGTGGGGTGGCCCAGGAAATGAGGGGTGAGGGGTGAGTCAGAGAGGAGAAACGATGGGGTCGGGTGGACAGCAGGCCAGAAAGCGAGGTCAAACCCGTGATTATCTGGCCCAGGCAGCGTCCTTGGCACCCCCCTACCGTGAGTAGAGCTAGATTTGAGGCAGTAGATCCAGGTTTGAGCCCTGGGTCTGCCCCTCACCAGCACTATGGGCCAGGCCGGTCACTACCCTTCTCTGGGTCTGTTTTCCCTTCTGAAAAATGGGGCTATGAATAACACCCTCCTGTAGGGGGTGGTGGAGAGGAAAACAGGGCAATGGAGGTGAGGGGTGCTGGCAGACAGCAGGAGCCCAGGCAGTGCGGTGGGCGGGGCTCACCTGGAAGGGTCGATCACCTTGTAGACAACCCCACGGGCCGCCGTGGCACTTGGCACACCTGTTGACATGAAGTACAGCTCCCCTTGGACAAGAAACCAGGCAAGGAGTGAGAACACTGCTTGGAATATGGTCCCGGCCAGGACCCTGTCCCCTGCCCTCCTTACCCACCCTGGCCAGCTCCCCTCAGCCTCTGAAAGGGACCCCAACCTCAAGGAGGTCTGCGAAGCCCTTCAGTGCCCAGAGCTGAAACCAGAGGCTGAGAAAGGCAACAGTGTCCCCAGCTGCCGGCTGCTCTGCCTGGACCTAGCCATGTTCTTGCCTCCTCCTGGAGACCCAGCCCCACCCTCGTCTCTGTCTGGCCTCATGCCCGGTGCACACCCCTCTGGGCACGAGTGAGGGTCCACAGTCCGGCTCCCCAGCAACCGCTGTTCCTGGAACTCAGGAAGGCCTGCTGTCCCCGAGCCTGCCCATGCAGGACGCATGGGGGCTGGAGGCCCAGACACAGCCCATGCGTGATGTGATGGCTCAGCCATGCTAACACCTCTTTCTCTGCAAGACAGTGAAGAGTTCTCACAAAGACAGGGCCGTCCCCGAGGAGAGCCTAAGACAGGCAGAGAGCTGTGAACTCTGAGGAAGGCATCTTTGTGGGGATGGATGCAGTCAAGGAGGGCTGCCTGGGGGTGGGGCCAGAGAGTCAAGGCCGGGGAAACCCAGGGATCTCAGGAAAGGCAAAGACACTTGGCAGGCCAACTTGTGTAACTGGGGTAGACCCAGCTGCGGTGGGAGCAGGGGGCCAGGGAGGGCAGGGTGCTGAGTGCTCAGTGACCTCTGACTCCCCTCTGGGAGCACCAGCCCTGCTTTGGTGGGGGGCTGGGGGTGGTTAGTAGGTCTCCAAGGGGATGCAAACATACCCCAGCAAGACAGCCCCTGCTGGAGAACCCAGAGACACAGGCATGAATTTGCTGTACAGTCTTGGGCTGTCGCTTCCCTCTCTGGGCCTCTTTCTGGAGAGAAGCCTCTGGGAGCCACTGTCCCCTCCTGGGCTGTGCAGCCCTCACACCTACTCTCCAGCCCTGTGGAGCAACCCAAGACTCCCACACGGGCAGCTACCTCGGCCTGGAATGCCCTTCTCCAGGGCCTGCCTTTGGCTGACCAAGCTGAAGCTTAGGGCCCTGCTCTGGGAGGCCTCCGGGCAGCAGGTCCGGTGCGGTACCCCCAGCCCCACCTCGGTAAAGTGACAGGCTTACACCAGGCCCACTCCTTGGCCTGTCAGTCTCGTCTGCTGGGAAAAACGGCCCCCAACGCCATGCACAGGCAGGGAGCCTCCCCGCCCCCCACCCAGCATTACCCAGCCCTACCCAGGCCACACCGTCCTCTTCTCTGGGGTGTAGACTGTCCCTGGAGGTCAGCGGGCCAGCAGAGGTCCTTGTTTTGCAATTTGCAAATGTCAGAAGAACAACTGGAGAGCCAGAGCCAGTGGTTGGGGGAGGTTTGTTTGTGTTGGACCCCAGGGCTCTGTGCCTTCCAGGGGCTGCCTGCCCAAGCTCACTAGCACGCTGTCCCTGGGCCATGTGCTGTCCCTGGGCCGATTTCGAGGAGGCTCCTCCTGGCTAAGGTTACTTGATGTCATTCAGAGGGCTGAACAAGGGCCCCTTGGAAACTGCACTTTCCAGGCCCTGCCCCTGGGGCACCTCCTTCCAAAACACATTAACCCCCTACAGACCGAAAGAAAGGGCTTTCAAAGCCCAGTGGGCTTGGGAGGGCAGTGGGGGCTGGGGCTGCCCTTTTGAAAATTTAGATTGTGACGGGTGTCATCCAACAAAGGTTTCCCAGACTTAGGCCTGGGGGCTCTGGGCACTGGGCCCCCGCAGGGGATACCCCTCCAAAGGCCCCTGGGTGGGCGTTGCCTAGCAACCCTGCCAAGCATCCCCCAGGCCCCACTGGGGGCCCCTCGGCTTTTGTCCAGGGACAATCGGGGCCAAGGACAAAGGCAGGGGCTGGAGCAGGATCCAGTCTCCACGGCCCTTCATCTTCTCTCCTCCCTCCCTGTTCCTTGCATCGAAAATACAAGAGCCTGAATGGGAACCCACTAATAAGGAGGTGGTGTCTACCCACTTTCTGAAGATCATGTGGCTTAATTTTATAGGCCAGATTTCTTGGCCATCAGGCGCCCAGAGTAGTATAGGTCTGGGACACACTCTTCCCCCACCAACCTGCATTTCCACCATGACAAACCCCTTCCTGGTCCGCTCAACTCCACAGCCCAGAAGCAGGTCTGCAGGAAGTGGGGGTGGGGACTGTGCTCCCACCTTCCAGATGAGGAGACAGGAGCCCAGGCTGGTGAGGACCGACACCCAAGCGAGGTCTCGGGCTGCTGCCCACTTGCTCCCCAGCCAGAAGGCCTGAGACTCCATCTCGGGATTCCACCCAGGTCAGAGGACCCACGGGGCAGGGAACAGTCCCAGGCATCTGGCCCGGAATGAGAGGCCTTGGGGCCTCAGGAGTGCTCACCAGCCTCATCCTCAGCAAAGGAGATGATATAAGGGTAGTAGTTGTTAATGAGGCCCGGGAACGCACAGGTCTGGCCTCGACCCATGCAGATCTCGCTGTACCGCCACTGGCCTGTCTCCACGTTCTCTCGGAGGGACATCAGGCGACTGCAAAGAAGCAGGAGCTGTGTGGTCATGCCTGGCGGGGTGCCCGGGGAGCCCCACCCACGGTCCATCCAGGTACCCACTCACTCATGTATTCTTCATGAACCAGGACCCTACAGCATTTGCAGGATCCTGTGTGTAAAGTAAGCGTGCAGGGCCCCTTGTTCCAAAAGTACTAAGGATTTCAAGGCAGTGAGAGCTGAACATGAAACCAAGTGCGGGCCCTTCGGAACACGGGGTCCTGGCAAACGCACAGGCGGCAGCCCACAGGGCGGGCTCTCAACACTTCCCCGTAGTCTAATGGTCAGGATCCGCTGCTCTCATAAAGCTGGCCCAGCCTGCAGCCTTCCCTGGGTACCTCCTCTGCACCAGAGAAGGGCGGGGGAAGGTGACCAGCTTGTCCCCTACTCGGTCAGCTCAGCCCCAGCTGCTGACCCACGGGAGGCAGTCAGGAGCTGAGGAATTCTCCAGGGCTGGTGACCAGAAGTCCGGGCAGACTGGAGCAGCCTCCGCTCCCGCACGAGATGGAGCTCAGGCATCTTCAGAATATGCCCACCTTGCCCTTAATTCCCTTCTTCTCCTGTCAGTCACCAGACCTTGCTTGGATGTACCCTCCTCTGGGAAGCCCTCCTGACTGCCCCTGCACTAGGCGCCCCCAGCACCGAGCACAGGCTCCCTGAGGCTGGACTGGAATGGACCAAGCATGGGTCTGTCTCCCTGACTTGGGCGCAAGGTGCTTTCAGCTCTGTTGCCCTGACTGTGGCACAAAGCCAAACCCAGCAGAAGGGCTTGGGAAAAGCTAGCAAAATTAGTTGAATCTCTGTGGAATTAGTTGAATCCCTGTGGGAGAGCAGGAGGGGGGAAAGAGAATCAGGCACAGAAAGAGAGGCTTCGGGGCACCTGGCTGGCTCAGTGAGTGGAACATGTGACTCTTGATCTTGTGAGTTCAAGCCTCGTGTTGGATGTAGAGATTACTTAAAAAAATAAAATCTTAACAAAAAAAAAAAAGAGGGCTCCTGGGTGGCTCAGTTAAGCATCTGCCTTTGGCCCAGGTTGTGATCCCAGGGGTCCCAAGATCAAAGCCCGCATCAGGATCCCTGCTCGGTGGGGAGTTTGCTTCTCCTCCTCCCTCTGCTTGCCACTCCCCCTACTTGTGTGCTCTTTGTCAAATGAATAAATTAAAAAAAGAGAGAGAGAGAAAGAGAAAGAAAGAGAGGCTTCATCTAGACCCATTTCCAGATGGAAAAGCTGAGCGGGAGAGGCAGACCCTAAGGGAAGAGGCCCCAGCACCCAGAGGCTCAGGTCAGGCTTCTCCCTTGGCCCCAGCTGGCCATGTGGAGGCCACAAACCAATCTCACACCAGCAGCCTGCAAGAGATGGGAATTATCTGGCTAGCCTCGAGCTTCCGTATCTCCTTGTTTTTACTCCTGGGGAACCCTGTTCAGGTGTCCTCATGTGGAGAGGCTAGGGTGGGAATAATTTTTTTTTTTAATTTTGCTTTTTCTTTGAGTAGGCTCCACGCCCAGTGTGGGGCTTGAACTCACAACCCTGAGATGAAGGGTCTCCTGCTCTACCACCTGAGCCAGCCGGGCACCCCAGGTAGGAATAACTAGGAGCCACCAGATACTGAGTGCAAACTAGATTCCAAGTGGTGTATGTGTCTTAACTGACTCAGTCCTCCAACCCTAGGAAGCAAGTACTGTTATCATCTCCCTTTTACAGATGAGGACACGGAAGAACAGAGAGGTGACGTAACTGACTCAAGGTCACACAGCTACTAAGTGGGCCAGGATCAGACGCAGCAATCTCAGATACATTTTTTTTTAAGATTTTATTTTTAAGTCATCTCTACCCCCAACCTGGGGTTTGAACTTATGACCCAGATCAAGAGTCACATACTCTACTGACTGAGCCAGTCGGGCACCCCATGAACTTAAAAAGAAAGAAAGGAAGGAAGGAAGGAAGGAAGGAAGGGAGAGAGAGAGAGGGAGGGAGGGAGGAAGGAAAAAAAAATCTTTACTTGGAGCACCTGGCTGCCTCAGCAAGGCACCAGGGACCCCCACAGTCAGCCCCTGGCTGGAGCCCCAGCTCCCCCCTCCCCAGCAGAATGACCTCTCCAGACTCTTCTAGAGGAATTCTCCCCAGAAACCCAGTCAATCCGTGAAATGAGAGGCAGGTCCTGGCTTCTGGGGAAACCAGGTGGCCCAGAGTCTGTTGAGGAAGTTGTTCCTGTTGCCCCCACCTTCCACCTCTGCCCTCCCTGCCCCCCAGCACTGCTGTCAGGCTTGGAACCCATGGCTGTCCGGTGGGAGGGGAAGACCAAGGGGTCTGCACGTCAACAAGCATCCCCTCTGTGGTTGGGAGTCGAGCCTTCATGGCGCTGCTTGAGGCAGCCAGCAAGGCTTGGGAAGACTATCTGGAGACAGGGGGCGGGTTAGGCTGCTTCCTGAGATGTGACTTCCGACTCCCTCCCAGAGGAGGAGACCTGCTTGGCTCCCGCTCGGAGGTCCCGGTCAGAGGGCAGCGACCACGTGCCCCCTGCGGGCACACACACAGCGTACCTGTACCCTGCTTTCTACAGCAAGCCAGCGGCAGAAGCTGCTTGGCATCGGAGCCCACGAGCCACTTACCCACTCATAAAATCGCCGAAAATGTAGAGGCCATTCAGGTTGGGGTACTCACAGCCCCGGTACACATAGCCTCCCGTGACAGACTTGCCCAGTTTGTGCGGATAGGCGAAAATCGGCAGGATGTCATCTGCAGAGAGGGGAGAAGCTGGGATGAGCTTACCGGTCAGCCCCTCCCCCACAATGAGCTTGGTAGGTGGTCTGAGTCTAGAGGGGCAAGAGGAGGTGAGGTCACTGGGAGGGCTGGAGTTGGGGGCCCCACCGAGTCAGGAAGGAGGAAGGTGCTTAGGGCTTGGGTAGAGTGGGGAAGAGAGAGCATGGGTTTGCAGGGATGGGGTGGGTAGGGAGAGCCAGGAGCAGCCCCGCAGCGCTGGGGAGGCAGGGAGAGGCGAGGGGAGATCCAAGATGGGGGCGCACCAGGTCCCGAGGCAGGCACTGGCGCACACCCCATGGCATGGGGTATGAGCATCTCCGGGGGCTCGGGGCGGTCTCGATGCGCCATGAGGGCGCGGGGGGCACAAGGGAGGCGCTGAGCACAACCATGGGAGGGGGGATGCAGAGCCGGGGAGGTGGGACCCCGGGGGCGCGGTCACCAAGGGAGGCGTTGGCGCAGAGCTTGCGGTCGTAACACTCGAAGCCTTCGCGGGCGCGCCAGCCGTAGTTGCCGCCGCGCTCCACCAGGTCCACCTCCTCGAACTTGTTCTGGCCCACGTCTCCGCAGAAGAGGCGCCCGCGGCCCTCTCCTGTCGCTGGGTCGCCGCGGTCGAACGAGCAGCGCCACATGTTGCGCACACCCAGGGCGTAGACCTCGGGCCGCGCAGCGGGGTCGCCCACGAACGGGTTGTCGCGCGGGATGCGGTAGAGGGGGCCGCGCTCGTTGCGGTCCACGTCGATGCGCAGCACCTTGCCCAGCAGCGCCGACCTGCGGGCCAGGGGGGACAAGGCGCAGCTCGGGCTCAGCCAGCGCCAGGGTTCACCCCAGGGCACCGGGGGCAGCCCACGGAAGGTGCCGGGCCAGGTCAAGGCCAGCCTAGGCTGTAGTGCCAGAGACCCTGGTTCAAGTCCTCCCTAGCTGCTTACCAGCTGGGTACCCGCATTCATGCGTTCATTCATTCATTCAGCATTTCTGGGGCACCCTCTCAAGTGCCAAGCAGCGGGAAGCGTTGGACATACTTACCCTCTACTGTCCCATCTCATCCTCACCACCAACCTTTTAGGTCAGTGAGTACCACTGTGATGCCCTCTTAGAGATGGGGCAGCTGAGCTCAGAAAGGTCACATAACGTGCCCTGTTGTCACACGGCTAGTAAAGGGTGGGCTGGGATCCGGCGCACACAGCGGGACCACAGAAACCCAGGCTCGTGGCCACAACACTTGTTCCAACTTCCCCATGCCTGTCTCCTCACTGCCATGTTAGGGTGCTCCCTTTCCCTCCTGTCTTCTTACAGGGTTGTCCCAGGGAGTGAAAACACTCCCCCAAGACTCAGATGTACAGTTTTCTTCCAACACTCAAGACAGTGACCGGAATGTGAAAGGGGCTCATTCAGTGTTTGGTGAGTGAATGGCTGTAATCCAAGTCAAGTGCAGAAGTACAGGGCAGGGCTCAGGGACAGGGAGAGAAAATGCTGCAGATCTCAGCAGGAAATGGGAGGCTGGGGTCCTTGCTTTCTCTCTCACCATCGAGGACATGAGGGGGCAGAACAACCCCATGTCAGACAGACTCAGCAGCCCTTCACCCCATGCCACACCCACCACCCCTACCTCAGAGATGAGGCCACCCAGGCTGCAGAGGGGGACAACTTGCCACTCCCCCAGGCAGCTCTGGGCTGGCTGGGCCACTTCCATGGCACCAGGCAACATCAGTTTCTGGGGCCCCAAGAGCGAGGAGAGCTCTCTAGAGCACCTCCTTATCACCAGGCTCTTGTCTTCGCTGTGAGCACTCTAGTGCCCCCCCATCCCCGCCCTGCCCCACTGCTTTCCCGGCAGGACTGAGCAGTGTGCATCGCTGTGTACCCTCATTCCAGCCCAGTGTCCGCACCCAAGCCTCCGGCTCACCATCAGACATCTCAGCAGTGCCTTCTTTAACCCTGGAAGAGGCTCCCACCCAGGAATCCCCCATGGTTAATCCCCCATTTGTGGTCTCTTATGACTTGCTCTGAGGAGCCCCCCGACGCACTCCAGCCCACTGGGCACAAAGCTTCCGATCCCAACCTGAGCCCCCACGCCGCGCAGCCAGCTTCATGATGCAAGTGGGCAAAACTCATAGCAGCAAAATAATGTTTTAAGTTCCGTCCAATTATCCCCAAATCCTTAATTTCTATTTTCCCCACTACATCGCTAAACACATCCCAAACATGAGAAGGCCGCAGGGATTCTTACACTGTCACGTATGAAAGCGCACGTCACGGACTGCGAACACTTTAATTACTGTAATCAACATCACCCTCGCTATTTTTACTTTCTGGGCTAAGGAAGGTTTTGTCATTTTTGCTAAGAGAATGGAAGAGGCTGCCCTAGATATCCTCATCGACAGCATGTGTGTGCCTGTGTGTGTGTGTGTGTGTGGAGGAGGAGACCAGCAGGCCGTCTGCTCAAGCCAAGAAGTACAACAGCAAGCCTGTGCCTCAGTTTCCCATATAGCCCTGTTCTGACCAGCTCACGCTCCCCATTTGGTCTGGGAAGGCTCCCTTTCCTTCCTCTGATTCGAGCGGGGCTGGGCTGACTTCCCAGAGGCTCTCTGATGTCCCTTATCAGGCATCCGTGACAAGTGGGTTCTATGCCTGCCCCTCACAAACACGATCACCTTTACTGCTCATGACAAGCCTTCCCCTGGAGATTATATTCTTCCCTCCAACTGATGAGTAGAAGTGACTTGATGGGGGTCCCCCACTGGCTAGCTGCAGACTGAGCTGGGACCCCAAGCCCTTTCTACTTACTGCTCTATGCTGCGCGGTTGAGGAAGGAAGTCCCCCTGCAGAAGAGTATATGAACCAACCCACTGGCCAGCCAAAAGCAGAACATACTTGTTTTGAGCATTCCCGAACTTCCCAAAGGGGTCTCCGGCCATCCCGCCGTCACCAGTAAAGATGTAGAGGTACCCATCGTCCCCGAACAGCAGCTGGCCCCCGTTGTGGTTCGAGGCTGGTTCTTTGATCTCCAGGATTATCCTAAAAGAAGACAGGCCACCCCCACCAAACAAACAAAAAAACACCAACCTCAGCCAAAAACACAAGACAAGATCACACCAATAAAACCTCTCTCTTGGATGCCATTTTGCCGTTGAAAAGACTTTTCATATATTTTGTAGCAGGGGATTTTTGTAAGGGTCTAGTAGGCTGGGCAGGGATAATTCACTCCATTGTGCTAAGGAGGAACCAGAGGCTCAGAGAGGTTGAGCAACTTGTCCAAGGTCACACAGCCCATAGGTAGCAGGGCTGGGACTAGAACTCAGTTCTTTCTACTGTTCCCCACTTCTACCTCCCCAGTGCCCAAGTCACTGGCACAAAAGGTTTCTTCGTAATCATAGCTACCTGCCTACCAGCCACATAAGACGAGCACTTTCTACACACACCTGTCATTCGTTGTGTACTGTAATTTCTAAGGAGGTGGGCTGTGTGGGGTGAGTTGTGCTCAGTTACACACTCAACCCCTTAGAGAGCTCCTTTACTGCCATGGCCTTCTGCTACATGGCCAGCCAGCTGGCTTCTGGTTAGGGTTCCAGTGGAGAGTGGAAGGGCAAGAAGACAGGAGAAGTCACACTTCGCTGGCTTCTGGCACTGTCTCCAGAAGTGGTGGCTGCAGGAATGGAAACAGTGGCTCGCAAAGGGGGACTCTTGGGTTCCACCCAGACATCTTGGTACCAGGAGCAGCAAACTTTGCAACACAAAGACCTTTTCTGTTCTGTTCGTCCGGGTTCTTGCAATTACTAATCTTCAGGTAACTTTGACCTTCCCCTTTTCCTTCTCCAGATCCTCCCAATTCCTTTGTAGCCAAATCCCTGTTTGCTTAGGTTTTCCAGAATAGGTCACGGACTTAACTAATCTCTTATTAATACAGAGAAGAAAAACCAAGGCACAGGAAGGTCAAGTAACTTGAACCCAGGACTTAAGGGCTCCAGAACCAAGACTGGAAAACTTTCCATCGAGGCCAATACACATCACTTGGGGGGTGAAACAGAGCCCCAGACACCAAGTCCTCCCTGGAAAGGACAGCTCAGACTGTGAGACATCCACCTACCATGAGGATCCCAGCCCTGGGAACAAGGACTGACAGCTGACTTGGGCAAGGGTGACCACTTGGTCTTAGCCCCTCCCTGAGCCCCTACCTCTCCCTGTGTGAGTCAAGTTCGAGGCTTGTACTTGACAGGTCCCCAGAGGACCCTCACTGAACACTCACTCGGAAATAGACTCCTCTCTATACTGTGTGTCCCACCTTCTGTTTTTACCAGGAATCCTTTTTTTAAAGTTACCAAGGAAGCACATCCATTCTGTCCCTTTGACTCTCGGTGCGAGCCATGTGATAACTTGGTATCTCTTGGAGAACGGGTTGTACAGTCTCGTATCAGATAATGAGAATTATGCTTTCTCCTTTCACTCTGGCTGTCAGGATGCTCACAGTCAAAATTAACACTGCATGACAAGACCTACATTAGCCTTCATGCCAGCCAGCCTATTTGATTCCTTCTCCTTTTTATACTTTCAGTGTCAAGATTTTACAGTTTTATTAAATGTCCAATGTGCCATTATTTGCCTTTTTGCCTCAGATCAGTCCTGTTTGGCCCCTACCTGCTCTCTAAGTCAAAGACTCAGATCCTGCAAACTACATTTCCCATGCTCCTTTGCTGGCTGGCCTGCCGCTAGGGACAGCCAATGGAAGGCACTGGCTGGAGACTGGAAGGTGGGAGGAAGGGAGAATCCAGGGTATTTCTCCCCATCACGTGCTCTCTCTCTCTGCCGGGCAAGCCTTGGCCGCAGCTGCACTTCCTCCCTGGCCCCGGCTCCCCTGCCCAGACCCACTGTGGTTCCAGCTGCCCTGAGTGCCCCCACCCCCGGCCCGCTCTGGGGCTCTAGCAACCCCACCTTCTCACCTTGACACTCCAGCCCGAGATGTGGAGACAGCTTCCTCCAGTTGGGAAATTCAGGCTTACCTTACTTCCTCCCCAGGTTGCTCTTTCATTCCTAATGCCTGAGGAGCTAATTCCCAGTATCCAGTCCTGCCTGTTGACCTACTACTTGGATTTATTTTCCTGTTGGACCCAGACTGATGCAAACGCCCTTCATGGGTGGTTTTGAAAACAGTGGGGGGCACAGATAATACACAGAGAGGTGCTTATGTTGAGAGGGCTGAATACACCTCCTGGGGTAGGGGGCAGAGGGTCCGGGGGAGCAGAAGTGGAAGGTGCGGCTCAGGAGACAGACACACCCGGATTCCAGCTCTGAGGCTTCCCAGTTGTGTGGCCTGGCCGGTCATTTCACCTCTCCAAGCCTCCACTTCCTCACCTGGGAAATGGGGAGCCTACTGCTACCCGAATCGGGAGCTAGGAGAATCGAATGAAACAAACCACCCGCAGTGGCTGATCCAGAAGTCTGGACGCGATCCTGGGGTGCCGAGCCCAAAACACGGGCTCAGCCCCCCTCACTGGGTGTGATGGAGGATTTAAGACGGGTGCAGGCCCACCCTGTGTGTACCGGGGCCCGCCAGCCCAATCCCAGCCCTGCCCCACCCGGTGGGGCCCCTCCAGGGAAAGCACCTCTCCGAGCCGTGGTCCACGGTGTTCATGTCGTCCGCGGAGACCCGGAACTCGCTGATGCGGATCCACTCGTCGAAGCCAAACCCCACTGAGTAGTAGACGTAGAGCTTGCCATTGTGCCGGAAGCTGGGGTGGAGGGCTATGCCCAGGAAGCCCCGCTCGTCGCCCTCCCAGGGCGAGGTGAGCACCGCTCGGCTGATGTTCAGGAAGGGCTTCTCCAGCCGCGAGCGATCGGGCAGGTAGGCCCACACCAGCCCCACCTGCTCGGCCACGAAGAAGCGGTGGGTGCCGTCCTGTGCGTGCACCATGGCCACGGGGTTGCGCAGCCCGTTGGCCACCTCCTCCAGGCACAGCTGCAGGCAGCCCTTGGCATCGGCTACCACGCGGCCCAGGTTGGAGTTGAGGTTCTCGTTGACCAGCAGGTGGGGGAAGCAGTAGTCCACGTCGTCCAGCGACAGGTAGCGGCAGAACTTGGCCCGGTTGCCCTCCAGGGCCCAGAGCTCTCGGTCAGGCGACAGGTGGCGAAACAGGCCCCGACACGTCTGCCACATGTCCAGACAGTAGTCCTCGCAGAGCCCGGGCACGGTGCGCAGGGGCGTCGACGGGTCCTCGGCATCGTAGAGGTGGGCCGCGTATGGCGAGCAGTCCTGCAGGGACAGGGCCATCCCCGGGATGCTGTGGGCAGGTGCATACCAGCTGGATGACCGCTGGCCGGGTACCCACCTGCTAGAGCCTCAGGCTGCCGGCCTGTAAAGTGGGGACAACACCATCTATCTAGCAACACAGGAATTCTCCTCACTGGCTGCAACCCTCACCCTCCTGTCCCCTTATCATCTATCTCTTGCCTTATTGCTTCTGTTGGCACGAGCAGCCACAACCGTTACTATTCCCGCTAGCAGCAGCAGCTGACCTCGAGCCCCTACTGGGCGCCAGAAAGGGTCTGCGACAGTTTTACATACGATGCCCCAGCCCTATATCGGCATAACTTACTCCCCACTCAAGGGACAGCTCCTCAGAGAGCACACATCCCCCACCCTAACTACCTCCTAGCCTCCGACTCTGCTTAACCCCCCCCAAAAAACCCCAAACCAAAAACCTTACCAGGACTCGGTATCATAATAAAAATTAATGTGTCTGAGTGTTTACTGTCTATCTTCCTTGGAACCTAAATCCTACGAGGGCAGGTGTTTTGCCTGTCTGGTCACTGTGTGTCCCAGAACCTCACAGTGCCTAGCACATAGCGGGGCCAGAGTGAGTGCTTAGGGCGTGTGCTGGGTACTAACTTACCTGACCTGCCCTAGACAGTGAATGGTGCTCCTACCTCCGTTACTCAACCTTCACAAAGGCCCACAAAGGGAAGAGTGCTGCAGACGGGGGACCGAGGCACAAGTCCCCCCCCCCAGTGTCATTCAGTGCCATTTGGTCAGCGTGGAGGGGTAGGGGTTTGGTCTGGGATCAGCCCTGCCCTCCCTAGCACTGTGGAGTCTGGCTTGTGGCAAGCTGGTAACACCCCTGCCCACATGTCCCCACCCCCCACCCTGGCCCCAGCCCTTTCTTCCTCCCTTGCTCAGAAACCTCAGGTGGGGTCTTGAGTTGTCCTCTGCTCTGGGGGCAGATGGAGCAGCCGCACTCAGCCTCCCTGGCCCCTGCTGAGGGTTCCCCCACTGATGAGACACTGGGGGCCCCACTCAGTACCCATATGGGCACGATCTGGAATACGGAGCGTTCATGCCTCCTGGGGCAAAACTTTGAGCCCTGGGAGGAGGGAGCTAATGGATAAAGTGTTCTGCCCTCCTTCCTGTCCAGCAGAAGGTCCTGATTCACGGTGGGGATGACTTCTTGGAACCACGCTCCCCCTCTGCTGGTGGGGCCAGGCTGGGTTCCAGCAGGAGGCCTCCAAGGACAGGAGGGGGCAGACTGCCCTCTGGCGTGTGTGTTCAGGCCCTGGGCCAAGGGTGACGCTCTCCCTTTCAACGACTGTGGTCACACCACGGCCTTGTCCTCCCGGCACCTTAGTGCTACTGTGAGGCTGAGGGCCACTTGGCGATGGTCAGCCACTGTCCCGGGCCCAGACGCGGAGACCACGTTTCCCATGTCACCCTTTACTGACGAGGTCGCTACGCAGTACCATTTCCCTCACAGCCCCTTGGAGCCTCCCACATGTCCGGCCAGCAGCTCTGGGTGGGCTAGGAAGGGTCGGCATGCACACATGCCTCACTTAATATTTGCAAGGTGAGGTCACTGCGACTCCCATTCTATAGATGAGGAACTGAGGCTCTAGGAAGTCCCTGTGCCAAGAAGTGGTCACACGAGGGCTCAGACGCAGCCCTCATGACGCCCGGACCGCTGCTCTCCCCAGATTAGCCAGCAGTGTTTCCTTCAGCAAGTGTTGACCGGACACGGACTATGTGCCAGACGCCGTCCTCAGCCCCAGAAATACGACAGGACTAGAAGAGACTTCTAGAAGCCAGTCTGAGTGCCCTCCACTGGTCAAAGCCCAGCCCAGAGCTAGAGAGGGAGCACAGAGGGCCTCCAGGGACAGCCATGCTGGAATTTGAGCCTCCACGCACCCAACACTGGGCCTGGCAAGCTCTTACTCGTGGCCTGTGTACTCTTACTTACACACAATGCAAACGTGGTCCTCAGACCCGAGCAATCCAAAAGCAGGACAGGACAGGGGAGTGTCATGATCGCTGCTGGCAAGGATGATCAGTGGAAGAGGCAGGAGAAACCCCAAGAAAAACTGATACAGCATCACACTACTCAGTTGCCTGGGCCATTCAGCGCGGAAGCAAACAGCCTGCCGCCCAGAAACGGCCACTGTGGGCTTGGTGACATCCGTGACTCACGGCCCTGAGTCCCAAAAATTTCTAACGTCTACACCTGTTCCTTAGGAAGGCTGAGACTTTGCACACAGTGTTCTCTTGGGAGGATATTTCCTCCTCTCCCATTTCCACATCTGGCAAACTCCTATTCATGACTCCAGGCCCAACTGAGGAGCCTTCTCTGACTCCCCCCACCCTCTCCCAGGACTCCCACCCCTGGCCCTATTGCATGCTCTCCCAGCTCTCCGTCCGTACCTCAGACACAACATCATCAGAATGTAACTGTGGCTTGTGGGGTGAACTTTCCACTTGTGCTGGCACTTCCCCATGGCGAGAGATGACTCAGCCAGTCTGCCTGCCTAGGACTTGGTTATCTCTTGGTATGTCTATCTGCCCCACAGACTATGAGACCACCCAGGGCAGGGGTCCCAGCACACAGTGGGGCTCCAAGAAAACAGGCGATATGAGAGAGTTATTAAGGGAAGGGCTTTGGAGTTAGAGTGTACTGCAGACTGAGTTTACAATTCCCTGTGTGACCTTGGGCAAGTTCCTTAACCTCTCTGGGCCTGTGTCGTCGTCATCTGTAAAAGGGGAAAGGAATTCCAACCTCATGGGTGCCTGGGTGGCTCAGTGGGTTGAGCTGCTGCCTTCGGCTCAGGTCGTGGTCTCAGGGTCCTGGGATCGAGTCCCACATCAGGCTCTGCTCAGCAGGGAGCCTGCTTCCCTCTCTCTCTCTGCCGGCCTCTCTATCTACTTGTGATCTCTCTCTGTCAAATAAATAAATAAAATCTAAAAAAAAAAAAAAAAAAAAAAAAAAAAAGGAATTCCAACCTCATAGCTGTTGGGAGGAATAAATGAGATGATGCATATGTTGTTCAGTAAATGCACAAACTAGATGAACTCTCAATGTCTCCTCTTCCAGGAAGGCTTCCCTGACTTTTCCAAGGAAAGTACAGCCTTTGTCCCAATGCCCCATAGTGTTCAGTCACCCTTGGGAAGGCTTTTATGTGTTCTGATAAGATCGGTGTGTCTGTCTCCTGACTTGAACAAGGGGACTTTTGAGGCTGGGCTTGTGACTTGCCAACTGCCTCTGGGCCCAGGACCCAGCACAGGGCCAGGTCCTAACAGGCTCTGGGGAAACGTCGGTCCAGTACACGTGCCTACAGGGCATGTTCCACATAGATTTCCATCAGAAACCAGACTTGGATGACTTCTGGTTACGCAGAGAGGCAAGCTCAGTTATCCAGGAAGGTCGTGGTGTGCACAATATGAACCTGGGGGCAATATGTCCCAAGCTGCCTTTTCTCCTCTTGATGACACAGGCATTGGCTCGATAAGGGCGAAGCCCTCAGAAAGAGTCTGAAGGGGCCACGAGGGACAGTCGCCCTCCAGCTAAGGAGCCATTCTGGGCACCTGAAGGAGTTGCAGGGGCCTGATGGGGGCAGGCTCTGGAGAGGACTGTGGAAGCGAGCATGTTTCCGTGGGATCCCACCTCCCTACGGCAGATGTGAATGCTTCAATGCTGTCATTGACTGAACCTTGTAAATAAGGCCCGTGGCCACCTCCCAGGGTGGAAATCAAGAGGTGATGAATCCAGACAGGGCCTTGGCTCACAGGCAGGATGGGCCTCCCCCCAGCACTCTCCTGCCCTCCTTTGAGGCCCTGCCAGAGAAACTGTGATCCAACCTCCACTCCCGTCCAAGTTCACTCCAGACGTGAGGTCACCCTCAGAGACGCCTGGGGTAAAGGGCTAGTGGTCATTCCACCACCGATTGCCCAAGGCCAAGCCCTGCTGGGAACATTCTCAAGGAAAGAGGGGAGCCTCCTGTAGGGGGTGTAGAAGGACTGACCCTTCCCTTCCTCCTCTTAGGACCCACCCACCTGATTTGCCCTGCTGAGCCTAGCTTAGGTGCCCAAATGTGGTGTGGCTACATGAACCAGCTTATGATCACAGTGGGGAAGGGCCGCGGTCCAAGGCGCCCCCAGGCTAGTGAGGGAGACAGATGCTTGACCAGACCATTCTGGCTCCCCTGAGATGCCCAGCACGGGGGCTTTGCACTCTGGCGCTCCCCAGGTCTCCCTTCCTCATCCACTCCCAGACCCTCTTATTTCTGACCCAGATGGCCCACTCACATGGCACCAAGTGTGGGCCAAGTGCCCACCATAGCCATGCCTGAGCTGTGTGACCACTGAGCAAGTTCCTGTCTCTCTAGGCTTTCTCTGAATCAGCCTCTGGGCCCCACTGTGTCCCTGCCTAGGGCTGAGAAGCCAGCGGAGTCCAAAGAGGCACTAGAGAAATCCTACCAGAATCCTCCACTGAGCCCTGAGTATGTGCCCTTTAGTCTGTGTGGCAACTCCGAGGAACGGCTAGGAGTGCCCCCATTTTAAAGATGATGCAATGATGTGCCGTGGTGACCTGCCCAGGGCCGCAGAGCCAGGAAGTGGCAGGACCAGGATCAACCCAGTAAGTCTGACTCCCAGCCTGACCTCCTGCCCTTCCCCTGGCTGGCTGCAGGCTGTCAGCTAGGCTGCCCTGTAAGACCCTTCCACCCAGGTCTCACTGCCTGGACAGTGGGCCAAGGTCAGCCTAAGGGCTTTCTGGCCTCGACTCCATTTCCCCAGGGATTCTGGTCAGTCACTCCAGAATCAGACCCATGCAGGAGGAAAAGGAACAGCCAGAGCCCAGTCCTGCGGGGCGGAAGCAGGGGCTCTGCCCTCAGTGGGGATGGGACAGAGAGGTTACACCAAAGGGATGTCACTCAGGTGGTCTGAAACGATGAGAGTCCCTCTGCCTGGTGGGGGCGCTCCCAGAGAGGGTATAGCAGGAACCTCGGTGGGGGCGGGAAGGGCCAGAGGCATAAGCCCGGCTCACCCAGGGTGTGAGCACCCCTTAGTTGGTCCAGGAAGGGGGCGGGGGCTCTGAGATGGTGTCCTCAGGGCAGGGGAGGGATCCTCACTGGGAGCTGTGTCCCCTATACTCCTCCACAAACCCAAGTCTAGCACATCACCCCGCTCCCTGCTGCCCGCAGGACCAGACTGCTCCCGCCTCCCCTGGGGCAGTGGTGGGGGGGAGCACTGAGAGGGACAAAGCCTTCCCATAAGGGCGGGGCTTCTGGAGGCCGGGACACTGAGGGGCTGACTTCAGGAGATCCCGGAACAGAGGGGACCCCCAAACTCCAAGGGAGCGATGACATCGGCGTGTCTGGCCCTCTTGCTTCCCAAGGGGAAACTGAGGCCGGGAGAAGGCCTAAGTCACGAAACTAATGAATGGCAAAGTCCGGCTCCCCGACCCGCGCGGATGACCCCGCCCAGGGCCCGCGGGTCCAAAGCCCGCCGCCCGCCCTCTATCGCCGCCCGGCGGGGGCTGTCCCCGCTGCCCTCCCGCCCGGCCACCGAGGCCCCGACGCGCGCCCGCTCACCTGGCACAGCAGGTCGAGCGCGTAGCCGGCGCACGCGGCCCACTCGGCGGCGTCCACTCGCGCCGCCAGGGCTCCGAAGCGGCCGGCCAGCGCCGCGTCCTGCTCGGGGGTGCAGCAGCCGAAGGCCGAGTACTGCGCGCAGAAGCGCAGCGGCTGCGGCGGCCGGAAGGGCGGCCTGAAGTCCAGGCACTGCGGGTGCGCCGCCGCCCCGAGCACCCGCAGCGCCAGCAGGGCCAGCAGCGCCCCCGGCCCGGCCCGCCCGCCCGCCATGCCGCCGCCGCCGCCGCCCCGCTCCGCCCCGACCCGGCCCGGCCCGCGGAGGCGGAGGAGGAGGCGGCGGCGGCGGGGGGCGGGCGTCCCGGCCCCGCGCGTCCCGGGAGCCGCCGTCCGCGCCCGAGGCACCGGCCCTGCGCCGGCCCGCACCCTCCCGGGGCGCTCGCCGCGGCGGGGAAGGGGCCTCGAGGTTGGGGACCGGCCCAGCTGGGAGGCCATCCCTGGTCGCGGGACGCCCCGGCGAGGTTGAAGGAGGAGGGGCGCGGCGCGGAACTCGGCGCTCGGCGCCAGCTCTGTTCCCGCTGTTCCAGTGGCCCCTACCTCCAGGACCGGGAGCCTTTCTTAATACAATGGCGATGGCCTGGCCTCGAGCGGCCCCAGGTGCAAACGGTTTCCCGGTTCCGCCCAGGCGGCGGCTTCCCAACCCCCCCTACCCCCGGCCCGCCCCCGCCCCTGGCGCTATTTATCCCAGGAGGTGCGGAGACTCCGTCCCGCCCCCGACTGGGCCAGGGAGGGACACAAGGGAGCCAGTGGCCGGGAATTCTCACCGAATCACTTAAAAATAGGAGTGCGTGGGGTGCCTGGGTGGCTCAGCGGGTTAAAGCCTCTGCCTTCCGCTCAGGTCATGATCCCAGGGTCCTGGGATGGAGCCCCACATCGGGCTCTCTGCTCAGCAGGGAGCCTGCGTCCTCCTCTCTCTCTGCCTGCTTGTAATTGCTGCCTGTCAAATAAATAAATAAAATCTTAAAAAAAAAAAAAAATAGTGCGACAGGGTAAAGGGCAGGCGGTGCTGCCCGGGACTCATAGGAGAAGTGAAACCAAGACCTGGGTTGGGGAGGCAGGATGGGGCCGCTTCCCACCCCAGGCTTCTTCCCTTTCTCCCCGCCTGGGCCAGCAGATTTCCCTACAGCCGGGTCCTGCTGGGCCTCCTCTGCGAAACACTCCTACATACCTCCCGGGTGGGCACCCCAGCTCTCCGTCCTGCAGCTCCTGCCCCTGCTTCTGCCCTACATCACCCGCCTGGGTTATGGGGTCCCGCCATACAGATGAAAGAGCACAGGCCCCAGAAGCATGGAGAGCTCACCAGCCTCACACAGCAAGCTTGTCCAGGAGAGCCCAAGCCCCTCTGTCTCTGCTGACACCGGAGGAGCTGCGTTGTGGCTTCTGTCTTTCCAACAAGAAAAAAGTTGAACAAACTGAAAATGGGTGACTTTTTCTCAGACCCATCAGAGAACAGAGGTCTCAGAGTCAAGTGCCTTCCCGGGACCTGGAGAGTCACAGCGAGATCCGCTCACCTGCGGCGGAAGTCTTGGAAGCTGTAAACTCCTAGGATGGCTTGAATGGTCATTTTCGGGAACCGTGGGGGGCTGAGTACGGACTAGTGCCAAGTGAGAGGCTCCTGCGGGGAGGGCCACAGTCTGAAGGAGGAGGCTACAGGTTCATAATTTGACCTCCAGAAATCTCTGCAGAGGACAAGTTACCCTGCGAACCGTAGCTTCAGAGTTCTCGGTATCAAAGACTTGCTTTCCAGGGGAAAAGGCAGTACCGGAGCCTTATTCACCCTGGGGGGTGGCATTTTCCCAACTCCAACCCCCTCTAAAATTGGAGGCTTGCTAAGAAACACTAGTAAATGTTACAGCCCAAGGACATAAGAAATGTTATAGAACATTTCTCCTCTCTTTACCGCCACCGAACAGTCCTCCAGCGTAGTAACAGTGGTCACACACTTGATCTAAGGGAATTATAGGATCTCAGGGTCTTAGGGAGTCTCAAAGACAACAGGGGAGACCCAAACAAGGCCAGCAGAGGAATTTGAAGCTGAGTGCTCCTACAGCTACGCCAAACAGAGCCCAAAATGCAACCCCAGCCAGATCAACCTAAATCCTCATGCTAAAAGCCCGTTTACCTCAATCGCGGTTACCCAGTACAACATATCTGGCTTTCAAGAAAAAATGACACAGTGTGATAAATGACAAGAAAAGACACAGTCTGAAAAGATAAAGCATTCAGAGCCAGACTCAGGTTAAGACACAGAATTTGGAACCATCAGAGAATTTAAAATAAGTATGATTAATATGTTATGGCTCTAATGAAAAACGTTGACAGCGTGCATGAACAGATGGGAAATGGAAGCGGAGAGATGAAAACTTGATGAAAAAAATTTAAAAGAAACTATTTCAAAAGGAATCAAAAACACTGAGACAGAAATGAAGAACGCCTCTGATGAGATCATCAGGGGACCGGACGCTGTCAAGGGGAGACTCAAGTTGCTCACTGAAGACGTGTCAGTAGGGACTTCCTAAACTAACATACAAGGAGGGAAAAATGTTAAAGAGGCAAACAGAGCAGAACATCCAAGATCTATGGGACCATTTCAAAAGGTGCATGCAACACATGCGTGATTGGAAAACCAGGAAGCGAAGAAAGAGACAATGTAGCAGAAGAAAAATTTGAAGTAACAAGGGCTGGAAATGAAAGTTAATGACAAATCCCTACAACAGATCTGGGAATCTAAGAAAATGTAAGGCAGGATGAACACTGAACAAATTGACACCTAGGCATCTCATATTCAGAACCAATGACAAGAAAAGTTTCAAAGAAGCCAGAAGGGGGAAAAAAAAACAAACCACCAGCTCCTTACCTACAGAGGGACAAAGGAGATCCATACCACGTCACTCATGCAAGCAGGAAGAGCGCAGAGCGGAAGCTTTACAGAAGCAACAGAAAAAAAACCAAACCAAAATCCACCCAAAATTCCTCACCAGCAGACCTGCCCTACAAAAAAATGTTAAAGAAATTCTTCATGGAGAAGAAAAATGATAAGAGTCAGAAACTCAATGTATCAGATGATGATAGCATATGGTCGGGTGAATGTGTGACGGCAGGGCTGCTGGGCACAAAGCAGGAAGTGGGAATACTTCTTCACAAGGTACCTGCACCATGCAGGGAACAGAATGGTATCCATTGAAGGTGGACTTACATTCGATAAAAATGTCTATGTCCTACAGGGGAAAATTCTCTGCTGGACTTTTTCTGTAAATCTAAAATTGTTCTGAAATAAAGCCATAAGTAAAATGTGAATTGCATACTCTAGACCAACCACTAAGGTCATCCTAAAAAAGAAGCACAACTGATATTCTTTGAAAGGAAGTAAAATGAAATCATAGTAGTAGATGCTCAATTAAAATCAGGGAAGGCAGAGAAAAAGGGGAAAACCAAGAACACGTGTAATCATTAGAAAACAGTTTGGAATGGTAGCACGTTAAGATGTTAATCACTTTAAATGTGAATGGTTGAAACTAACCAATTAAAGTTCATAGATTGTCAGAGTGGATTAAAAAACAGGTGCAGGCACCCTTGGGTGGCTCGGTCATTAAGTGTCTGACTTAAGCTCTGGTCGTGATTTCAGGGTCTTCAGATCAAGCCCTGAGTCAGGCTTCCCACTTAGCAGGGAGTCTGCTGAAGGTTCTCCTTCTCTCTCCCCCTTTTACCACTCCTCCCACTCATGCTCTGTCTCTCTCTCTCTCTCTCTAAATAATAAACAATAAATAAATCTAAAAAAAAACAAACAAAAAAACAAGGCCTCGCTGTTGGTTATGTACAAGAAACCCAACTTAAATGTAGAGACTCAAAGGTTGCAAATAAAGGGGTTGAGAAAGATACTACACACTATCATTAATCAAAAGAAACCCAAGTCGCTATGTTAGTTTCAGATAAAGCAAACGTCAGTATTAGAACTGGGTTCTAGGGGTGTCTGGGGGGCTCAGCCGTTAGGCGTCTGCCTTCAGCTCAGGTCATGATCCTGGTGTCCTGGGATTGAGGCCGGCATCAGGCTCCCTGCTCAGTGGGGAATCTGTTTCTCCCGCTCCCTCTGCTGCTCTCCCTGCTCATTCTCTCTCTCTCTCTCAAATAAATAAATAAAATCTTAAAAAAAAAAAAAAAGAACTGCGTCCTCTAGGGGCGCCTGGGCGACTCAGTGGTTAAGCATCTGCCTTCGGCTCAGGCCATGATCTCAGGGTCCTGGAATCGAGCCCTGAGTCAGACTCCACGCTGTGCAGAGTCTGTTTCTCTCTCTCTCGGCCCTCCCCCACCACCCCTCATGCTCTCTCTCACAAATAAATAAAATCTTAACAAAAGAAAAGAAAAGAACTGGATCTTCTAGTCCCTACTAGACTCACCTCCCTGAGGGCAGGTGTCATGGCTGTTGACTCCCCAGGGTGGAGCATCTGGCGCCTGCTGGGCGTTCTGTCAGTTGTATGGACTCATCGGCACGTGGGTGGGATGAAGGAAGGAGTGGGCAAGTGAATGAATGAATGAATGAATGAATACTCAGACTTTGCTGTTTCCGTGAGGCTTGAGCTCCTCCCACAGCCTTGGGTCAGATGGACTGGACAATTTCACCCAATGCTTTCTGGGAGTCAAGGATGTTATGGGGACACAGGGAGAGGACACTGCCTGGGAGCAGGGACAAAGCTGGTCCTTTGAGCCTGTGTGTTCGCAAACCCCAGGAAACAACCACGGAAGCCAGCCCCGTGGCTGAGAAAAACCTCTGGATTTCCCTCCCCTGATACAGGCTTTATGCTGTCAGCAAATGATTCAGGGCCCCTTGGTACCCATCCAGAGGTAGCGTGGCATGAAGGGGACACAGCGCTGCTGTGGACTCCCCTGCTGACCCCATGCAGGACCGGCCTCCACCCTCAGCCCTAGTTGTCCCACCTCTTGAGTGAGCCCAGGCCACTGCTAGCCTCTCTGAGTCCCAGCCCTTCTGTCCTGAGAGCTGCCTGAGGGTCCAGGAGCTTTGTCCACATTTCCAGAAACCTAGTGGGCACTGTTGGCTGCCCAAACCAGGACAGACAGGCCAGCAGGACACCCACTTCTGCCCAGACTGGGTCAGTTGGGGCAGCTATGCCATCAGCTCCTGGCGACCAGACATCTGTTAATTACATGGTCATTAGTCCTTCTCCAGAATGATCAGAAGGCCATGGGCAGCCTGTTCGTCAACCGGGCGACCTGCCTTCCCAGTCTCAAGCCCAGGTGTTGAATAGTCCTTTTCTCCCAGGTCCCAGGCCTCCCGTGGCCGTCAGCTGCAGCAAAAGAACATGCTAGGAGGCACCTTGTGAGCCCTGGAAATGAGTCGGTCATTGCCACCCTGACAGCTGGACAGACTAGCCTGTGTGGTGTGGATTATGGCTGGACAAGACCTGTGGCCAGCAGAAGTCTCAGACCAGAGCTTAAGGGCTTTTGTAAACATTTCACACCTACAGGAAATTATAAAGAAGAGAGGAAAGAACACCCAAGATCACACCACTGGACTTTGCCAAAGTGACTATTTGGCTGCCTTTGCTCCGGAGGTCCTCAGTCATTTTAAGACATGAGGGTACTGTGAGCCACAGGCGAGAGGCCGTGTGGGTTAGTAACCAAGAGCAATGGGCTCAGGCCCTGGCTTGGCTAACTGTGACCTTGGACAGGCCATTTCACCTCTCTGTGCCTCGGTTTACTCATCTGTGAAATGGGGATGGTGGGCGAGGCTGTCAGAAGAGATTGCCACACAGAGTGTGTCCTCAGTAAGTGGGAGCAATTACAGACCCACGCCCTGCGCCCTCCCACCAGCCTCATGGCCTGTCCCTCTGCCCGCACCGGAAGGTTCTCCTGAAGGTGCAGACCACAGGTACCGCCAAGGACATAGGTCACCTGGTATGTTCTTAAAGTTTGTATAAATGATCTCTTGCTGCACTTTTCCTTTTGTGACTTGCTTCTTTGCCCTCCATCCAGTGTTTGGGATCTGTCCGCACCAATCAGGGCAGTCCCTCTAACTGCTGTCTACAGTGTCAATCTGTGTACCTGCCACCTTCTACAGATGTCACAAATCCCCGAAAGGCAGCTCAGACCATCCCTGAAGACCGGCCTGCTTGCCAATCTGCTGGTTTCTCAGAACCTCTATTTTTTTTTTAAAGATTTTATTTATTTATTCGACAGACAGAGATCACAAGTAGGCAGAGAGGCAGACAGAGAGAGAGGAGGAAGCAGGCTCCCTGCTGAGCAGAGAGCCCGATGTGGGGCTTGATCCCAGGACCCTGGGATCATGAGCTGAAGGCAGAGGTTTTAACCCACTGAGCCACCCAGGCGCCCCTCAGAACCTCTATTTTTAAGTTTAAACCTGGAAAAAGAAAAAGTAAAAGCAGAAGACAGAACTAGTGTTTACCACAGACTGTGGCTTGCCGGGGGCTCTGCCTGGGCCACCTCCTGACAGCCTCACACCGGCATGACCGTACGGGGGAGCTGCCAGGGACACGGGTCAGCCCTCAGGTCCCAGTGGGGCCACAGAAACAGGGATCGTCCTCCCCCCAGATGCTACCCCACCCCCACCCACGGGCCGGCAGTTCCCCCCCCGGGTCTCCCTTGTTCTTCTGAGACTTCAGGGGTCTCACATGAACTTGGGGGCGCATCTGCTGATGTGCTGTGGCCCCACCATCTCCCTCCCTGCCCCGCCCACACCAGACTGAATTGCCCCTGCTTTCTTCACCATGTGCAGGTGGGAAAACTGAGGCACAGCTTGCTGACAACAAGGAATTGTAGTGGGGTCAGGAAGTGGAGGGGTCGGAATCTGAACCGGGGCTCAGTGGCGGGACCCTTCCCTGATCCCCTAGGGTGAACGCCCAGGTGGGGTCACAGCGGGCTGTCACTGGGGCCTGTTGGGTCCTCCCGCGCGCCACCAGCGTGGGGACTCATGGCTCCAGCCCTCCGTGACACCTCTCAGGACCCGGGCTGGCCAGCATCCGCGGCTTCTTCACTGTTCCCTGTGGCTTTGACCGAGTGGCTGGTTCAGTTACGAGCACACGCAGGTCTTGGCTCCAGCGCTCTAGTCTTCCTTCGGGGTGGGCACTGCCTGCTGATTTGTCCAGGGCCCTGGCTCCCCCAGGAAAGTGGCCCGGACACCAGACAGCCCTGCGCTTCGATCTGCACTCTGTTTCTGCCTTGACCTTGGGGGAGTCCCACCCTAAACTTCGGTGTCCACATCTGCACCACCAGACAGCCCAGCTGTTCTGGGGAATTCAGATTTCCAGGGTTCTCCTTTGACATTTCCCGTGCTCTGTTCTGCGGACCAAGGGTTCTGGGTCTTCTTATCAGGGGTCGGGGCTGTGTAGGGGGTCGTGGTCAGGTAAGTTTGGAATCACCTCATTCCAAGCCCCTTCTCGAGATTCAAGACATACTTCTGCATGCTAAAGGCTCTGAAAAGTCCTGCAGCCAAAGCCTTGTTCTTACATTTATTCAAGTAAGACATCTGATTCCCAGCACACCTATTCCCAGCACCACTCTTCTCCTCCATTGCCTTCATACACAACTAAGTCAGAACTCTCAGAGTTGTGCTTCCTTGTCTGTAAAAAGGAATTTTTGCCTGGCAGGAGCAGAGAAGAGTTAGGTGGAAGATGCCTTTGGAGGGGCCCCCGAGGGGGCTGACTGGTGCTGCCTGCCCCCGGCATCTTGAGAGAAGAGGCACCTCCACCCTTTGCCCCAGACAGAGGCTCACCCTCGTTCCTGCACAGAAGCCCCGGGGGAGACCTAACTGCACACTCTGTATGCTGCCCCAGTGGGCTTGGGGCTGGGAGAGTTTTTTGGAGGCTACCATGAGAGCTCCTGCTTCCTGGGAAGCCGAGTGCAGACTCCCCATCCTCATCCCCAGGTACCGAGAGGAGTAAACATCAGTTTTGCACCTGTCCTGTCAGGGTCCCAGACGTGGGAGCTACGGCCTTGCCCTACTTTGTGCCCAGTGCTCTTCTCATATACTGTGCATGGTTTGCTCAATCCTGTCCTGGGCATGCTGGGGAGGGGGATCCCAACCAAAAAATATCAGAGCGCTTGTTTCAAAACCAAAGTTCCAGGGAAAAATCCATGGACGTCAGAGCTGGAAGACAGGCTATCAGTTTAAACTTTTTATTAAGATTTATTTATCTATTTATTTGAGAGAGAGAGAAGGAGCATAGGAGGAAGAGCAGAGACCGTTTCAAGCACTGAACGCAGAGCCCAAAGTGGGGCTTGATCTCACCACCCTGAGATCACGACCCCGAGATTCCAACCTGAGCCAAAACCAAGAGTTGGACTCTTTCTTTTTTCTTTTCTTTTCTTTTCTTTCTTTTTTTTTTTTTTTTAAGATTTTATGTATTTATTTGACAGAGAGATCACAAGCGGGCAGAGAGGCAGGCAGAGGGAGAGGGGGAAGCAGGCTTCCCGCCAAGCAGAGAGCCCAATGCAGGGCTCCATCCCAGGACCCTGGGATCATGACCTGAGCCGAAGGCAGAGGCTTAACCCACTGAGCCACCCAGGCGCCCCCAAGAGTTGGACTCTTAATGGGACTGCGCCGCCCAGGCTCCCCCAGGCTATCATTTTAAAGACAGGAAGGCTGCCTCTTCCCCTCCTCTGCTTTCTCTCTGTCTCCCACAAGGACGGGAGCCCTGAGTCTGTGGAGACAGCTCTCCTTACCTGATGATTCAATAAGTGGGAGAAGGAATTTTAGGACATTTGTCAAGTCTCATCGGATTGTCACACCTCTGCCTAGAACCCTTCCACAGCGACACTTGGGGCTCCCCAAATGTAGTTTGCATCATAATCCTGGCTGCAGAGAGCCCCTGGCTGGTCTCAGATCGGGCTCACCCCCACAGTCCTGGAGGGCGAGGTGATGCGACACCACAAAATAAGGAGACAGCGGTTTTGGGAAACAAGGCTTCCTCTCCATTGTTACAAACGGGGTCCTGCCCCATGTGGGGAGGGTGAGTCCTGCTTTGGCCTCAGAGTCCTGGCCATTCCTAAAATTCCAAAAACTGGGCTCTGAGGTTGCTGAGAGCTGGAAACATGTCCCCTGGCACCCAGAGAATGCTCAGCTAATAGCAGACAGCTCACAGATAGCCAGAAGTTCATCCCAGAAGAGGGAGTTTTGAGCAGAGAGATCTGTTCCAGACCACAGAGAAAGGATCTCTCCACACTGGGCGTTGCCCAAGTAAGGGGTAAGCTCCCCACCACTGGAGGCATACAAGTAGTTGCTGAGCAGCCTCCTGTCCGTGCTGCTGTAACTGGGAGGAAATTTGGTCACTCCCAAGGTTCTTTTTGTCACTGAAGATCCACGAATGTTCAAATCTTTCATGCATTTTTAAGTACAGGCAATATTTCCATATAGTTCAAAAATCAGAAAGCACGAAACTAAACCCAGTGAAAATGGTTCATTCCCACACGTACCCCAGTCCCCCAGCTTGCCCTCCTGAAGCCCGTGGTGATGCCAGCTCCTTGCATGGTCCTCTAGAGTTTATGCAAGCATCTGCATGCTTGATCATTATTTTAAAAATAAATACACTTTCAGGGCGCCTGGGTGGCTCAGTGGTTAAGCGTCTGCCTTCGGCTCAGGTCATGATCCCAGGGTCCTGAGATGGAGCCCCGCATTGGCAGCCTGCTCAGCGGGGAGTGCTGCTCCCTCCACCCCTCCCCCCTGCTTGTGCACGCTCTCTCTCTCTCTCTCTCTCTCATGGTCTCTTTCTCAAATAAATAAATACAATCTGTAAGAAATAATAAAAATAAAAGTAAATACACTTCTTTCCCTGACAATGGATTTTGGGCAGCAGCCTGCTAACCCAGTCCCCTCCAGGGGTCCGCGTCTATAACACGGGGTAACGCCCACCTCACAGGGCTGCCGACGATAATGTTACCCTGCTGGCACCCAGCCAGCTGCCTGGCACAGGGCTGGGTCCTGAGAAAGGTCCCACACCAGGGGATGTCCAGGAGCGAGAGCCCGTGCCCAAGTGGCTGCAGAAACTTCTTGGACCACCAGGGGGCTCCTTGGAGCTGCCCAGTTGGGCTGGTGGCCACACAACCACCAGAGATGACCAGGACAACCCTGGAGACTCCTTGAGGGAGGGAGGCACCTGGGCTGGGACTTGGCGTCTCCAATTCCCAGAAGAATTGCCCTGTCCTCCTCCATCCTCCTGCCGTCTTCCTTGTCCACGAATAGAGGGACGAGCAGCTGAGGTCCCCTGTGACTCCCTCACTTCTCCTGAAAAGAAGAGAAGTTTTCAAGCAATCGATTTTGTTGTTGTTTTCACTCAGAGACACAAAGAGGAACAGGTGGTCTTACCCACAGAGCCAGAGCCACCGCCTTGCCCTGTCCTATCCCCTCTGCGACACCTGGACCTCAGGCCCCAGCCGTAGCGACACTCCCTGGGGGACCTCATGGCCTCGGCTCTGTCCATTTGCCTATTCCTGAAAGCTCCCTACAAATCTACCTCTCCTGCTCCTGCTGGAGCTGGTGCCTCTGTCCGGGCACCCCTGCCCCTCCCAACCCCATGCCTGCCGAGATGCCCCCATCCTGAGGCTGCAGACTCTGCCTCCAAGCCCAGAGCTGAGGCAGGGGAGTGGGCCGTGTCCCAGAGGCCAGGACTGGGTCATGTGCTATTTGCATCTCTTTCCCTTAGCAGAACAAGGTCAAGCTGGAGCCCTGAAGCCAGGAAGCTGCTGAGGCCTTGGGGGATCGCAAGGCATGGGCCTGGGTCCCCACGGCCAGCAAGCCCCCCCCCCCCCCCCCCCGCTTCCCCTAGTCAGAGCCGACACCTGCTGGGGCCGCGGGACTGTCCCAGTCACATCAGGTACACACTCAACACACGTGAAGCCAGCCATTCCAGAGTCAAACTCAGCCACAAAGTCGATCTACAGTCACATCCCAGGGAGCCCCGTGTCCCTCCAGCAGCAGGCCAGACAGCTGTTTCGGGGGTACGCCCTGGAGGGGTCCAGATGCATGTCCTTCCTGGGCACCAGCCAGGCTGGGGCAGGCACAGTTGGAGCTCACCCAGTCCACCCAGGGGCTTTGGGGTGTGTACTGTTGTGCCGAGGGCGAGAGGCAGCAGTGAGTCACTTGTCCAGGCGCACACAGGGAGTGAGCAGAAGCTCCAGGACTTGAGGCCAGGCCAACCGGGCCTTGGTAGATGCTCTTAACCAGCAGGAAGCACCATCTTTGGGAGCATGGGTGCTAAGTGTGCGCAGAGGGAGGGAGCTGTGCTTTATAAAAACAGTGATTGCCTCTGCTTGACTTTTCTGTCTTCCCACTCACAGATCTCAGCTGGTCCGTCACCAGACACATCCAGGGGCAGGTGGGTAGGAGGGGCTGCCTGAGTGCAGGACCTGATGGGGGGTGGGGAGAACCCCATGCCGTGACCCAGGCTGCATGACGGGGACCTCTGATCCTCAGCATCGTCCGGGGGCCGGCTGGGACAGGATGCTGCCCAGTTCTAGGCACTGGCCTGGGACGTGGCCCCAGTGATGCAGTCACCCAGATCTGCCTGCCTGGGGCACTGCCCTCAGTAATAATGCTAATTAGGGCTATTATTAACATTCTATTGTGATGATGGTAGTAACCACGGAGACAGTTTGGCGTTGTGGTCAGGAGACCAGACTCTGTGTCAGGCAGACGTGGCACACCTATCGCTGAAGGATCCTGGACCAGTGATTGGGCTTCCCTCTGCCTCAGTTTCCTCCTTTGCAAGATGGGATGAAATTGCCGAGGGCGTTTGTTTCTGCGGGCCGCCTGGGGCTCCCGGCCAGCCTGTCAGGGACAGAGCCTGAGCAAGGGAGGCCCTGCAACCCCCACCTTGGGCTTTTAGAGTGAGCCCCCCAGCATCCCACGGAAACTGCCTTCTCATAGTTCCCACAGCCTCCGCAGCTGCCGTCATCACCCGATAAGCAATTTTGGGCCCTGAGACGACAGCCCTCGGGCTGATGCCTTACACACTTCATCCTCAAGGCACCTTGCAATTTAAATGAGGTCAGATCTCATTATTTCTCCAGATCCCTTCCCTTCAAGAAGATGGGAATTGGACAGGCTGCCGTGTTAGAGAGAGGGTGCCGTGTTAGAGACGGGCCGCCGTGTTAGAGACAGAGGCCGCCGTGTTAGAGACAGGGTGCCGTGTTAGAAATGGGCCGCCGTGTTAGAGACCGGCTGCCATGTTAGAGAAGCTGCGGACAGCCTGCAGGAGGCTGATCCCTTGCATTTGGTCTTAGGGGCAAAAGCTCGGGGTTCATGTAAGGATTCTGAACTTGGCCTCCCTTACATAGTTCCTGAACTAGGCTCCCAGAGAAAGAACGGGACACAGAGAGTGCTCGCACACACGATCATGGGTGGCTATCGGGGGTCAGGGAGCTTCCAGAAGCCATCCATCCCATGAATGAGGTCCCACTCCAGGCCTGCAGCTCCCACCATCACCTGCTTTCTCTGCACAGATCCCGAGGTGATCACACAGGGGACTCCTGCTGCTGCCCGAGTCTGAGAAGGGGCAGGGGTATCCCTGGGCTGGGGGCCGGGACTGTACATTCCTGAGCCTGAGTGACTGGTAAGAATATGCAGGCTGGGGTGCCTGGGTGGCTCAGTCGTTAAGCATCTGCCTTTGGCTCAGGTCATGCTCACAGGGTCCTGGGATTGGGTCCTGCATGGGGGCTCCCTGCTCAGTGGGAAGCCTCCTTCTCCCTCTGCCACTCCCTCTGTTTGTGTTCCCTCTCTCGCTGTCTCTCTCTCTGTCAAACAAACAAACAAAAATATATGCACACCATCCTTTACTTTACCAAGCCCCAGTCCAGACAGGGTGTCACCAACTCTGCATATCTCCTTCTGTCCCCACAATAGCCTGGGGCTGAGGCTCCGTGCAGGTGCTCTGACCACGCCATCCGCAGGTGGGGAGAAGCCCAGGAGGTGAAGGTTGTTCAAGCACACAGCTGGTGGGAGGCAGCACCACCCAGAAACCCAGGGCTGGGTGCCCCCAGAACCCTCGCGCTGCTCTGTCTCGTCTCCTCCTACAGGGAGCTGCTTGCCAAGAAGGCTGAGGCGGGGCTGTGTGTCGCAAGGCGCAACTCTGGCTCTACCGAGGGCTCCCCTGCACCCTGACCCCTCTGCGTCCCATCCTCCCACCTGCAGGGGTGTGGGGGGGTAACTCTCCCCTCACCACACCTTGGATCCTAGGGCGGTGTGGCCCGTGCCCATCTCCCACAGCGGGCACGCCATAAATCAGTTCTATCTTCCTTTCCCTCAGTAGTCGAGCAAAGCGTTCCCTCTGCCAGACAAAATATTTACGTGTTCAGAGAAGCGCCTGTCCTAAGAAGGGGCAGGCATGCTGGTGGGATTTGGGGCAGCATGTCTGGCCAGGCAGCAGCTGGGAAAACCACTCTCTGCTCCTCAGATCCCAGGGTCAGCAGCCCCCGGGGGCAGGCTCCGGTCCTCAGCCCCTCCCCCCCCATCAAGGGTGGTCTTTTCATCTCAGAAGGACCACTTCCCCCAAATCAGCCACATTCTCCGGGGCTGAGCTCATGTCACAATTCTGAGCTAATGAAGGACTTCTCTTGACTCACACCCTAAGGGATTACAGTTCTCAGACCCAGCCTTAAAGGGAAACAGACGCTCAGAGAAAGGCAGTTAGTTGTTCCAACACCCTTATACCGCTCTGAAACCGGACCCGCAGGGACGCACACCAGTAAAACGACCGAAGGGTGGGGCCGCAGGAAACAGCACACCCCCCCAGGCTCTCCTCCTGGGATCTTCTTCCCCAGCTCCGTGACCTGTAAAACGGGGGAGCCCCGTTCAGGCTCAGCCACGCTTCTCCACGACTGCGAAGCCCTCTCAGCCCCCGTCAGAATCACTGCGCCCTCTCGGAGGTTCCCGGAGGACATTGGGGTGTCCCTCTGCCTCCCCCCCACTCCAGCCACTCCCAGCCATTCATCGGCCGGTAAACACTGAGGTTGTGGTCTGAACACTTCATCGGTCCAGGGTCCTTCCCATAACCCCTCACGTGGCGAGGATCGTCCTGTGACAGAGGAAGAATCCGAGGGTCACTCGCCCAAGCCTTGGTGGGCCCCCACCTCGAGCACTGTGCCTTCTTTCCAGGGGCCCGACCCTGGGTGGACTCAGGAGACCCCGGGATGCCAGGGTGTAGAGAGGGGTGGGGCGGGGAAGCAGATGGGGCCCGGCACAGCCCAGCAGTACCGCTTGGGGAATCCAGGGGCCTGCGGGAGCCGGACGGGCTGCCAGGGAGCCATGGAGCAAAACTCAACAAACCTTTGTCCTGATGTGGGAGTCAGCCAGGTGCGGAAGAGGGACAGGATGTCCGGGACAAAGCGAACACTGTGGGCCGAGTCGTGGAGGTGTGACAGATAATAGTGTGTCTGGGGAACAAGCTCTTTATGTTGTGCTTTCGGCAGAGCGGAAAGTGCAGGCTGGAAAGCGGGTGGTTAGGAGCAGGTCAGCTCCCTGGACAGGACAGCCCAGAGATGATACTTTGTAAGTCACCGCAGCTGAACCGAGAGACAGTCTCTAAGGGTCGGCCACAGGTCTCAGCCTTCGGGCCTGCTGCTTCAGTCAAGCGTCTGGACTGGGCCGTGGGAGGCTTGCTGTGCTGATGTGCCGATGGCTGCTTCGCATGGAAACATGGCATTTCCAGGAACCTCAGCAGATGGAACAAGGGGCTGAAACCGACACAGTTGAAGAGGGAAAACCAGAATAACCTGCATTTGGGTGCAAATGGTCAACTGCCCAGACTGACAGATTCCTGCCCAGACTTCTTTCTGGCCCCCATTGTCTTTAAAAATGTGCATCTCCCGAGGCTAAGGAGTTTCCTGCCCCTGTGCACAGAAGGTCTTCTATAAAAAGTCTGTGGTCACAGGGCACCTGGGGGGGATCAGTCGGTTAAGCGTCTGGCTTCAGGTCGGGTCATGATCCCAGCGTCCCGGGATGGAGGCTCGCATCGGGCGGGCTCCCTGCTCGGCGGGGCGTCCGCTCCTCTGTCTGCCTCTGCCGCTGCTCGCGCTGTGCTCTGCATCACTGGGTGTCCCGGCCTCGGGAGAGTCCTTCAGAGAAGGTGGCCAACGCCTTCCAGCAGGGGTCCTGCCCCGCAGAGCTAGTGAGGCTCCCGCAGCTCGCAACGGCTGGGGCCCCCCGAGCCCACATCCAGGCCCCCCGCCCCACCCAGGAGGGCACGTGGGCTGCCCCGAGACCTGGCAGCACCGCAGCTGGGTCAACAGCCGCTTCGGGGGTGGGTGTCGGGGGTGACTCCCTTCCTGTGGGAGCGGGCGGAGGGCAGCCACTTTTGCCTGTGATGGACTAGGAGCAGCGGCTGGACGGGCTGGTCAAGGGAGACTCGGGAAGCAAGGAGGCCTGGCACACAGCGGCAGGCGCTCGGTGAACAGTTGATGATTCACGAAGAGCCCACTTGCTCTAGATCTCCAGGCCTTTCCAGCACCTGTGCCTGTTTGCTCAGCTGTAAGGGTGCATAAGTATTGGCCAAATGGTGCCGTAGGATGGGCACTCAGCCCACGGGACCCCCGACCCAGCCAGCAAGCACTCCCTCTCTGCTTCTGAGACATGTCCACACCATAGCTGTTTTACCTCCAGAGACGGAGAACTCACTACATTTAGTCTAAAACACCGCAGACACGGGTCCTGCTTCAAAGCATTCACAATCTTATGCAGGAAGAAAACTGCGTCAGGCTCCGTCAAGATGACCTCACGGGGCTGACTCCTCTTGTCTTGATAGGGGGTGTCCCAGTAGAAGGTCCAGTCTCCCATGGAGAGGCCCTGGGGGAGTGGCCCTCCATGCTCAGGCGATCGCCCAGAGCCTGCAAAGGCTGGTCCCCCAACCCTCCTGTGGGGAGCCAGGAAGCCAAAGCCCCTCAGTGGGACTGTTCCACAGCTCACCGTACCCCACCTTCACTTGCCGATGCCTCAGGAGAGAGCGGACTCTGGGGACCCCCTTCCCCATGGGTGACCATCAAAAGGCATATTTCAGGGACAGCAGTCAGGGGTGACTCCTGCCCTGCCCCGCCAGTGGGGGGAAGGGACTGCCATGGGGAGAAACCTAAGTGTTGGGACACCCCGCCCCCAAGCTAAGGCCACGCTAACCTGGAAGGGGAGGTGATGGAAGGCCACTGGGCCAGAGGCCCAGGTCAATGCAGGGGCCTCCTTAACCCTCAGCCCCGGGGCCATCTCCTCCTCTGGGAACAGCAGGCCATTCCTGTCAGACAGGTCAGAGGGGCCGGGGCCAGAGCCCTTTGTTGTCAGAAAGCACCAAAAATGATCTGCCCACCCGATTTCCAGACCTCCTTTCTGGCCTTTCCCAAAGCTGCCAACAGACCTGCTTCCCCAGGGAGCGAGGCCCCCTTTCCTCGATCGCTGTGACCTCCCCAGGAGAGCCCATCCCGGCTGGTGAGCGGCCTGGGCGGGCCCCAGGAAGCCGGGCGCTGAGTCACCTGGGTCCGCATCGCCGGAGCCCTTCCAGGAAAGGGTCAGATCTGTCATTTTCCTCTGGAAGCACCAGGTGGGACTTGCTGGCAGCCCCTCCTTGAAACCACGGGAAGGCGGATCCCCGTCCTGGGGCTGGGCTACATTAAGTTTGGGGCTTAGGAGTGGGAAAACGGCAATCTTCCACTCAGGAATCCCACTTCTGGGAACTTATCCCAAGGAAACAATCCAACAGGAAAACCACGCTGTGCACAAACATGTCCCACACAGGAGTTATTTATAATGGTCCAGCCCCGGAAATAACCCCCGTGTCCAGCGGCGGGGGAGCCGCCAAGATCTTCAGCTGGCTAAAAACCACAGGGTTATGAGATAGGGCGAGCCGGGCGGGGAAGGGGGCTTGGAGGCTCTGGATCAGCCCCCCTGTGAATCCTGAAGTCCCCCACGCCACCCCCACCCCCCCGCATCTCCACCCCTCCCTCACCCTTACTCTGGCACTCCTTGAAGAGCCCTCCCCCACCCCCAACCCGGCACTCCTTGAAGAGACCCCTTCTGGGATTCACCGGGGGTGGGGGGAGGTGCGGGGTTCTGAACCTCCAGGAAAGGAATCTGGCTGACAAGCATCCCACAAGATTCTTATCACCAGGTATGTGTGAGAAACCCTGGTCCTGGCTCAAATCACAGCTTCAGTGATGCCATTTGCTTAAGCCTTGTGAAGCCTTGGTGGTTGCATCTGCAAAATGGGCCTAGCTCCACAGCCTGCCCCTGGGGTGGGGACGGGGTTAGCGATGGCCCCCATGAGGCTGGGCTCTGGCAGCTTTTGTCACCACCCACTCAGCCTGTGTCTCCCTCTCCCTTCCCCCTCCTCCCTCCCTTTCCTGGGGCTCAGTCTCCCTTCTCTCCCTGTCCTGGGACTGCCAAAGAATTTACATCAGTGGGGCACCTGTGTGGCTCAGTGGGTTAAGCCTCTACCTTCGGCTCAGGTCATGATCCCGGGGTCCTGGGATCGAGTCCCACATCGGGCTCTCTGCTCAGCGGGGAGCCTGCTTCCCCCTCTCTCTCTGCCTGCCTCTCTGCCTACTTGTGATCTCTCTGTCAAATAAATAAATAAAATCTTAAGGAAAAAAAAAAAAAGAATTTACATCAGCCCACTCCACCCAGGCCACACAGGCTGGTTTGAGGACGTCAAATACCCTGGAGCTGTGGGAATGTTTCTGTGGGGGTCTCCACCATGCTGAGAGCCCCTGGACCACGAGGGGTGACTCCATCTCTGAAATTCCTTGTGTGCCGCCTCTCCCTGGCTCTTGGACAGGTTCTCCACCTGCGTTCATAGGAGGGTGCACCTGCCATGGGAGGGACCCACCATGGACCCCCAAATATGCGCCTGAGCCTTAGCTTCTGGGGTCAAATAGGCATGATGACTCCTGCCTCCCTAGCAGGCTTGCTGGGAGGACAGAAGAAGAAAATGGCCAAGGAGACAATGGCTCTGTGAACTGGACAGCCCCTGGGTCACATGGGGCTCGGTAGGGGCCCACCAGCAGCGAGGCCCTGTGGCCTGGGGGCCGCCGAGGGGGCGGTCAGGTCTGGGGGCACCCATCACGGAGCTCTCCTGCTGCTGCCTCTCCCTTGGTCCACATCCCACTGCCCTGAGGTATGTCTTTTTTTTTTTTTTTTAAGATTTTATTTATTTATCTGACAGACAGAGATCACAAGCAGGCAGACAGGCAGGCAGAGAGAGAGAGGGGGAAGCAGGCTCCCTGCTGAGCAGAGAGCCTGATCCAGGATCCTGGGATCAAGGCCTGAGCCGAAAGCAGAGGCTTAATCCACTGAGCCACACAGGCGCCTCCTGAGGTATGTCTTTTTGATAATTTAGAGAAATTATATTTATATTGTAAACGAAGTAATGCATGCAGTTAGGTTAAAAAATAAGTCAAAGGACACCAACATGACCAGAAGGAAATGAAACGTCTCCCTAGCCCTTCCCTTTCTTTTCTGTGTTTTTTTTTTTGAAGATTTATTTATTTGTTTGAAGAGCTAGAGCATGAGCAGGGCTGGGAGTGGGAGGAGAGGGAAAGAGAATTCTAGGAGGGCTCCACCCCAGCACAGAGCCCGGGTCCCTGGGGCTCCATCCCACTCCCCTGAGATCAAGACCTGAGCTGAAACTGAGAGAAGATCAACCTACCGAGCCCCCAGGAGTCCCCCCACCCCCCACCTTCCTTTCCTTTCCTGCTCCTGGGAACAGCAGTTTCCATGCATACTTGTTCCTTCTGGTTTCGGCCTCCATGTTTCTCAGTAAGACGTTTCCATTGCTGCTTCTTGATTTTTCAATTCTAGTCATTTCTGTTGCCTTCTGGTCAGGACAAATGAGGCTTAGCTCTTTTCAGCCGTCCCATCCTCCTCCCTCTCCCTCGCATCCCCTGGAGGGCTCTACCCGCTTCTTCCTTAGCCACTGGTCAAGGGTTTTATTAGGATTATGTAAATGTTAACTGGAGGTGGGGGGAGTCACCAAGTGGTCCGTGACAGTTCCTTTTCTTGTAGTTCTGTTTGTGTGTGCCCTGCAGTTAACACATTAAAAACAAAACAGAACAACCTCGTAAGGCATTTAAATGTGTCTTCTTAATTTTTCCAGCTGATTCAGCATGTTCCTAGAGACAGTGGTGTTAAATGCTCAGGCATGTGGCTATCTCTCTCTTTTTTTTTTTCTTTAAAGATTTTATTTATTTATTTGACAGATCACAAGTGGGCAGAGAGGCAGACAGAGAGAGAGGGGGAAGCAGGATACCGTCTGAGCAGAGAGGATCCCCGCTGAGCAGAGAGCTCGATGCTTGGCTCAATCCCAGGACTCTAAGACCATGACCTGAGCTGAAGGCAGAGGCTTAACCACTGAGCCCCCCAGGCGCTCCAGGCATGTGGCTATCTTATCTAGTCTTCACCATGCAATCTGAGGGCTCCCTTCTCTGCTCTGGGGCCTCTGAGCGCTGGGGGCCAGAGCCCAGCCAGCCTTGGGAAGCCCCCCTACCCCCACCCCAGGTTAGCTGTCCTGTTCCAGTGTCTGTTCTCAGAGTCTATGAGGGCATGTGCTCCAAAAGCTTCCTGGAAGATATACAGTAGTGACGACTTCTTCTTCTTCTTCTTCTTCTTTTTTTTTTTTGCGACCTTGCATTTCTGAAAAAGTTTATATCCCAGCCTCACACTTGGCTGATTCTCTCTGTGGGCATAGAATCCAGGCAGGAAATCCTTTTCCCTCAGACCTTTAAGGCAAACTGATTGCTCTGGGGCCTTCTAGCTTGCAGAGTTTTTAATGAGAAGTCCAATGCCGGGCTTCTTAAATATTTTATTAATTTAAAAACATATGCGCAGAGTTTCAAAAATCAAATAAAATTATATGGCTATAAAGGAAGAAACCGAAATAACCTAGTCCCCTGCCTCCTGTCTCCACCCCTGATGTGTGCTTTCCAGAGGCAACTAGATCCGTCTGTGACTTACCCGCATATTTGCAAACAACACACGCTGCTCTTCACAGGCTCTCCAGTACAGTGTTAGCACTGCCTTTCTCTTAGGGATCAGGAGGGTTTAGTCAATGCAGGCACTTGCTGTCCCCTCCCCTGTCCTCCCAGGATAGCTATATCGCCATTTTGTCTATGTAGTATACTCTACATATAAACATATGGCCAACAGAGCCACCAGATGTCCTATGACTGCATTTCTTTCCTTGTAGGACTTTCGGGTTTTCCAGGGGATTAATAATTGCCTCCTTGTTTGACTTGCTTGGTTTACTTTTGTGCTTATCACTAATACAACCACCAAACTCCAGCAGCGCTCTAACATTCCTTCTAAGACAGCCAAGCTCTTGGGGGGGAACCCATGAGTTGTGCTCCCTTGCTTGGCCAGCTCCTCCGGGAGCCCTCACTCTCTGTCCCACACCGCACTGATTTCTCCGGGCTCCAACACTTTCACCTTCTGGCTTCTCCTGCCCCATCGCTTGGGGATTTCCTGTTTCCTGAATTTCATTTCCTCGAGTCTTCTTATTTCTCGGTTTCATTCCTAATTTTGGAGAAGGGTTGTCTGGGAAAATTTGTCTTTTCTTTTTTTTTTTTCTTTTTTAGGGTTTTATTTATTCATTTGAGAGAGAGTGAGTGAGCAAGAGAGAGAAAGAGCATCAGCAGGGCAGAGGGAGAGGGAGAAGCGGACTCAGGACCTGGGAGTCTGACATGGGGCTCGATCCCAGGACCCCAGGATCATGACCTGAGCTAAAGGCAGACGTCTAATTGGCTGAGCCACCCAAGCGCTCCTTTTCTTTTCTTTTTTAATCTGAGAATGTCTTACCCTACCCCCTTGATGGCTTGGGTACTGATGTATTTTCCTTCGGACACTGAAGGCATCGCTCCGTGATCTTCCAGCTCCTGGAGCTGCCTTGAGACTGTCAATGATAATACAATTCCTGATCTTCTGTATGTGGCCTCCTCTCTGTGTCTCTCTTTCTGGAGCTTTTAGGATCTTCTCAATCTTGGTGTTCTGAAATTTTACAAGGGTTGTCCAGTATGGTCATTCCTCCCACCACCCCCCCACCACCACCCAATTCTATGCTGGACTTTTGTGTCCAGCAGTCCCTGATAACTGTTTGGTAACTTTAATACTTCCCTTCCCTCCATTGTCTCCCATTAGATATGGGACAAAGAGTAAGGGGTGTTAAGTGAACACCGCAGAGACTCCAGAATCCCTAGCCCCCTTCCCTATCCTAGGCAGCACATTTGAGGATTATGTGGGGGAATTTGCATCATCTTAGAGAACTATCTTTAAATCCAGACACTTGGGGAGGGTGTTGCCCTAGCCCCCACCCGAAGTAAGGATGTCTCCTGGTGCAGCCTGATGCCAATGAATAAGACCTTGAACCTACCCAGTGCTTCTCAGCCCTGCCCACCAGGCTTCCCTCCTCTAGATATTCTTTTTTTTTTTTTTTTTTTAAGATTTTATTTATTTATTTGACAGACGGAGATCACAAGTAGGGATAGAGGCAGGCAGAGAGAGAGGGGGAAGCAGGCTCCCCACTGAGCAGAGAGCCCGATGTGGGGCTCGATCCCAGGACCCTGAGATCATGACCTGAGCTGAAGGTGGAGGCTTTAACCCACTGAGCCCCTGAGGCGCTCCCTCCTCTAGATATTCTGGTTGGATTGGTGGGAGGTGAGGCAAGTGCCGGGGACCAAGAACCACTGGGCTGACCCACCGGCCTTGCTTACAGAGCCTGACCCGCTGCCCCATTAGGACCTGACTTGCCTGCAGGGGCTCTGACCGTGCAGGATGCTAAGGTGGTGATTCTCCATTGCAAAGCTGGGTCCTGGTGTTGGCTCTTAGCCAGGCTGAGGCTCTTCTTGAGAGAGGGTGCAGCTCTCCTGCTAGTTTTTCAGAGTCTCAAGATGCTCGTCCCATGTGGACTCTGGTGTATTCCCAGGCTTGTCAGCTATTTCCCCAGCAAAGCAGCATCCCACCTGCCTCACTGTGTGGTTTAGGGCTCCCGCCAGCCCTTTCTTGTGCATTTAAATTGACTCCATCTCCAGGCGAGATCCGGAGGCTCAGAGAGGGGTGTGACTTGCCCAGGGCCATCCGCCAGCAAGTTATCAGACCAGAGACCAGACTCTGAGTCCGGGCTTTTCTATTTAACCCAACTTTCCCTCTCATCATTCACTCATTCAACAAACACTCACTGAATTCCCAGACTCTTGCTGAGAGGGCCCTGAGAAGAGCGGTGACCAAATGGTGGCCCGAAGGGATGGTTGTTAGAGTGACTCATCTCCCATCTTCTTTCTGCCCAGCAGTGGGCTCAGCTGGAGGTGGGGGTGGAGGGAATTACTGTTACCGATGGGATTGTATCAGACGGGAAGGGGGGGGGGAGGGGCAGCCTGGAGGGGGCTGGGACGCCGGGCCCGCAGCAGCCGAAGCTGCGGTAACAGTTAAGGTCTTTGCCGACTTCTGTTCCACACTCGGCACTGAAACATTCAGAGGAGACTGGTCCCTGATCTTTGCAGCGGGGAGCATTGCTGCTTATAGACCTGGGGAGAAGGCGGCACCCCTGTCTGGTGTGCAGGGCACTTGGGGGAATGGGGGGTGGGCAGGTGTGGCCCAGAGGTCTCTGACACAGATGGTGTGCCTGCAGACACCGGGGCCATGCCCGGAGGGTCTCAGAGAAGGGCCAGGTTTGTCCTCAAGGAGTGAGCATACAGTTGGGGGAGGTGGGCAGAAACCACCCATCACAGGGGGGCATGCCAGCCTGGGCTTCCCCCTTCCCAGGACGGCGGTGACAGTCACAGGGATACACAGCTGGGCTCAGAAACCCAGTGTCTGGGACCTGGAACTTATCACAGGCAGTAAACCCTCTAATTATCCTACAATGTTGCATTGCACCTGCATCAATTGGATCAAAATAAACATTTCAAGTAAGTTACAAGTGTTCAAACGTGCTCTACTGTTTCCTCTTCTGTTGTTTTTGGTTTGTTTTGTTTTGTTTCCTAATACAGTGGGCACGTAGAGTGTGAAATTGAACTGGGCTTCTCTTGTGCCCTGACAGCCCGAGGGAGGCAGAGTGGGTGTGGAAAGCACACGAAGGTTGTCACTAGAGTGACAACATTCAAGACCCTGCTGGGCAGGCTGTGAAGATGTTTGGCCTCAGCCAGTAGAACAGAAGCCGTACGACCCAGCAGCTCTGTGTCTAGGTCTAGGCTCCAAGTTCGAGCTCACGTACGTCGGACTGTACCAGAACGTCTACGGCGGTGTTGGTGTTTATAGCAAAACATGGGAAACAAATGTCCTTTAAGAGAAAGATAAAAGTGACATATGTATGCAGTGGATATTAGAAGAGATTCCCAGCTGGGGGCGATTTTGTCCCCGGGAGCCATTTGGCAAGGCCTGGAGATCTTTTCAGCTCCAGTGACTAGGGGTGGCGGTGCTACTACCACCGGAGGGATAGAGGCCGGGGATTCTGGTAAACATTCGAGGATGCACAAGACAGCCGCTCTCTGTCCCCACGCCGAAGACATGAAGTCCAAGATGTCGGCCCTGCTACCAGCCAAGCAAGTGAGCGAACTACAGCTTCCGTGTAGCAGGGAAATAATGAGGGAGAAGCACGTGGCCAAAGAGCACAGAGAGCACAATGCAGTTTAAATAAGGCTCAAAAGCATGAGCATCAAGCGGCCATTATAAGGGGAAGTATAGGATGCTGACGGAATAATTAATGCAACGTTCAGACTCATGGGGTCAGGTGGGCTGGGGCATGTGACCAGGAGGAGCCCCAGGGGCCTTCAAAAGTGGCAGTGACTTCCTACGCGGGCCCGGCTCCTGCTGTGTCTCTGTTTGTTAGAATGTAAAATAGTTCTTTTTCTTTTAACGTTAAGATTTTATTTTTAAAAATTCTCACTTATTTTTTTAAAGATTTGATTTTTAAATAATCTCTACACCCAACATGGGGCTCGATCTCACGATCCTGAGATCAAGAGTGGCACCGACTGAGCCAGTGAAGAGCTCCTGAGATAGCTCCTAGTAAGAATAATGTGGGTTTTTAAAAAAATATTTTGTTTATTTGAGACAGAGAGAGAGAGTGAGAGAGAGCATGAGCAGGGGTGCAGAGGCAGAAGCAAGCTGAGCAGGGAGCTGATGTAGGGCTGGATCCCAGGACCCTGCGATCATGACCTGAGCTGAGGGCAGACGCTTAACTGACTGAGACACTCAGGTGCCCCAAGAATAACGTTTTTAACTGTGTTAAGGTACGAGGTAGTCCTGCAAAGAGCTCCATGACTCAGTTTCCCTTGTGGCGGAGCCTCCTTCCTGCCTTGCTCCTCAGGGCAATGGTGTGAGGGGATGTCAGCAGCTGAAGGGGGAGGAGGGAATTTCAGGGGCTCTAGCTGGGAAGGGAGGGGTGCCAATGTGGACACCTCCCAGTTGGTCCCTATTAGGGCCTTTCGCCCCAGGAACCCAAGGGGATCCATCTGTCCTGTCTCTGGCTGGCCTGATTTTGCAGCCAAGCAGCCTGAGCTGACCCTCTCTGATCTGTGCCTCCCTACACACCTGTCATGCGCTCTCTACCAAACAAAAGTCTGGCCAGGTTCCTGCTCTAGGCCCCTGTGCCTCCCAGGGCCCTCCCCTAATGCTGCAGGGTTTTGCCTGCCCGTGCGGTCCTGGGGCTTCAGCTCCGCCTGTCACATTGAGATGTCAGCGCTTCTAGGCAGTGTTCCTGTGCCCTGCGGGCCTCCTGCCCACTGTGGGCACACTGGTCAGCGGTGTGAGTGAAGGAGCCCATCTCCCCCAGACCTCCCAAGGCTGCTCTCTGGGGACCAACATCCAAGCACTGAGTAGTGGCCCCACTTTCTGCGCAGTTTCCTCACCTAGAAACGTGGGAGCTGAGACCCTTGATCACAAACTCTTATGTTCTTGAGGTTTCCCCTTTTCTGAACTGCTCCCATCCTCAAAGGAAGCTGGTGGCAGCCCAGAGCCCTTCCCGACATCCTTTGTAGCCCAGTTTGCCAGGGGCAAGCACTAGGTTCCTGGACCACCCTTGTTTTATTGTACCTCAGTGTTAGGCTCTGGAAAATGGGTACAAATGTCCTTATCAGAAGACTGTGCTGGTCCAGAGGATGGGAAGAACATGCAGGGGGCAGAGGCATATTTCACCTTTCCAGGGCTTTGCAAGAGCTCTGCTAGGTGCTTGACACTGGCCCTGCTGGGAAGGGCTTAGAGGAGGAAGCCATGGCTCAGAGAGGTTATGTAAAGGAGTGGCCTGAGGTCACCCAGCAAATGAGCAATGGAGGAGCCAGGACAGGGCGCTCCAAACCTGCAGTGATTTGTCAGCAGGAATAGCTGGGAAGCTCGGACTCTGGCTGCCATCCAGAGGCTCGGGGAGTCTCTGTGGCTTGGTTACAACATGGAAGGCCTGCAGCAGGAGGAAGCGGTGTAGGGGGCCGTGGGCCTGGCACAGTGCAGGCCCCCAACATGGTAGGACCACAGCCACAGTGCGGGGGATGCCCAAAGCATCTGATCCACTCGCCTCTCTGAGAAGAGGCAGTAGTGTGTGAGGTCAGGGGCACTCTTGGGCTCAGGTGGTCCTGGGTTCAAACCCCAGCTCACTAGCTTGCAAGCTGTGTGACCTTGGACAAGTGACGTAACCTAGGTGAGCCTCAGTTTCCCCTCTTGTAAAAGGGGGATCGAGGGCTCCTACCTAATGGGGCTGCAGTTAGGACTCAGTCAGATAATCCGTGCAAAGCTGTGTAAAACCCTAGCAATTCTGGTACATGGAAAGTGCTCAGTCACTTTATTAATAATAATCATGGTCACTGGGTGGCTGGGTGCCTTGGTGAAGCGTCTGCCTTCAGCTCAGGTCGTGATCTCAGGGTCCTGGGAAGGAGCCCCTCTTTGCATCAGGCTCCCAGCTCAGCCATAGGTCTGCTTCTCCCTCTCCTGCTGCCCCTCCCCTCCCCAAGCTCTCTCTCAAATCAATACATAGAGTCTTTTAATAAAAAGCAATTATGGCCACTTTTCCATGGGCCCTGATTTCTTAGGCACGGAGGCCTTTCAGCCCTACATGGTGACTCCCTGCTTTCAGGGTCCCCCAGGGTGAGCAGAGAAGAAAGAAACATCCAGCCATCGGGCAACCTTCCCCCGGCTGTCTGTACCAGAGTCCTTGCGCGTGCACACGCCTCTGAACACTGCCCATAAGTTCACACGGTCATCTGAGCCTCGTGGAGACAAGCAAGCCAAGACAAAGGACATAGAATCCTAGAAGGACTCATGAGCATCTTAGCGGGTTGCTCTGATCAGTGCATGTGGGCTGGCCTAGGGTCCCTGGCTCGTTCTGGGCGCTGGGTAAGGGTAGGTGGTTTGTTATTATTGCTATTGACTATTGGCCCCCAGGAGAGGCCACACATGCGTCCCCCTGCAGCTCCCAGAGCCCTCTGCACCCCCGCTCTACTGCCTCACTCACTCTGATGCCCCCCACCCAGATCACTGTCACCTACCTTTGGGGTCTTGGCTTGTATATTTCCCTCCATTTGGACTATCCCAATGCTCTCCATCCCCCTCCAAAATCTGACAAACTCCTACTCAGTGTTTAAGATTCAACTCAGGGGGCGCCCAGCTGCCTCAGTCAGGAGGGCATTTGACTCTTGGTCTCGGGATCATTGAGTTTGAGCCCCATGTTGGGAGTAGAGATTACTTAAAAACAAAAAAGTTTCAACTCAGATGTCACCTCCTCCAGGAAGCCCAGCCCAGTGCTTCAGGATGCTGCCTTGATGGTATGTTCGACCTGACTCTCTGGGATACTCACCGCAACGTGGCCAAGAGCATTTTCCATATATGCCCAAGCATATGTCGATGCGTGTATATATTTCATGTAGACATACTTACCGAATTATGCTACGTTTGCATGTTCAGTAAGCCAACGAAGGGAAGTGACCTTGAGCAAGTCATTTCCCTTCTGGGGCCCGGTTGCCTCAACCTCAAGATGAGGGGCTCGGTCACGTGCTGAAGGGCCAAGCATTCACCTGCAAACATCAAATGGCATCTGCTCTGGGCTCCCTTCCCAGTGGGGAGACAGGCTGCTGACCGCCGTAGTGTGGTCTTACTAGCAGTTCCCAGGGGCACGGACCCTGTGCTTTGAAATAGTTTGTCTATTATGTGTCTGTATACTGGCTCTTCAGAATAATTATGTGCCTTTTTTAAGATTTTATTTATTTATTTGACAGACAGAGATCACAAGTAGGCAGAGCAACAGGCAGAGAGAGAGGGGGAAGCAGGCTCCCCGCTGAGCAGAGAGCCCGATGCGGGGCTCAATCCCAGGACCCTGGGATCATGACCTGAGCCGAAGGCAGAGGCTTAACCCACTGAGCCACCCAGGCGCCCCTAATTATGTGCTTTTAAATGGACACGCACTGGGAGATTTTGAAAGGAAAATAAAACAGGAGAGTCAGGGGTATATCTTTATTATTTAAAAGACCCCCAACTATTTATATAGGGGCATCGAGAGAATTACTGTGCTAGACAGCCATGCTTCAGTTTTACTGTTTTCATGACAAAGCTGAGCTTGTCATGACCGGGAAGCTAGACACCAAGACACATGACATTTCTGAGCTCATGGCTTGGAGTACAAGGTCTGTTGGACTGAGAATGTTCTACAGAACTTGGCACCTTTTGCTGGACTCTGAGGGACATTGGGCCTTAGGGAGGGCACCTGGCTTGACCAGTCCCTCTTGCTTCAGAACCCTGTCTTAGTTTGGCCCTCCCAACCTCCTGATGTCTGATCTCATTCTGCGCAAGCGTGTGCAGCCACAGGTGCGGGGAGCAGAGAGTCTCCCTCAGGCCACTGGGTATCATCATCTCTAGCACTAGTCTTTGCTGCACCAGGGGGGACATTAGGGACACTTTTGTGGGTTCTGGCTGGGGGACTCCGGGTCTGACAGTCTGTGGTGCTGCAAACAAACCCTATCTAGATGCAGGCTTCGTTTTTCTTTGTATTTCTTTCTGAAGCTGCTGGCCCTGGAGAGGTGTGGGACTGAGACGCAGGCCGCAGGAACGGCCTGGGGCCACGCACCAGTGAGAAGGGTGTTCCCATGAGCTCAGGGTTACCCATCTCCACCACTTCCCTAGTGAGTCCACACATCCTCTTCTCACCTCTCCCAGAAGCAGCTCTGTGCACAGCCTTCAGGAGCTGTTTGATCTGGCTTCCTGGGCTAAGACAGGCTTGCAGCCTCCCAGGCGTGAGCTGAAGCCCTCTCCAAACCTGGATTCATCTGGGCTGGGCCGGGCCTGTGGAGAACTGGGGCTCACCTGGGCCAAGTCATGGGAACCCTGAACTCTTCTGGGGCTTCACCCTCAGAGCTCTGCTCCTCCCACTCATCCTCTCTCTACCACATCCTCCTGAACAACTACCTGGAAAGAGGGGCACATGGGTGAGGAATGAGGTACTGAATAGTGACCTCTCTGTGCACCTCCCCATCCCTTCACTAGCTGGCCAGAGTGAGCCTCTTAAAAGGCAAATCAGGTCAGGTTGCTTGGCGCTAACCCCCTACTGCTTTCCCAGCTGCCTTAGAATCATGCAGTGTCCGGCCCCCACTGACCTCATCTTTCAGCCCTTCCCTGGCCCATTGCCAGCCCCACCTGCCTTCTTTGTATAGGCGACTAACAGGCCAACCCTAGGGCCTCTGCATTCTCCTCCCTTCACCTGGAGGGCTCTTCCCCCCTCATCTTTGTCCTTTCTGCTCAGGTCTCAGCTTAGATGCACCTCCTGAGTGGTCCTCCTTGACCACGGGATCTAAAGTAACTGATTATCACTTTCTGTGACAGCAGCTTGTCTTAATCCCCTGCGCAGCACTTAGGAGCCTCCTCCTGCTTATCTAGTGTTTATTATCGCCCTCTCCTCCTCCCGGGAGACTGCAACGTCCCCCCAGAGGGTAGTGACCTCTGCTGTCCTGCCCTGCGGAATCGCCCGGGGGTTTGGAACAGGGCCGGTGTAGAGAAGGTGCTGGGTGCGCATCTGGCCAACGAATGGTTGAGCAACTGGAAATGGGGCCATCAGCTGCTGCGCGGGCGCGCGCTCCAGGCCGTGGTGGCTCTCAGTCGAGTGCGCGCGGGTTTTATCTTATAGCGGGTCTCGGGCGAGGGACGCCCCCCTCGGACCAGCCAGCAGCAGGCGCGCTGTAAACACGCTTCGGGGAACTCGAGGATAATGAGACAGACTCCCAGGCTGGGGGAACACCCCGGGTGCCCCGCGAGGCTGCCGGTGGGACAGGGTTTCTGCTGGTGGGTCGGCGACCCCCGATCCTGCCGTTAAGGCCCCGGTGGGAGACCTTCCTCCATCCCCTCCAGAGGTCTCCTCCTCCGAATCCCTGACTCTCCCTCGAAGCCCGGGGACTAGCGGTCGGGTGGGCGGGGGAGCAGTGCTCTGAACGCGGCTCCGGGCGGGGGGCAAGTTCCCTGTGCCCTCGCCCCCCTGGGACAGTGGAGAGGGTACAGACCGTGCTCGGAGACACGTCTGGCGAGGCCCTGGCCCTCCCGGGCGTAGACGCAGGAGCCACAGCGCTGGGCTGGAGTGGAAACGCAGCCCTTCCGCGTGCTCAGGCAGGGGACGGGAGTGGAGATGGGGGCGGAGGAGTCGGGGACAAGGAAGGGGACAAAGAGCCGCCCTGCCTCTGGGGACAGCGACCCCCGAGTCAGAGTCCCATTGTTCGTCGTATCTCTCACTACGCCGGGCTCCGGTGCCCCCGGGAGGGAGAAGCGGTGCTGTCCTTCGGCTCCCGGGTATTTGTTTATTTGGGGCGGAGGAGGGTACGCGGGGGACGCAGGCCTGGGAGGGGGCTCGGCGTCCATTTCCGCGCGTCTCCTTTAAGGAAAGCCCTGCCCTACCTTTCCCACCGTCCCCCTCCCCGCAGCCGTACCTGCATTTTAAAAGCGCCCTGTAGCCCAGGGATTGGCCAAGGCCGCGTCCTCCGGGCGCAGAAACTTGAACCGCCCGGAGGGGGGTTGGAAGCCGGGTGGCTGGACTGTACCATCTTCTCGGCGTCCCCCGCGTGCGCCCCGCCCCTCCCACACACCCCCGAAGAGGCCCAATCGGATGGGCGGGAGGGCGGGACCGAGGCGCGAATGCGCCTCTGGCAGGGCGCCGGGCGGGCGGGCGCACGGCGCTGGGGGACGTCGGGGGCCGGCCGCGCCTCTGCCCGTCCCCTCGCTCCCCCCCCCCGGAGGCGGAGCCGGCCGAGGCGCCCCGCCCCCTCCCCGCCCGGAGTGGGCGGGGCGGCCGGGGCTCCGGGAGCTGGGCCGGGGGCGGGCCTCCGCCTGCTTCGCCCGAACCCGGAGAGCGCCCGGCACGGCGGCCGCCGACGCAGCAGCGGTCCCAGCTCGCCGAGCCCCGAGACCCGCGGTTCCCGGGCGGCCCCGGGCGGACGCTGCGTGAGGGCGCGCGAGAAGGCGCGGGGCGGCCCGCACGCGCCCCCAGCCGCCCCCTGCCCGTGAGCGCACCGGCCCAGCGCCGCCCCGGCGCGGGGAGCGCCGGCCGGGCGAGGGCGCGGGCGATGCCGCGGTGACGGCCCCGCCATGGCGAAGCCCCCGGCGGCGGCGGCGGCGGCGTCGGAGGAGCTGAGCCAGGTGCCGGACGAGGAGCTGCTGCGCTGGAGCAAGGAGGAGCTGGCGAGGCGGCTGCGGCGCGCAGAGGGCGAGAAGGTGGGCCTCATGCTGGAGCACGGCGGCCTGATGCGCGACGTGAACCGGCGGCTGCAGCAGCACCTGCTGGAGATCCGCGGCCTCAAGGACGTGAACCAGCGGCTGCAGGACGACAACCAGGAGCTACGCGAGCTCTGCTGCTTCCTCGACGACGACCGGCAGAAGGGGCGCAAGCTGGCGCGCGAGTGGCAGCGCTTCGGGCGCCACGCGGCCGGCGCCGTGTGGCACGAGGTGGCCCGCTCGCAGCAGAAACTGCGCGAGCTCGAGGCGCGCCAGGAGGCCCTGCTGCGCGAGAACCTGGAGCTCAAGGAGCTGGTGCTGATGCTGGACGAGGAGCGCGCAGCGCTGGCAGGGGGTGGGGGCGGCGCGGGTGGCGGCGGCGGCGCGGGCTCCCGCAGCTCCATCGACAGCCAGGCCAGCCTGAGCGGGCCGCTGGCCGGCGGCGCGGCGGGCGCGGGGGCCCGCGACGTGGGCGACGGCAGCAGCACGTCGAGCGCGGGTAGCGGAGGCAGCCCGGACCACCACCACCACATCCCGCCCCCGCTGCTGCCCCCGGGGCCGCACAAGGCCTCCGACGGCAAGGCAGTAGCCACGCGCAGATCCCTGGACGACCTGTCGGCGCCACCGCACCACCGAAGCATCCCCAACGGCCTGCACGGTAAGGACGGCTCGGGTCCGGGAGCGCGGGTCTCAGGCCCACGGCCCCTTCCCCCGGGGCGGTCGCCACTCCAGACCCCTCCTCCAGCTGGCATCCAGACCCAAGGGCTGGGGGATCCCGCGCCCACGCGCAGTGGGCTTTTGGGTGACGTTTTTCTGGTCAAGTGATGGAGGCGTGACCCTGCCCAGCTCCAAGTCCGCAGCCGGGCTGGGGACCCACTGGACCCCAGAAAAGTTTCTCTCCTGTGGAATTATCAGCATTCGTGTCGACACTGCAAGGCCGGCTGGGGAGCCTCATCCCAACCTGGAAATCCTGGTCCAGGAGTGGACAGTTCTTGCGGGGGGAGGTGCGTGGGAGCGGGGGAAGAAAGGCCCTTTGAGTACGGGTGAATTTCCCTCTTATTTGGAGCAACAGGCAACCGCAAACCTGGGCAGCGTCCGTGCGTGTAGGGGGCTGGAATTCCACCTGCGGTTCTCTGTGCCGCCTGCGGGCTGAGACTGCCAGGCAGCCCGGCCAGAGGAACGCGGCCAGGAGCCTCCAGTTTGTTATCAGTCTGGAACTTCTCAGGGTGGACGGACCTTTCTCAGCCGAGGCTCAAAGACTTTCCAGAGGAATATGTGCTTGGAATGGGTCCTGGCTTTTCTCCTCTGCCTGCCTCAGTTTCCTTGATCTGTACAGTGGAGTTGATCCCTGCCTTGTGGATTTGAGGGGGAGATAAAAATTCTCCCAAGGGACCTGTAAACTGTTGGTCGTCTTAGAGGAAGTGTGGTGGTGGTAGGTGGCCTGGGTGTGGGTGGAGGACCTTTGGCCTCAGGAAAGCTTGGCTAGTGTCTTCCACGCCCATGTGACCTATGGGGCCCCAGCTTGGGTTTATAGAGCAGAACCTCCGCTGCCATTCCCAGCCCCCGAGCTGTGACTCTCCTGCCACTCGTGCCTCTCCCTACCTCCCTGTTCTTCCACATTTTTGGTGGCTTGGCTCCCAGTTCTAGTGGCAGTTGCTACTCCCTGAGCTATTTGCCTGAAGGTGGAGATTAAACAGCCCTTTCTGGTTCACTTTAAAGGCTTTCCTGGTTCAGAGAAAAATGTGTCTAGGCTTTAAATGACTTTTCTTCCCCAGAGTGACGCCTGAGCAGAGGAGGGACTCTGTCTCTCTGGTTTGGTGGCTGAGTGGCCTATGTGGGGTGTTGGGGTGGGAACCGGACCCATGCAGGTGGGGTGCTCCGCCGGTGGCAATTTTTCCTTCAATTTTTCCTTTATTTACCTTCACAGCCTCTGAGTTCAGAGCAGGACTGGGTTGAGAAGGATATTTTGTTACCGATTAGCAATCTACCACTAGCACTCGGGTTTCCCATTGTAACTCTGTATCCGACCCCACCTCCCACCACAGATGGCTGGAGGCCAGAGGAAGCAGCTCAGAGCTTGGTGGTTTCATTTGTGGGGGTTTCTAGGGCTGGGGAGTCAGGGGTCCCAGTCCCAGCCCCTCTGGCCTCGCCTTCTTGGGGGCCTCGTGAGGGGCCAGGTTCTGGGCCTCAGTTTCTCCCAAGTGCCAGGAGGGATTGCTGCAGTTCTTGGCTAGGAAATGTTGCTAGTTTTCGGCTGCGTCATCAGTGACACCTGCCGCGAGGGCTGTTGGCACAGTTCTGGAGTGCCCAGCGTCGCAGTGTCTTTGCAGGGAACTTCTTTCTTGCTTGGGACACAGAGACGTGGCCCCTGTGTGGCTCAGTGTTGGGCCACAGCAGGGGATGGTGCCGGGGCAGGGGACCAGGGGTGGCTGGGACTTGAGGTGTCCAGTTTTCCTTCAGAGGCCATGGCCTCCCCATAGCCCCCTGGGTCCCGTGCTCACTCGGAACAGGCCTGCCACCGGTCTAGTGGGGGTCAAGCTTGGTGTTGGGCGAGAGCCCTGTTATCACCAATTTCAGTTACAGGCGGCTTGGTGTTTAGTGTGGTCTCTTCAGGTCGTGTGTGGCCTTGAGCTAGTCTCCCAGCAATGGGAACAGGATGGCCAGAAACAAGGAGAGGCCCTTCTCTTAAAAATGCCTTTTAGGTAGTTTTGAGTAGAGGGAGGAGGGAGTTGGAGGTAGGAAAGATAATGCACCTCAGTCTGGGTGGTGGAGAAAGTGGGGTCAGATGCTGGGCGTCTGCCCCCTCTCCCCCCAGCTTGTCTCAGTTCATCCTCCCAGGAACCTTGGAGGTAGTAGTATTCCCATTTTCAGACCAAGCAAGTGGAGGCTAAGGAAGGTTCTGAGCCTTGCCTGGGGAAACCGTGGAGACTGGCAGTGTCTCTGCTCCCCATTGCCTCGGTGGGGTTGCCAGCGGGAGGCTGGGGGTGTGGGGGGGTCCCCCAGGGTAGGGCTGCTGGGAGTTGGGGGCGTTCTTACATGGCTCAGGCTGACAGCTGCCTTGCATCTCTGGCCTCTGTCACTGTCTAACACTCTTAGTCAGCAGACAGCACTGGTGACTCCCCATTCTCGGTTCCTGACCCAGGTTTGCTCTGGTTCGCCCATTCTGGGAAATGTCACTTCCTTATCGGTGACCACTGAGCAGATGCTTGATAACCCTGTCACCCAGAGAGGTCACACCATCTTGCGTGCGAATCCACCTCCTGCTTTTCTCTGGGGACAGGTTTCTTCTCTGGGCCTCCGCCTGCTCTTCTGCAAAGTGGGGCCAAACCCGGAGTTGCCCCCTTCAGCCACCGCGGCCAAGGGCAGTCAGGGTCTGCACGCAGTAAGTCTCAGTAGTCGTCAGAATCTTCCTCATGCTTGTTTCTTCCCAAGCTCCTCGTGAAAAAGCCAGAGGGACCACTTTGGGGGCTTGCCAGGCAGACTTTGGTGTTGTGTTCAGAACTCTGCTGTTCAGACAGCCCTCCTGAGTGTTTGGGACCACAGCACCTGCTGAGGAGCCGGGGGCCTGTGGCCTGCTAGTCCTCTAGGAATCAGTGGCGTGTGCCTGCAGCCACGGGTTGGGGAGGGGGGTAAGGAGGGAGGGGAGTGGGGGTGGGAGGGGAGGTCCCTGAGGCTGCGGTGGGAGGGGGCCCATCTGTATTCCGGGCAGTCCTGGGCTGGGCCGGGCCTGGCCAGCAAGCATGCATATGCAAATGACCTCCCCCTCCCTTGTTTTTGACCAAGCTCTGGGCTGAGCTGACCCAAGTCTGGATTAGAGGGCTCTTTGCTGTGGTTCCAGTGGGGCAAACTGAGGCAGACCAACCCCAAACTCTCGAAAGTCAGGTTTGCCCCCTTGAACTGCCAGTTTTCAAACAAAAGCATTTTCAACAAGGTCTCTCCTGCCCCTCCTCCACCCTCCCCTCCCCCCACCCAAGTCCCTGTGTCTGCATCCTGTCCTCCCCCCATCGCCATGGCCCCGTCCCCTTTAGCTAACCCAGAGAAACTAGGATCTCCAGCAAGCCTTTGCACGGGCCCTGTTTACTTTTAAAAAGTTTGGATTAAAAATTTGAGCTTCTCAAAATAAGACGGTTTTGTCCTCCTGCTTGTGTTTTTGTTGGTTTAAAGGGAGGATGGAGCGAGGGTGGTCTGGACCTTTAAAAAAGACAGCGTGAGTCGGCATGCTGGCCCTGAATAGGTCTTTTATTAGGGGCCTCCTAGCTCAGCGCCCCACGGGCAGGATCACTAATAAGAGGGCTTTTCCTAAACCCATTCAGGCCTGGGAGCAAAGGTCAGCGAAGACAATGGGGGTGGTTTAGATAAGCCTTTCCCCCTCTCTCCCCAACCTGACCCTGACCTTCCATCCGGGCCCTTGGGGTGTTGGACCCCCAGGGCCATCACAAAAGGAAGAGAGGCCTGGAGGGACTCACTGGCTCTTCAGCCTGGGGAGGGCCAGGACATCCCCAGCACTTCACAGTTTATCAGACAGAGTCTCCCAGTCCCCGCTCCATTATGGTCAGAGCTCCTAAATGGTCCCATATTGTAGATGGGGAAACCAAGGCTTGGAGAGAGCAGTGACTTGCTCTGGGTCCCGTGGGACTGCATGGGGGACCTGGGCTCTGTGTCGGAGTCTGGGCCTGCCACCCTGGGCCCGCTGCCCCTCTGGGCGGGGATAGTCTGGGTCTGTTGGGTTCGGGGAGACTCCCGGGGAAGCCCCCCATCAGCAACAGAAGGGCCTCCCAGAGCTTGGTCCTTGGCAGGGCCCCGGTGACCTGCACATGGACATGGGGACGGTTGGGGGTTTTGGGGGCTCCAGAGGCTGGACCTGTGTAGCTAGGGTATGGCTTCTCTCCCGGGGAAGCCAGACCCGTGCCTCATTCCTGCGTTCTCGTGTTCTGGCTTGAGCCAATGTGGCTCATCTGTAAAACAGGGAACGTGGGCTCCGGGCAGGCTTCTGTTCACAGGGAGTCCTTCCTTCTGGTATTTTCATTCCCTCACTTCTGCCCAGGCTGGCTTCCCTCCTCCATGGCACCCCCCGCAACACTTCACCACGGCCTGGCCTCTGAGCTCTTGGGGCACAACTTGGTTTATATAACCTTGTCCCCAGAACAGCATGATTATAAGGAAATTCTCTGCTGCATATAATCTGTGTTTTCCACCCATGGGGATTTTCTACCCCATGCTTGTCGATGTCCTCAGCACAGAGAATTGGAAGCCTGAGACCTCTGGGGAGTTCCAGAACCTTTGTGGGCCTCTGTTTTCTCCTCTGCACAAAGTGCGATACTATGACCGGCCTTTAGGTTGAGGGAGAGAAGTGGGGACTGTCTCCCACAGGCCAGTCCTCCTCCCCCCAGCTGGAGAACTGGGTGTGGGGGGTGTGGTGAACCTGACCATTCACTTGTTGGGTGGTGTGGCAGCATACTGAACCTGTAAGCCTCAGTTTCTGCACCTGTCCTAAGGATGTCACCAGTGTCACCTGGACGCCCTGCAGATTGGCCTCCTGTCACATGCTTGTGAGGGCAGCCTGTGCCTGCCCTTTGTCAGAGCCAGGTGAGCCCGTGTCTAGTTGACCAGAAGGGAGACAGCGTTTCAGCAGGAATAAGGCAGAGGAAGGTCTGCACGAGGGTCTGACCACCGTTGCTGAGGGCCCCATGCCTGTGAGGTGTTCTCATGCCGTGTGGGGAGCTGGGGTGGCCCCGGGCCTGGACCTGTGAACAGAAAGACCTGGGAAGAACTGTGGACCCCTAGAAGGAAAGCCTTGGGACCAGGGAGCAGGCTGTCAGCCCAGGGGTTGTGTCCAGCCCCTGGCAGGGGTGGGGAGCCCTGGAGTGGCAGAGACCGTCCTTCAGGGAGCATCGAGAAGAGGGGTCCAGGAGGACCACGTTGGCTCTGGAGGTGAGCAGCAGCCCGGGCAGCTGGGGAAGGGAGGGCTTTTTCGCGTCCTTGGCGTTGGGACAGCACAGACCGCTCTGGCAGGGCGGTGGTGCAAGCGGAGGGCGGGGAGAGGCAGGAGGCGGCGGGCGGGCCGGGTTTTTGGTTTGCCCTTCAAGCCGGAAGGGCCGCATCAGCGCGCGTTTATTGAGGTTACTCTGTCTGAGCTGTGGGCGCCACGCACACAGTGATTCATGTGGCCTGGCTTGGGGAGTGGCCCGGTCAGGAGCATTCGTCCCTGGCTGTCAGGGTGAGGCCCAGCTGGGAGCAGCAGGGCAGGAAGCTTGGGGCTCCCGATGGCCATGGTGGTCCTGGCCATGCGACAGAACCTTCTCTGCAGGTTCTCAGATCCAGGGAGGTGGCGAAGCTGTGTCCCCAGCCCCTGTTGGCCTCCTCGTGACTTCTGAACTCTGGGCTCAGGCTGTCCTGCACTGCTAGGGGCTTTCAGTGTCTGGCTGCAGCCTCTTTCCACATCGGCCCACACCGGCTGCCACTCTCTGTCCCCGCCTACGACCTGCGTGACTGGGATCCAGGCAGGGAATGACTCTGGGATTTCCCAGCTGAGAACTAGGCAGTTCCACCTTCCCGGAGCAGGATGACAAGGCAACCTAGGTGGCGTCCCCAGAGGTTTGGTGACAGGAACAAGCTTGCCTGCTGAAGGGACGTGCTGCTCCTTCGATCCTGAAAAGTCAGGAATGGTCCCATTCCTAGCAAGTACCTAGAACCTGTCACGGCCACACATTCCCCTGCCACTGTCTCCTGCCCCCAAGGGTTCTGGAGCAGATTTGGAGCTGGGCTCTACTCAGTGGGGGATTCCTGTTTTGCAACAAGTCACTTGCTCAAGTGATGGTCTCCAGCTCTCCAGGGAGCAGGGCAGAAAGCTCAGGACCGTTATTGTCTCTCCTCTAAGTGTTCTTGGGCTCACCCGGTGTGTGATGGTTAAACAGAGGTATATTCGTTAAGTGGAAAGTGGGGGGGGGGGGGGGGGGGGGGGGGGGGGGGGTGGGGGAAGGGAGGGGATGTTGCTGTGTGAAGGTTTGTGAGCGGACCGCTAGCAGAGAACTCTGGATCCCCTAGGGAAAGCCCATCAGAAGAGGTTGCAGCTGGAACTGCCTAGAGCCTGAGAAGCCCTACCAGGGACTGGGGGGGCGGGGGGGGTGCAGGTGCGGTGGGAGGGGCTTCACAGATCCCACCTGGCCGCGCCTGTCCACCACGCAGCCCCCAGTCCTGCGTTCTGCACTGAACCAGATGTGCCAGCCAAAGGCCTGCCTCGTGCCTGGGGGCCCCCAGCTGTCCCTTCTGCTGTGCCCGGCCTCTCCCCGGGTCTGCTCTGCCTGCACAAACCTGCTATGCCTTTGAGGTTCATCTCAGCTCCCGATTTTAGCTACCCTGAGCTCCAAGCACCCCGAAGAGGGAGCAGACGGGGCATGACGAATAATCACACGGCCAAGAGGGCCACCTGGCCACGTGTGGCTGGGAAGGTTCCAGACTCTTGCAGACTGGATCTCCTCGCCCCACCCCAACCCCATACCCCACGTGACCTAGTGGGCCTTGTCTCAGCGCTCTGAGCCTTTTCTTCGGCAAAGCTGTGATCTCTGTGGGGCCCAGCAGGACTTGTCCCTGCTGTGGGAGCCAGGAAGTGCCCAGCACCGCTCCAGGCACGTCTGGTGCCCATCAAAAGACGTTTTTTGGAAGCTGCCCCTCTGTGCCGAGGCTGTGAGTCAAGAGGACCAGGGCTGTGGGCACACAAGCTCAGAGGTAGATGATGGACGGAGGCCCCTGGCGGGACGGCCAGGGAGGGCTCCAGCTCCCGTGGGGCCAAGCCCGGGGCGGGTCCTCTTCCCTTCCAGCTCCCCCCGGTGCCTTACGACTCCGGTCAGTTGGCTCAGGAGTTTCCGGCTTTCCCAGGCACGGCATTTCCTCCGCCCCGAGATACCATCAATCGCAGATGCCCTGCGTGCTTCACAGCAGCTCCTGCTGGGAGGGGAAGACCCCACAGTAAGCGGCCGCATGGAGAGAGGCGCCCCACATTGTAACTGGAGGGAAGATGCTTGTTTTTGAATCCAGGAAAGAACAAATGGCAAATGGCCAAGGGCGAAGGCCCCCGGTTGATGGGGCAGCCAGAAGGAAGGGAAACAGACCCTCCTTTACTCCCCAGGGCCCCTGGGCTACCTGCTGGGCCTGACACTGGCCCCGTCAGCTGACACACTCCCCACATCCAGGGGTTTGAGGACACAGCGTGCCGCCTGGTGCTGTCCTGTGCGTCAGACAACACAGGTAGAGCCAGTGGCTTCGGCTCACTCCCGACCCCACTGCGTGCAAGTGCCCTCCCCCTTCCAGGCCCTCACACTCTCGTCGGTAAGCTGGGGAGCTTGGGTGGGCTGTGCCGAGGCTGCCAGAGACCCTAGCCTTCTCTGGCCCCTTGACTCCGAGTTTCTACAATGCACAGAGCCACGAGGAAGGAGCCTCCCACCCTGCCCTCCTGCCTCTCCGTGGTCATCAGTCATATCTGTGGCTTTGTGTCTTGCCCAGTGGTTGGTCCTCAGCTTGGGCCAGGCCTTCCAGTTCTGCTTCTGGGGTGATGGAGGTGACCCGTCCAGCGCTGGCTCAGGCTCCTGCCCGGCCAGTCTGTCCTCATGAAGGGCTGATGGAATTACCTGCCTCTGCCATCTGATCTGCTATTATGAGACTAAGTAACAGGTTTGGTGCTTGGAGAGTATGTAGGGTTCCGGTGCCTGGTGTGGGGTCTCCCCAGGACAGAGCCACCTATCTTGGACTTGAGGTTCCCCTATGTGCAGTCCTGTCTCTGCCTGGTTCGCAAGCTTCTCAGGGACGTCTTCCTGGCATGCAGTAGGCGCTCGGTGTACACTGGGGAGAGGGTCAGGGCGGGTGGAAGGCACTGCGTGTGGTGCTCCTTCTTGTTTGTTTGTTTGTTTGTTTGTTTGTTTCTTTCTTTCTTTCTTTCTTTTTTAAGATTTTATTTATTTATTTGAGAGAGAGAGCAGGAGCAGGGTAAAGGGCAGAGGGAGAAGCAGACTCCCTGCCGAGCAGAGAGCCTGATGTGGGGCTCAATCCCAGGACCCTGGGACCATGACCTGAGCCGAAGGTGGATGCCTAGCCAGCGGAGCCACCCAGGCGCCCCTTCTCTTGTTGCTTTATACTGACAGTGGTCAACCCACTTGGGCCACCTGCTCCCCCCCCCCGCCCCCTTTTCCCCATTTGCTCCATTTGGTGCCAAATGGCCTGCAGTTCCTTTAGGGAAAAAAAAAAAGCAACTCAGGCCTCCCCCCTGAGGGCGGGGGTTGCCTGCTTCCCCTTGCCTGTTTCTCCAAACAATTACTACCAACTATACGCTTGCTTTTACCAGTGGTTCCTAACCGTGGCTGCATATTAGGTATCACTCGAGGAACTTTGGACAATGCCAGTGCCTGGACGGGCACCCCCAGGGATGGGCCCCACTGGTTCTGGAGGCTTCAGTGGCTGCAGAAGCTTCCTGGGGGTTCTGCTGGGCAGCTGGAGCCCCGGAGCCACAGTGGGAGCCATGGTGGGAGCCACCGTGGGAAGCGTGGGAGAAAAGCCACTGGGCCTGCTGGGGCCACCCAAGCTTGAGGTGGCCCGTCAGCAGGTGGGCGGGAGGCGGACGCTGCCCCATGCTGCGGCATCGAAGAGCCCGGCCAGTGGGACTGAGGCTGGTGTCAGCTCCTATTAGCAGTAGGGGAGAAAGGGGCCTGTTTGTGTTTCCCCTCGCTAACCTTGGCTGCGTGGCCTGGCGGGAATGGAAAGCAGGGATTGAATGGGGAGGAGCGTTCCCTGAGTACCTAGCCCGGCCCTGGATCCCCCCCTGGCTTGCTCCCCACCTCCACCCCCTGGTTCACTGTCACACTGCCAGGCGCCGCCTTCCCCACCCCCACTGCGGGGTGCTGGCCCACCCCAGACAGGGTGGGGGCCTTTTCAGGCTGCATTCGAGGGGACAGATGCAGGCAAGGCCGGTGGCACTGAGACAGCAGCTACTGAGCAGAGTCGACCCATTTCCAAAAATAGCCCATCTACTGTCAGGGGAAGCGTCTCTTTGTCTCCCCAAATCAGTCTTTCTGTCTCCCGTCTCCCAGGTTGTAAGGCGGTAAGGAGGCACACTCTTGTCTTGGAATCAGAAGCTCCCCGAGCACCAGCCCCCCACCCCCCACAAGAGCCCGATTGTGTGCGGGCCCTGAATGTGCCCGCCTGTCCCGGCCTCTGCCTAATGAGCCCGCTCTGGGAGTGGCCCTTTGTGATGGGTTCCGGCCACGCTGCCTGAGCCAGGGCTCCAGAAGGCTCCATTTCCCTGCTGCCCAGCGTCCCTCGGAGCTGGTGGGACAATGGGAAGCTCCCGGCCTGCCCTTTTTCCTTTTTCTGTGTTTTCTGGAATACACACACACCACTTTTATACCTGGACCAAAAATGAAGCAGCGAGTTTCTCCCTTGCTCGGTGCCTTCTGTCCTGGCTGGCCGGGAGGGCACCCTCCTCTCTCCCTCCTTCCCCAGCCCCTCCTGTGGGACCTCCCAACACCATTGTCTCCTTCCTCTTGTGCTTCTTCCCCTGCAAACAGGCTCAAGTTTCCTCATCCAAAGCAGTAAACAAAATCCTGTCCCTTCTGTCCTCCTGCCCCCCTCCCCCATCCCCAGGCCAGCCTGCCTCCTTCCCACCTGCTGCTGCTTGCTGCTGGACAGGCCCGGCCTGGGAAAGGTCCAGTGGCCTCTTGTCCTGGCCTTGGGTGGTGTTTGATGCCCACTCTGGGCTTGTCTTCTAGGACCAGGCAGTGTGCTGGTTACTTCTGTCTTCTCCGATGAGCTTCTGGCTCTTTCTCTGACCGCTCCTGCCCTGAGCGCTCCGTCTCTCTCACTTGTTGCTGCCGACCTTGAGCCCAGGCTTCCAGTGGCCTACTGGTCACCATCCTGTCGACGCTGCTCTTTGAACTTGTGTCCCTTCCTCTCTCACCTGTGTGCCCATACCCTCTCCCTCACTGGTAGCTGCCCTGCTTCAAGGTTTCCCGGCTTAGGCCGTCCACGAGCCACAAGTGGCTGCTTCAGTTCCATTTAATTAAGATCAAGTAACATGGAAAGTTTCACTTTCTGAGTCACACTGGCCCCTTGCACGTGCTTTGCACCTGCTCACAAAGCACAAACGGAATATTCCCGTCATTCCGGAGAGTTCTGTTGGGCAGTGCTGATCCAGATAACTCCTTGCTGGGTCATGTGACGTCTGCTTGTCCACAGAAGGAAGCTCTGATGCCTGAGCATGGGGTCAGGCGTTCCTCCTGTCCCCTCCCGCGGGCTTCAGGCACACAGCAGACCCTTAGGGCTGATCTCCCCACCCTCCCACCATCCCCCAAATCCCAAGCTTTCTTTGAGGCTTGGGTTAGCCTCTGGAGGTGGACAGTCATGGGGTGCATGGGGTGCTCTTGTCCACTCGGAAGCCTCGAACCCCTGTAGCTACAGATGCCACCTCCGCTGGTGGTCTTGTGTAGGCGTCCACGTGTATGCAGGGAAACACAAGTCCAGAGAGGCTACCTGCCCTCCAGAAGGCTCTGAGCCCAGCCACCAGCTCCTGATCCTCCAAACCAGGCCAAGAGGCCTGCAGAATCAGAAAACAAAGAAAAAGAAAAAGAAAATGACTTTTTAAAGCAGTAGAGTGGGCTGGGGTGGGGTGGGGTGGGCAGGGGAATGTACCCAGGCCAGCCTGTGCTCCCCCCCAGCCCCCAAGTGGAAGCGTTCTGGAGGGGCTGCACACCCACCCTGGCCCAGGGGTTACCAATTTTGAGCATGGCTCCCCTCCTTTTGTTTAATTTAAGATTTTTATTTATTTTTTTTATTTCGTTATTTCGAGTGTGAGCAGGGGGAGAGGTGGAGGGAGAGAGAGAGGCTCTCAAGCCGGCTCAGTGCGGAGCCCAGAGATCTTGCTTGACCTGAGCTGAAATCAAGAGTCAGACTCGCACTCACCCAGCAGAGCCACCCAGGTTCCCTCCCCTCCTGCCCTTCCAGATTCCCGGGCTGTGACTGTGCCAGGTAGTGGGCGGCCTGGCCGCCTCAACTCGGGTTCACGTGAGCTTCCTGTGTCCAGCTGTGGGCCCTTCCTGCAGCCAGTCTCTGGCAGATGTGACTGTGTGTGCCACACCTGGGGCTCTGGGCGTGGCCCCCTGGCTTGCTGTGCCTCCTTGTGTCCTAGCCACTGAGCCCGATGTGGGTGTGTGTGTATGTGGGGGGTGTGTGGTCAGGGGGGATATCTGTGAGATCACAGCGGAATGGAGCTCTCTGCCCTCTCCCCTGCCAGGTCCTGGGAAAAGGGGCTGATGTTCTGGCTGATGACCTTGGGGGCCTGGAAGGTCAGGGGAGAGCCCTATCTTACTGTGGTAATTTGGACAGTGTTGGTGGTGGGAGGAGTTACGGTGGGTGGAGGACCCTTGACATCCTGCCTTGGTGGTTCCCCCTACAAGGGGGGAGGGAGGGGGGAAGGCATTCTCCTGCTGCTGCTCCCTTCCTCACCCCGAGGGCACGTCCTTCCCAGCTGCCTCTGCTGCCCAGCCTCAGAATCCCTCTTGCCCACCAGGGGCAGAGAGTGTGATCAGGACACCTGGGGATGCTCCCGGCCCTCCCACCACCCAGGTCCCCACCCTGTGCCTGATGCTGCTTTCATCTCGCCTTTCCCCCTGCAGAGTCCTTAATCCCGGTCTTTGGAGTTAAGCCCTTGCTCCTGTGCAGGAGGGCCTGGCCCTGGGCAACGTGATCTGCTCCCCAGTGTGTGGTGCCAATGACACGCCCTGGGAAACGCCTATGAAAAGACCCCTTGTGTTTGGTGCAGTCCCGGGGAGAGCAGAGGCAGAGCAGCCAGCCCCTTGGCTCTGCCCTCCTGTCCTGCAGCTCTTTGGCACAAGCAGGGGCCCTGGAACCCCCTGACCCAGGGCTTTATTTTAGGAGGGAGATGCCTGGGCCAGCTCAGAGCCTCATTCTGGCCCCTCAACAGACCCCAGTTGCCTTCAGGGCAGCTTTGCCCTCCCCTTCGTGTGCACCTGTCAGCCGGTGCAGTCACCGACTGTGGAGTCGTGCGTTTTTCCTGGGACATCACCGCCCAGCTCTGACTGGACTTCTGGTGCTCCGTGGCCCGGGAAAGGCCAGCAACCGCCGTAGGAGGATTCCGGAGCTCCCTCCCCGCAGCCTTTCCTTCCCGCCTGCCCACCATCAGGAATGTTCCCTCAGGTCCCACATGCAGGGGGAGAGGTATACAGGTCTCTTCCCTTTAGCTCACTGGGCCTCCTGGACACGGACGGTGTCGGCCGGTGGCCTGTCATCTGGCACGTTTGGATGACCCGGTCTGTGCCCGCCCCCGGCCGCGCCTCGTCTTTAGAGGGTTGTGCTGATGTTTTCATGTAAACCTTTGCTTCCTGGACTTCTTGCTCATTGTTTCCGTTTGGCCTTGATTTCTGCCTGTTTTCCCGGAGCCTCAGTTTTTCCATCTGTGAGGTGAGGCTGTTGGACGGGGTCCTCAGAGACTCAGAGACGCTGGAAGGACTTGTCGGTGAAGTTCTAGATGCCTGGGCCTTCCCTCGTCATCAGCCTCGTCCATGAGGCTGCTCCCAGCCTGGCCCCTTCCCGTGAGGCCAAACCAGTATCTCTTGGGTTGGGTTGTGTTTTTTTTTTTTTTTTTCCCCTCCCCCTCCCCCAATACACCTGTTGCTCTGGGGCGTTCAGAACCGATTGTGGCCCAGTTTCCAACCTCAGGCCCTCTCCATGCAAGTGCTTGCCTGGGTAGGGGAATGAGCTGACCCAGAATCAGGAGGCAGCAGCCAGAAGGGATCATTTGCCACCCTCCCCCCACCAAGGCTTCTCTCTCCCAGAAGAGAGAGTCTCCATAGGTCTCCCATGCCACGTCCCCGAGGCTGCCGGCCACAGCAGCCATTGCCAGCAGGAGCAGAATAAAAATGGAAGTCTTCTCATTTTCTTCTTTTCAATGTAACCTTGATCCCTCCTTCCTCCTCCTACAGACCAGGCCTCCGGTGACTGTTGAATAGTCCCACAGGCTCCCTTTTCTCTGGCTAAATACACCCTCATGGGTTTCTTGTTTGCCTAATGAAAATGGCAGGCTTGGGAGCATCCAAGGGAGGCCCAGGAGTGTGGAGGAGGCGATCTGGGAGCCGGACTGACCCAGCCAAGGACGTTTGACTTTGAAAGGTGCTAATTTACTCCCATGCTGGCTGGTGTTTTCTGCATCCTGGGTACCGGCGGGGTGGGCAGGCGGGCTCTGTGGGGAGGGAGGAGCCCTGTATCCGTCTGAGATGTCTGTCTCCCCATTCTCATCCTCATTTGCCCCTTGGTGGTTTGCTGACTGTCCGCTGGAAGAAGCAGGAAGGAGGGTTCCCATGGGCGAATGCAGCTGGGAAGCCTGGGTGGCCTCAAGGTGGACAGGGAAGGCTCAGTGAAGGGCTGCCAGGAGAGTGGGGAGGGCGGCCAGGAGGCCGGGGGTAGATGGAAGGGGTGCTGAAGTGGGCTTGCTGGGTCCTCCCTGCAGACAAGGAAGCTGAGGCTTGGCTCGCGTGTGCTGTGGCTCTGCTCATTTGTGTAGCACACGTTTCTGAGTCAGCCTAGGGCGTGGGGCTGCAGGCTGGCGTGACCACCCGCTGCCATGTCCTGCACCTGGGAGTGAGCTTTTGGGGGAGGTGGGATCAGCCCACCGCAACAGCAGGGCCATGGGCATGGGCAGGGAGACTCTCAGGGTACATGGAGGGGTAGTTCTGAGGCAGGGCACCTGCTTGGCCAGGACCACCTCCCACCAAGCAAGGTGCCTTCCGGCCAGTGGCTCCCTACCACACCAGGCCCACAACTGGTCCAGTTTGGCTGGGGACTCCCTCAGAGGGAGTGGTGAGTGGCAGTCTGATTTGTGGAGGCCCTCGGAGGGGATGGGCCCTCCTTTCCTCCCCCCCACCCCCGCCACTGCCCCACTCCTGACTCTACTTTGTCACCTGTGAAGCAGACCCTTGGGTTGGGAACCCCTAAGGGCCACCTCACAGCATCAGACTAAATCCATTTTTTTTTTTTTTCTAATACGTAAGGAAATTAACAGTCTCCATCAGAGACCTTAAATGGGACTTAGTTCTGACCATTAACATCACTCACTGAAGCTGTTTCTGGTCATGATTTGTAAAGGATGAGCGGGAAGAAGGTCTTAGAAGGGAGTGACCGACCATAGTAGGGCAATCACATGCCCCAGTGCCCTTTCCTCCTGTCCCTAGATTGTATCCTTCTGGTCCCGTGATGATTTGGCTACCAGGCCAGCACCTGAGCAGGTCCTGAGGAAGGGTCCTCACGCCTGAGCTCTTGACGTGGGTCCACTGCTGCGATCCTAGACAAGGCAAACCCCCGGGTGCCCAAGTGGCATTTTCCCGGCCATAACTTTCCTTCTTCCCAAACAACGACCCATTTGTTCTAGAGAACTTAGAGAAACAGTCACCTTGGGCCCCAGCCCCCAGGTGGCCTCTGTGAGCCACTGAGCTGTGGCCAGTGGGGATAGGGTCAGTAACTGGTGTGTTTCCTCGCTTCCCCTGGAGGACGGGCCGTTGAAATGGGCGTGTCCAGGAGATGATCAGGGACATTCTCGTATCTGGTGCGACTTCTCTCCTCTCGGTGGGCTGGGGGGCAGGTGCGTGGACGTGGACGTTGAGTTCGGGTGAGTTCAGGCTCTGGGGATTTCTTGGCTCTGGAGACACTCTGGGTTTACTTTTGCCACATGACAGATTCCTTCTGGCATGTCATGCCTGGGTATTGTCTCTGTCTTCGGTTTGATGTGAGATGCGTAGCGCTGCTGATTGGTCCAGGGATGCCCTGACTGGGGTTCCGTGAGGCCAGATGTCTGCTGATACGGGAACCCCGCTGGGGGTGGGAGGGGGGCCAGGATGCTCCAGGCTCCAGGCTCCAGGTGTCTCTCCAACAGATGTCTGCCCTGCTGGGGGCGGGGGGCCCTCCTGCAGCTGCTCGCTCACCTGGTCCTTCCAGGCTGCAGGCTCCAGCTTCCCCCCACCCCCACCCCGTGATTTATCACTGCTGGAGAGGCAGAGCAGCCGTCTCCCCTAAACAATCCACTGCTCACTGTGGAGAGCTTGGAAGACACCGGGAGTCTGAAAATTGAAATTTAAAAATCATTTGTAATCCTCCCCTCTGGAGAGAAGTGATGTTAGCATTTTGCTCTGTTCCCAGATCAGGGAATGTTGGGTCCAAAGGGAGCGCTACACACATCTTTCTTTAGCTTTTTATTTTGAAATCACTACAGCCTGTCAAGAGGTTGGTTGCAGAAGTGGTAGACAGGGCTCCCGTGTACCCTTTGGCCCGCATCCCCCCAGGGGCGACCTCTTGGCGTGGGATGCAACACGGATCGTGACATCGGCACAACACAATGGCTAGACGCAGATCTTAACTCGGATGGCATGGAGCTCTCCCTGCGTATAGTGTGTAGAGTTTCATGAGACCTTGTCACATGTATGGAGTTGTCTTGGTCTTTTAAAAATAAACTTTGCTGTTTGCAACTGTTTTTAGATTCACAGAATCCTTGAGAAGATAGGTGGAGTTCCCTGAAGCCTGCACCCAGCGTCCCCGCTGGGACCTTCCCACTGGGCTGTTGCACCTTGGTTGTGATGAACAAATTGATACTGATACGTTAGTAGGAAGAGAACTCACCTTTCTTTCAGGTTTCCATAGCTTTTACCTAATGTCCTCTTTCTGTTTAGCATCCTATCTGAGACACACTTCTTATTTTTAATTTTTTTTAAGATTTTATTTATTTATTTGACACAGAGACAGAGAGAGAGAGAGGAGGGACAGAGGGAGAGGGAGAAGCAGGCTCCCCGCTCAGCAGGGAGCCCAATGTGGGGCTTGATCCCAAGATCCTGGGCTCTTGGGATTACCTGAGCTGAAGGCAGACGCTTAATGACGGAGCCACCCAGGCACCCCTAAGACACACGTTTTAAAAAGAACAGTTTGCCACATAATATCCCTGCAGTTGGTAATCTCGCCTTTTTTCCATGAGATGCTGAGACTATCTCACCACGTCACTGACTGTTCTTTGACACATCTTTGCTTGCTCCTTCCGTTGCGTACACAGACCCCGCTCCCCTCCCCCCGCTAGGGGAGCTTCCCAAGGGGGGCTGAGCTGCATCTTGGCTTCTTTGGTCATGACAGCCTGTCCTGACAGGGTGGTCCTAGGGGCCAGGTCTGGCACAGCCTTCCCGGTGAGGAGGGGGGACAGCTTTGGAGGCACACGAGCCCCCCCCCCCCCAGCAGCCCCCAGGCCCCCTCCTGGAGAGGCATCTCCTGGAATGGCTGAACGTCTGTGAACATGAGGACATGCGTCTGTGACAGACTGAATCTGGTCACTTGGGTGCAGAGTGGGCGGTCGGTGGGGTAGGGTGGAGTAAGAGGTCATCAGTGCATGGCTCTGCCGGCACCGGCCCCGCCATCTGCGGTGTGTCGCGTCGCCTCTGTGAGCTCAGTTTCCCCCGGGGAAACCGGGTGCGCTCAGATGTCCTTCACAGCCTGTGGAGAGAGAAGTACAGGCTGGTTTGTTGGCCAGCGGCGGGGACTTGCCGAGATGGGGTAACGGTTAGGACCCCAGAGTCGAACACGGAGCAGCCTCGTCTGTGACCAGCTCCCGAGTACCGCTGCACAGCCCGGAGATTGCTGGGTTTAGAATAGCTACTCCGAGCGGGGGCCATTTCCAAGGGGTCGTTGACCCTACCCCCTTTGTGGCCTTTCAGGGCCGGGCCACGAACAGCAGGTCCCGCGACAGGATGTTTCAACGCCAGCCCATTGAGAGATCCCTCTGGAAATCCTCCTTTGGCTCTGGGGCAGGCAGGCGAGAGAATTGAACACAATGGGGACCACAAGACAAAAGGCCCAGTTGTTGGCCCGTCTGGGCAGGGTCAGTGGGTGCCCCGGGCCAGGGCAGGCAGAGCCAGTGGATTTCTGCCCACCAGTGGCGTGGCCACAAACGTGCGCTGAAGGAGGAGAAGGCCAGATGGAGGCCAGACCCTGGTCCCGAGGTGCTGTGCCCCGTCCTTGCCTGGCAGTGCCGTCCTGTGACGTAGGGCTTGGCGTGTGACTTCCGGGGTTGTGTCCTTTGCCTGTGGGGTCCAGACCCACTTGGCGTGGCATAACGGGCGGCCCGCTCACAGGACCCGGGGCACCCGTCTTGCCCCGGTCCTCACTCTGCCGAGCACGGTGGTGTGTGTGGACCTGTGCCGCGTGACTGGGGGGATCTTAGTTGTCGGGCTCACTGGCCTCTCTCTGTCCATCTTGGTGCTGGGGTTTCACCCTCCTACTCCCATCCTCTGCTCCAGGATTGTCCCCTCCAGCCCTCACTCTGCCCTTCTGGAATATTCTTCTTGAAACTTAGTCCCTGCCCTGCCCCCAACCCTGCAGCGACCCTGTCCTCAGCACTGAGTTCCGGCTCCTGGGAGGTACTCTGGGCTCTGACCCAGACTCCTTTTCCACACCCTCTCCGGTCTCTTCCTGAAGCTTCTGAGACCCCAGGCCAGTCCCTGAATACCATCCAGGCATTTCCACACCCTGGGCTTGGTCTGGCCTTGGCTGTCTTCTCCCTGACCTCCAGTTCCCTCCCCCTTCCTTGCTGCTCTCCCTTCCGCCGGAAAATCCTGCTTGTTTTCCCACTGTAGCTGAAATGCCACCCCCACTTTCACATTTCCCCTCCCCCAGTGTCCACAGGGTCCCTCTTGCCTTCGGCCCCCAGGCTCAGTATGGCTCTCTCAGATGTATTTCACTCTGTCTGGGTTGTGACTGTTTCAACATGGGCCTCTGCCATGGATTCCCAGGTCAATGCTGGTCCTGGGGACCCAGGGGTCTGGGCTTGCCATTTCCTGACCCAGTGGCTCTGGCCACCTGGACGGCTGAGTTCCTGGAAGTGTGGCTCTCCAGTGGTGGCCCTGGGAATGTGAGGCTGAGATGAGGGGTGGGGGGGGGCAGGGGCGGGGCGGGCGGGCCCATCCCACCCCGTGACTTGCCCCAGCTGCACAGGGGGGTCTGGCCTCAGGCCACTTCAGGGCAGACAGCCTGATAGCCCTCTGTGCCTTCCTTAGTAAGGTGAAGATGGTGATGTCAGGAGAGGCGAGGACACGGGGAGGCTGGTGTGTGAGCCTCACCCCAGCTGCCCTCCCTCTATTCAGGGCCCCTCAGTGGGGTGGGAGTGGGTGGGTGGGGCTTGAGAGTCACCTGCAGTCAACCTCTGTCCCACCCTGGCCTGCCTTCAGTGATCCCAAACCCGCAGCCTTGCCTTTTGGGCCTACACCGTTTGGTGTTTCTTGCCTGGGCTGTTTGGGGCTCAGTTCTGGGAAGGCTCAGAGGATACAGGGGCTGGCTTGCTGCCCCTAGACATCTGGAACACTCTGGGCCCTTCCTGGGTGCCCTGTGGGTCCTATGGGATGAGCTGGTAGGAGCCTGGGGTTGGGGGCTCCCCTGCCTGTCCCAAGCCCTGGTTCTCCTCACCTGTGGTGTCAGCCACCAGCTACTCAGGAACGATGAACTGAGCTGCCGACAATGACCGAGAAAGCCAAGGCGAGGGCTGCGTGGCCGCTCAGTGTTCTTGACCAGGCTCCCCGAGAGCAGGGCCCCAGCTTGTCTCCGGCCTGCCCTGTGCCCAGTGCTCGGCCTGGAGCAGGAATCGGGAACGGGTCCCTGGGTTGTAGGGGAGCTGAGGAGGTTGGCTTGGGGCAGACGAGGGGTGGGACAAGGTGTGCGTGTTTGTGAGAGAGAGAGAGATGCTATGTGTGAGTGTGTGTTTACTTGAGTGTGAGTGTGTGAGTGTGTGAGTGTGTAAGTATATGTATGAGTGTGTGTCTATGTGAGAATGTGAGAGTGTGTCTGCATAAAGTGTGAGTTGTCTACATGACTGAGTGTGAGAGCATGCCTGTGAGTGTGAGATTATGTGCGTAAGTGTATGTCTGTACGAGTGTGTGAGAGGATGTCTACATGAGTAAGTGTATGTGTGTGCGTGTCTGTGTGTGTAAGTGAATGTACTAGTGTGAGAGCATGTCTACGTGAGTGTGTAAGCATATGTGTGAGTGTCTACAGGAGTGTGCACGTGTCTATGTGGGTGTGTAAGCGTATGCATGTATAGAGAGTGGTTTTTTTTTTTAAGATTTTATTTATTTGACAGAGAGAGATCACAAGTAGGCAGAGAGGCAGGCAGAGAGAGAGAGGAAAGGAAGCAGGCTCCCTGCTGGGCAGAAAGCCCGATGTGGGGCTCAATCCCAGAACCCTGGAATCATGACCTGAGCCAAAGGCAGAGGCTTTACCCCACTGAGCCACCCAGGCGCCCCTAGAGAGCGTTTTTTTGAGTGTGCACGTATATGCATGAGTTTGTGAAAGCGCATCTACATGAATAAGAGTGTGCCTGTGGTGTGTGCCTACGTGTGTGAGTATATGTGAGTGCGTGTCTGAGAGCGTGTCTCCGTGAGTGTGTGAGTGTATGTGTTAGTGTGTCTACGTGGCGTGTCTGCATGAGTGGACGTGTATGGCCACATGACAGCTTCTGGTTTTGCTTCCCGCTCCGGTGGACGGCTCACCACCGCTGGGCCGCTGGTGCATGGTGGCCTTTAGCGCGGGAAATGGGAGAGAGCACAATTCCAGTTCTTTTCATACCAACGCTGCTTCCATCAGCTCCTCCCAAGAGCAGAGCTGGCTTCCCTGAGCTCTTTCCCTGCTGGGAAAGAGCTTCCCTTGCACCCATGGAAGGGTCTAGGTGACATGTGATGCTCATGGTGCCCCCCTTTGTCCACGTGGAAGGTGACCCTCTGCCCAGTGCCCGGGTGGGTGCTGGGAGCAGCACTGAGAACATGCAGCCCCATCCTCTCTTGTGCTTACAAAGCCTCATTGCAGGTGAGGAAACTGAGGCACGGAGCATGGTGGAAGCTGCCCAGGTCATGCCCAAGGAGCCCTGAGGTGCCCCCGGGTTCCAGCGTGTGTGTTTCCCCCGTGAGATGGAGCCCAGGGGGATCCTGGACCAACGAGTTGGAGATATGCGGGGTGGGGGTGCCCACCATGGTGGGCACCATCCTCGCCGCCGTGTCCCTGGGACACAGTCTGGACCCCTCCGCCAGTGGAGGAGGAGGTGCCCCAGGGGCGTGCGGGGGAGGCCGGGGGTGCAGTGCAGATCGGGGTCGCACCCCTGCGCACAGTAGGTTCTCAGATGGTGCTGCTGCTGTTGCGTGTTCGTCCCGTTTATTGAAGGTCTCGCATAGGAGTGACGGCAGGATGCAGGCTGGGAACCACGCAGCAGGCGGCTGGGGGCATTGCTTCTGGGGAGGTTGGATCCGGCCTGGCTGGGGGCAGGTGTAGCCACTTCCCTGACTGATGTCTTCTTGGGCTCCCTGATTGGGGAGCGGACTCCCTGGGGCATCTGGTCCTTGGTGCCCCCTGTGCCCCCGGGCGGCCTGGGCGTGGTTGGAGAACATGTCCGTGGGTGTGGGTAGGGGCTCTGACGAAGGCATCTGGGGTGGTGGAGTGGGGAAGGTGGCATGGGAAGAGTTGCTGACTTGCTGTGTTACCTCGGGCATGTGGCCTGCCGTCTCTGAGCCCTGATTTCCTGCAGAGTGACTGACAGGGCCCCCGCCCCTGAGTCCCCACTGTGTGGTAATCCCAGAAGATGCCACGCAGAGAAATGTTTGGTGCTTTCCAGGCAGCCCTCCTCGGAGCCTCCTGAGGTTGGGTGGGATTGGGTGTGGGCCAATGGGAGGCTCTGGGGGGAGCTGCAGGCAGACTCGGTAAGTGCTCGCACCTGTCCTGGGATCCCCTGTGGATGTGCACTGGGCTGCTTTTTGATAGTCCTGGGCCTCACAGGTTCTTGCAGGTGAGGCTGTCGTGGACAGAGGGACAGGGCCCACGGCGGGGTTCGTGGCATGTGTGTGGGCCTCCCAGGGACTGTGTGTTACCAGGCCGAGGTGGGGGTGAGCCCCCCGGGGGCTCCTCCTGGGCCAGCTTCATCCTGTTCAGAGCAGGAAGGGACACTGTGTGCTGTCTGTCCAGCTCACCCGACTTGCAGTGACCATGTTTGGGGCCATGTTTGCTGTCTTGGGGCTTCTGGCCCTGGGTTTCAGATATGCGCAGTGGGGAAGGCTAGTAGCCACACTCTGAGTTTACTAAGGTGACTAGGCCTCCTCACCAAACATCACAGCTTGACTTAGTGATACTTCAAGCCCCTTTGATATGCCCTCGGCCCCCTTTGTGGGATCGTGGTGACTGGGGGGCGGGTGGTGGAAGGAGATGGGACCATCAGTCTAGCCATCCCCACAAGAGGCACAGGGACGGGGGAGGCCTGTGGGGTGAGTGGGGATGACGCTGGTTTTCCGTTGCTCCTTGCGTTTGGATGGGAGTGGGGGGATCATCTCTGCTCACAGGTATCTGATTTGGCCCAGAGGGTGGCTCACATTCCTAATGTCTGTCCTGGTCCCCTGGCCCCTCAGCCATCAGCTGAGACCCATACACTGTCTGTGAGGGTCAGCCTGTGGGGCAGCATCAGTCCTGGGTGTCCCAGGGTGCCATTGTTCTAGAAGCTGCCTTCCCGTTGGTTCTGTGTTATCCCCGAAGGCCTGTGAGTGTAGGGGCCAATCAGGGCAAGGCCAGGGAAGCCTGGAGGGAGGCGATCTCTTCTGCATGGTCCTGGCAGCCCACTGTAGGGCCTGGAACTTAGATGTTTGCTGTGCGCCAAGCCCGGCTCAGAGGGCCTGCAGCAGGCCCGTCTGCCACTTTGTTGTCCAATTTGAGGGGAAGAAAGCCTGCAGCACAAACGTTTGTGAATGATTTCCTCTGATGTCGCCAGCAGGCATTTTTGTAATGCTTTGAGCTCTCCTGAGTGATCACTAGGTGCTGGGGCCTGCCGAGCCCTGCACCGGTGGGTACCCTCATGACAGAAAGGAGCGGCCAGGGCCCTGTGTAAACCGTGGGGCACTGATAGCAGAGAGGGGCCCCCAGGATCCGTGCTCCTGAGTCACAGGGCCTCTGTGTCTCCCTAGTTCTTGGTCACGCCCCTTGCAGGCTGGGCTAATGCCCCTGGAACATCCTAATCCCTGAGTGCTAGCCAAGGGGCAGGAAGCAGGCCCCACCCCGCAGCTCCTGAGTCAGGGAGCTTGGGCAGAACAGGATGGATCCTGGGGCGGTGCCAGTTAAACAGGAAGGAGGAGGCACCGACCATCCCTGCAGAGGCTGGGACCTGGCCCTATTCCGGGTGAGCTCCGCCGGGCCACCCTCTGGCTGCAGTCCCCACCTTCCAGGAAGCCTTTCCTCCCTGTATCTAGTTGAAGCCATTTGCTAAGTGCCCTTGATGGGCACCCACTTCTTGGTGGGGGGGCTCCAGGTGTTCAAAGTGGGATGACCCACAGGATGGCCGGTGCCCCACTGAGCGGCTCCCATGGCCCGTCCCTGGGGGAGGACCTGACCTGTGAGCCTGTTACCCTCCAGATTCCCCCGCTGCAGGTCCTCTGTCGGACCTGCTTTGCGGAAGTGGAAGTGGGAGCGGGCTTAGGAACGGGCCCAGGTTGCAGAGCTGGGAGTGGTAGGGCCAGCAGGCCAGCTGACCCGGCCTGCCAACCTGTACAGCCCTTGGGACAGGCACGAGAACTAACCGCATCACTCCACGCGGACGAGGCCCCCATGCTGTGCTTGGCACACCGACTGCCTCCGTTCCGGGCTCTCCTCTCCTCGTGCTCCCTGCAGTCCCGCTCACGTCCCTCATGGTCCGTGTCTGTGCCCAGTGGGCCTCCCGGGCCTCCTTCAGCTTCCTCTCCTCACTGCCCTGGGTCTGGATCGAGCTTTGCACAGTTCTTTGGGCCTCGGCCAGGGAGGGACAGGGAGACCCTGCCAGGCGTGGGTCCGGTCCTGGTGGGGAGGAAACGCGCCTCAGGTGAGATGCTGCCCAGCCGTATCTCTGCCTCCCGGTCCAGGCGGGCTTCCCGCCAAGAGCCCCGCAGAGAGTCCCCAGAGCGGTTTCACTTCATCGAGCCACCCCGGGGCAGGGCCCTGTAGTGCTCTGCCGAGGCCATGGGGTGGGGAGAAGTCAGAGAGCGCAGCCGGGGCCGGGATTAAAGAACAGGATTTCACCGAGGATTTGTCTGAGAATTTAACCCCTGCACAAAGCAGGCAGCCAGGGGTGTCCTTTCTCAGTGAGGGTGTCTGGTCAGGATCTGGGGTTCCATGGGACGGCTCCTGCCGGCGGCCATCCCATCCACCCTTCAGACACCAGGATGAGAGCCTAATTCTAGGGAGGCAGGATCTGGGAGAAGCCCTGGGGCAGCACCCTTGTACCTCCCAGCTTTTTTTTTTTCCAAAGATTTTATTTATTTATTTGACAGACAGAGATCACAAGTAGGCAGAGAGGCAGGCAGAGAGAGAGGAGGAAGCAGGTTCCCCGCTGAGCAGAGAGCCCAATGTGGGGCTCGATCCCAGGACCCTGGGACCATGACCTGAGCTGAAGACAGAGGCTTAACCCACAGAGCCACCCAGGCGCCCCTGCCGCGCAGCTTCTGTGGCAGCCTGGGATGTTGTGCAGGTCGCGTCCGAGGCAGGCATCGGCATTTCCAGAAATCTGAAGCTCGGAGACACCAGGAGTCCTGCTTACTCACTGAGAGGTGCAGGGAGCCCTGCCTGGGTGTGCCCGTCTCTCCACCCTGCACCCTTCTGTGGGGGAGACACAGGGGGTGTGGAGGGTCTCGAGCGGGGGCTGGGGTGAGGGGTGCATTCGGGGGGTGGTGGGTGTAAGAACTGAGCTCCCCTGGAGGGCTGCTGTTCCCCTCCCCTGCCCCCCGCCCCAGAGCAGCCAGGCACAGTGCCTCCTCCCTGGCCACCTACGGCCAGCAAGGCCCGCACGGCCCACACGGCCCTCTCTTCCGTGGGGATCAGGCCCAGATCTGGGGCGAGGTGCCTGACGTGGACGCTCCCGGTGGTCAGGTGGTTCAGGGCTGTGCTCTGTAACAGCTGAGGGTCTGGCGCTGCTTTGTGGGGGACTCAGTGACCTTCAGTGGCGCTCCAGGCCGACTTCCCTAAGGTGTGGCCTCAGAGGCAGCACCCTTCTTAGTCCGTTTGTGCTGTGGTGACAAAGCAGCACAGACCGGCGGGCTCAACGAGGAACAGAAAAATATACTGCTCACAGCTCTGGGGGCTGGGAGTCCAAGGTCAAGGCACCAGCTCAGTTGACTTCTGGAGAGGGCCCGCTCCCCCCACATAGCCGGGGCCTTCCCGCGGTGTCCGTGCAGTGGCCGGGGCTGTGAGCTGTCTGGATCTGGTTTATGAGAGAACAAACCCACCCATGGGGCTCCGTCCTCCTGGCCTGAACACCTCCCAGAGGCCCATCACCTCCAGATTTCGTGGGAACACACAGACCATTGGGACACCAGCCCACGAGCCCGGCAGAGCCCATTGTGGATGCTCCCTTTCTTTGTGGCGTCTTGGCTTCCCATGCCTCCTCACCCTGCAGGGAGCCCCCAGGACGTCCCATCCTCTGCCCTCGTCTCTGCACCTCTGGTGTTGGCTGATGGACGGCCCTGGGGACATGTTGCACGGCAGCAGCAGGGCCATGATGGGGATGCGGTGGCCAGCTCTGCCTGGGTTCTGGGTGCCCTTAGAAATGGCAACGGCTTTACTTGTCCCCTTCGGCGGCAGGCTGCATCCTTGGGCCTTCCCATGTTGTGTCCCCATGGTCACCATGATGCCCTGGGTCTGAGGTCACCATCATCCCATCTCACACACAGGGATGGGAGGCTCAGAGGTCCAGTAGCCTGGTCGGGGTGGTCTGGATACCACAAGAGAAAAAGAATGGTAACCTGGGCCTCTGTGTTCCTCCCTCCATGGTGTTTGGGGTGTGTGTTCTTTGTTGAGCACGCCTTTCGTGTTGGGTCCATTTCTATGCTGGGATCCTTCCACAAGCAAGACAGACAGTGGTCTTGTTGGGGAGACAGATGAACTAGCACTGAGTCAGCGGAGGGACAGCTTTGTACCCTGGTGAGAGCTGTCAGGGACGTGTCTGTGGAAGTGTCTGGAAGGGGAGGAGGGATGAGCAGGGTGAAGGCTGTCATGGCCGGACTCTGGTGACCGCGGGGATGGAGTGGATGGAGCTGTTGGAGTTAGGATCCCGTCTAGAGGTGGGCCACGGGGACACTCCCCAGTGACCCTTCTCGGGGCTCTGTGATTTCCCAGGGGAGCATGGGCGTGGGATGGGATGTGCGGTGCCTTATTGGAGGCCTGTGGCGTCCTGGTGACGAGGGCACAGCTGTCAGCCCCTTGGACAAGCTGTAGGGAGGAGATGGCCATGGTGGCATGAACACACCCTGCGTTTCAACCTTCGGACTTTCATGTTATTTCTTGCAAAAAACAGTTCATTTTCAGGGCGCTTGAGGGGCTCAGTCATTAAGCGGCTGCCTTAGGCTCAGGTCATGATCCCAGGGTCCTGGGATCGAGCCCCACATGGGGCTCCCTGCTCAGCAGGAAGTCTGCTTCTCCCTCTCCCACTCCCCCTGCTTGTGTTCTCTCTTGCTTTCTCTCTCTCTCTATGTCAAATAAATAAAAAATCTTAAAACAAAACAAAACACCAGTTCATTTTTGAAGGAGGTGCCGCTGTCTCCCAGGGGCAGAGGCATTCGTTCCCACGGCAGGCCGCAGGGTGGCCATACACAAGCCATCCCCGAGGCACCTCCAGGCTGGCTGGGGTGGCGCCGGGGTCACAGGAGCTGTCTTCCAGTCCCTGCGGGGCCCACTGCCCTGCGGTCATGAGCCAGCGGGCTTAGGAGGGGATGTGGGGAATCTGACCCAGGCCACTGACTTCCAGAGACTTCCAGGGGCTGGCTTAAGTTTAGGGCTATAAGGCACTGTGTGGGGAGGCTCTGGGCTCTGGCTTCTGGAGTCACCCTTGTGAGGGTAGGACTCCCATGCCCAGCGGTTTCTAGTCTTGTTGCCTGTGCCCATTCCCCCTGTCCCCGTCAGCCCCTCTTATGGTTCCAGGCCAAGATAAAGGGGCAGGAGGCTGGGCAGGTGTGATGCTCCCAGTGCCAAGAGGCAGGACAGAGGGAGTGGTGGGATCTGTTCTCCTAATCAGCCTGGTGGAGCTGGGCTCACGAACGCAGTCATGGGGCCTGGAACCTCCGCCAGCCGGAAATACTTATATCTGTCAGGCCCTGGACAGGCTAGAAATTACCGTGTGCTGGGATTCCATCCCGCTCACCTTTTCTCTCTAAGAAGCTCCTGGCATCATAAATCCTCCTGCCAGTGGTGGGGGAGGACAAGAATCTGAGGGGCTGTGGGCTATTCGAACGGCCACGGTGGGGTCCGGCCCTCCCAGAGGTCAAGGCCTCAGCCTGCTCCCCTCCCGAGCTTCTCTGCCCAGGGACACCCCCCGACCCTTGCCTTGGTCCCTGTGGCTCTGAGCCGCCGCGTCTCAGATGGGCCATGGGTGCTGCTCTCTTGTGCACATTTGGCGCCACGTGTATGCAGAAGGCACTTGGTCACCCCAGCAGGTGGAGCTGGGGTGTGTGTTATAAATTAGCAGCCATGATGATTATGGGGTGTTGTGGCTGCTGTTGTGAAACATTGTCATAGTGGCCCCTGGCCTCAGACCTCAGTGAGAGGTCCACGGGGTGGGGGAGGCTGGGTTCTGGCATAGTAGTTCTGGAAAGGCTGGTCTTTGGTGTCCCAGCCGCCTCCCTGGGGCCGTATCTCTGGTGGCCTCCGTGCCTGGGCTTCCTCTGTCTTCATCCCTCCTTTCTGTGCCGTTGCTGTCCTGGTGGAGTGGTTTGCTGGCGGGGGGGCGGGGCATGCCGCTGGTGTGGGGGGCTGCCTGGGCACAGGTGGGCATGGTGCTGGCGAGAACCTTCCAGGAGGGCCTTGCTGCTTGGAATCTGGAAGGTGGGAGAGGAGGATTCCCCGTTTGCCCTTCTGGGACCACCCAGACAGCTTGCCAGCCTGGCCTAGAGGCGCGTATGCCCACCACTCCAGGCCCTGCCCTCCTCTCCTTTTCGGCTTTTGTCCCTCTGTTTGTATTCAGCCTGGGTCTTCCTGCTCCTCCAGAGCTCCATACACCCAGAAGGTCTGTGTTTCCTGCGATGGGTGTCTGGGAAGGTTAACGTTAAGGACTAGATAAGGTGCCACTGGCTCTGGGAGCAGTCCTGTTCCGGGCGCCTGCAGGCTGCCTCTCAGGGCCCTGGAATGCTCTGTGTGTCTCCGGACTGGCCTGCTAGGTTATAGCTTTGTGCATTCCCTCTGACCCTCCCCTCCTGACGAGTTGTCCCCTTCGAAGCCTCAGTCTGGTATAACCATCCCCAGCCCCACCCCTGCTGCCTGGGGCTCTGCGTGGGCCACTCTAGTTCCTGCCGTGGTTCCTTATTTCTAAGCTGAATCAGTAGGAGACCAGTATCATCGGGTCTGTGTGCAGGCTGGGGCCAGGCACGCGGAAGCCCCTACTTTTCTCATTGTTCTGATCCTGCTGGGAGGCAGCTCTGTCTGGGGCCCGACCAGGCTCTTAGCCCGCTCCAGGACTGGCTGCTGTGCGGCGTTGGGCTTGCTGGTTAGCCTCTATGTGCCTCTTTCCTCGTAGGTTAAGTGGGTGAATGCTAGAACCTTCCTTACGGCAGGGGCGTGGTTAGGCTGCATAGAATGAGTGTGTTAGAGGCTTAGGTGTGTAAGGAGCAAGGCCACGGTGGCCGTGTGTGGACGTCACTGCAGGGCTAGCTGGGTCTCAGGAAGGTGCACTGCCAGCTTTACGTCAGAAATTCCCTCCTGGGAGCCGTCTCTGGGCCCAGATCCTCTTCTCCTTGTGGAGGCCGGCCCTTGGCTCAGGATTGCTCTCTGCTTGTGGGTTCTGAGCCCCGCCCTGGGACTCTGACCTTAGCGGCGATGTCGTCCCATCTTCTGTGTGGGTACGCCACACTTGGCACTTGGAGGAGTGGAGACCTGACGAGGAGCCTGTCTCAGGCTCTAATGAGGCTGCCTGGGATGCCGGGTGCTCCCAGTGTGTGGCTGGATGTGTCTGCATTCAGACTGGGCTCTGGAATGTCCTGGCTTTCTGGCCTCGGATGGCCGGGTCCCTGTCACTTATCTTCTTGGAGGCCCTCTGGATAGGCAGTGTTGGTCCTCACGGCTGCAGGTTTGTCCCAGCCCCGGGGGCCAGCCTGTCCCTGCTTATAGGCACCAGGCAGGAGTGAGTGGCGTGGTGCCCTGGGACACCGATGACATTTTGGAAGACTTCCTGGTTCTGCTCAGCTCAGACCTGCTGGCCGGGCGGCCTGTGTGCTCACAGACAGGAGCACTCCAGAATCCACACCCCTGTGCCGTGTGATCCCCAGGTTCCCGGTTTTTGCCTCCTTGCCCGAGGGCCACCCCTGGTACTTAGCATTTGGATCTTCCTTTATGATGCCTGAGGCCTGGCTCTTGGTTGCGTGGCTGGGTCTGGGGACAGGGGCCAGATGGTCAGGCTGAGCACTGGGATCTGACCTTCCGTGTGTGCCCCCTGCCTCCCTGTGACAGCCTCTCTGCAGCTGCCCCACTCCTGGAATTCCTGGGATGCCCCCCCCTCCCCAGCTCCGTCCCCTTGGTTAGCCCACCTGTGTTTCTGAGGCCCACGTTCCCGCTTCTGTGCCAGGCACCAGCCTCCCCAGAGAGAGGATCCCGCCTGCCTTCAAGGACTGAGTTCGGGGTGGAGCGAGGGCGGGAACTCTGCGGAAGCCCGAAGGGAGCCCTCCCCCACCCCTGCATCGTCTCCAGTTCTGTGGATGACAGGGTAATCCTCCCCTTTGTTGCCAGCCTGACTGAAGTCATGATTTATCTGCCCTTTTCTCGGAGCCTGTGTCTGGATTTTGGCCAAACCACTAATAACGTACCACACAGATATTCTTCCATTTGTGGGATGTGTGGCCTGGTCTGCCCTGTCCCTGGCCCCAGGAAGGCCCAGGTTCATCCTCCCAGAGGGCCCCGCCTGTGTCCTCTTCAGCTGCCCTATCTCCCCTTGGTGTTAACACAGGGTCCCACGGCCACTTCTCTCCTGAGCAGTGTCCTCATGTCCTTTGAGGGTGCGCCTGCTAGCCCGTAAGCTGGGTGCTGTCTTCCGAATGTTTGCATGTGTCCGGGGGTTCGTGGAGGAGGCCCCTCAGACTTGCCCCCCACCCCACAGGGGAGCTGGGGATGCGGGATATGCCTTGAGGTGCCTCAGGCAGAGGTTCCAGTGTGAGGAGGTGCAGAGGAGGTCGGAGAAGCTGGCCTGGGCTCAGCCCCTTGGCCAGGCACACACCTGGCCAGCAGCCCCCCACCTTGGGGCCAGAGACCGGATTGCTCATCGAGGCCACAGGCCTGTCCTGCAGCTGCACAGCTCTACAGCCTTGGACCTTCCCAGGTGCAGAAGACTGGCCCTCCACTCCCAGCAGAAAATGGCTAAAAGCCCCCCAGTGGCAGAAGCAGAACTAGGCGCTGGACTTTGGCCCCCTGGTCCTAGACAGGCCCTCCTCTGGCAGAGGCAGGAGGGGATGGAAGCAGCTCCGTGCTCTGATGTGGGCAGGTCTGATCCAGTGGCCCTGCACAGATTTAGTCCCAGGGTAGTGGGCAGCAGGGGAAGGTCACAGATTCAAGCTCTTGAGGTTTCCCACCCCTATCCTAAATGAGCTTGGATCTCTCTGTCCCCGGCCAGGGGTCCCTTCTGCTGTAAGAAGGAAGGCTGTTCCCAAGCTCTCCTGGAAAGCCCATGAGCCTTAATCGGGCCTTAGCACGGGTGGTTTCTCTTCTGGCCACTCACCTGGAGAACTCCCCCCCTCACCTGGAGAACGTCTGTCATTGCTGGGGTTCCCCAGGACGAACCGGGGTCCCCTTGGCCATGCTCCCATAGGTCCTGTGGGCAGCTCTCCCTTAGCTGTCACCGTGCCATGCTCCAGTGCGCCCAGAGCGGCCCATGACAGGACTGTGAACGTGTGGGGAACAGATGCCCTCTTCCAGAGAGCCCCATGCCAGCTCCTGTCCCTTCCTCCATGTCAGCCTGGACCAGGATCTGGGGCACAGCTGCCCTTCCCGCTTCTCAGGTGAGGGAGCCACGTAGAGGCCCAGGGATAGGCTGAGCTGGCCAGGTAGGCAGGCTCCAGCAGCTCCAGTTCTTGGGGCAGCCGTCTGCGTGGCCTTGGCATACCTCATGGTATTCTATCTGCGTTGGATGGTTCTGCAGCCCCTGACCTTGGGAGGCTGTGGGTGTGGTGGACGTCTTCTGCTGCTGCTGCCATCTGGACCCTTCCCTTCAGTGGGGAAGTGACTGAGGACTCGGCCCCCAGGAGCCCCCCGCCACCTGCAGGAGGCAAGCACCCTGCCTGGAAGGGACTCCTGTCTAGGTGCCAAGGCGGCCCCTGGGCACGGGCCAAGGTTTGCTCTGAGGCCTTTCCAGGCGGTAGCTGCCCAGCTAGAGGCGGGTACCAGTGCAGATACTGGGAGGCTTTCTTGATATGCGTGGGTATGGAGTTCATCGGCCAGGCAGGGGAAAGGGCTTTTGTGTCTTGGGAGGCCGAGGGGTCTTGGCCCCTTGCTTACTCTTCAGGAGTGTGTAAAGGCTACCCCCCGCCACCCCCCGGATTGGGAGAGAGAGGTGAGGAGGGACCCCGTGTGTGCATGCTGAAGAACCTGGCTCTGGGTGGGGCAGTCCTGGATTCAAAATCTTAGGTCTACCAGCTGCCCTTGTGGGTGATGTGGGCAGGTTATGGCACTGTCCAGAGCCTTAGTGTCCTCATCTGTGAAACGGGGCACCAAGAGTGCTACCTCAGAGGTCCGAGACAGTTGTTTGGCCAAGTGCCTGGCGTGGAGTCGTCAGGTGTGGACTTCGGTGGTCGAGATGGGTGTGGGCAAGTTTGGTGCTCAGGAAAGACCAGTTTCCTTTTGTTTTTATTTTTTTAAAGATTTTATTATTTGACAGACAGAGAGACAGCGAGAGAGGGAACACAAGCAGGGAGAGTGGGAGAGGGAGAAGCAGGCTCCCCGCTGAGCAGAGAGCCCGATGCGGGTCTCGATCCCAGGACCCTGGGACCATGACCTGAGCCGAAGGCAGCTGCCTGACGACTGAGCCATGTGGGTGCCCTGAGACCCGTTTCCTCTTAAAGAACAGCTGCACGGGCGCCCGGCTGGGAGAGTGCGGATTCCCTTTTGCAGCTTCCTGTCTGGCTCTTCCGCGGTTCTGGGCACAGCTGTCTGTCCGCTGTTGGACTGTCTCCTCCGCCGAGTGCGGCTGCCTTCCCCGGCCTGGGGCTGGGACCGCCAAGCGTGCCCCTCAAGCATCCTTCTGCCTTTACTTTGGGGTCTGCCCTGGCCTGTCGGGTGCCCGTTTCTGTTTGTGTCTGCTCTGGTATCTTTTCTACCTGAGTTGGGATGCCCAGAGCAGACCCTCTGTTAATGGAAGAGCCAGACAATGGGTTATTAATCAGCAGGGGCTGGCGGGTGCTGGCGTCGCCCTGGGCTCCCACGTCCATCGCGTGGTGGGAGGAGGAGGCAGAGGCAGCTGCCCGCTACAGCCTGGGGCGGTGCACACACAGCCCTCTCCCATGGCCCTGTGAGTCATGGGACCCGCGGTGCCCCTGGGTCTGTGAGTGTGGAGTGTGCCACCAGACAATCGGAGGCCTTCAGTTGTGCTAGAACTCGTTTTTGTCCCTGGTTAGTATTACTCGGGTTTTGGATCTGCCCTCATAGGCGTCCTTGGTTATGCGACTTTTATGGAGTGAGTGAAGTACCTTCTGCCGGTTTCCACTCTCAGCCCAGTGCTGGGCATCGTGTGCCAGGGAGGGTGCCCACAGTACGCGAGGTCAGAGCTTCCCGGCACGCGAGTGCTCCATGCCCGGGAGGTTGTCTTAGAGCTCGCGTCCTGGCCACAAAAAGGTGGCTGCGGTGGCCACAAGGAGGGGCCAGCATGTCAAGACACATGAATGAGCATAGAGGCCATCTCACTGGGTGGCTGGCGAGGGAAGTGAGGATTGCTTAGGCTGCTTCCCAAGGCTCCTGGAGGCCCCTGGTGCCTGGTGCGGCCCTTGTTGGCTGAGATTTCAAATCCGTCACTGCCCGCTCGCTGGAAGGTCTGGGGAATGCAGAGGGAGCCCTGCTCAGCCCGAGAGCTGGACTCAGCTGCCTTTTTGCCCTCAATTTCCAGGAGGAGACCCTGGGCTGCCTACAGTCCCATCACCCGCTGGGCTGCTCTGTCCCCATGTGCCAGGGACCCTGGCCCAGGAGCTGGCGTCTGGGGCTTGCTTGTGACCACCTCTGTTTTTAACTCTCGGGTGTTCAGTGAGGACAGAGCCGTACTCTGCTGTGCCTTGTGGGCTGTGGTGCTCAGGTGTCCCCGGTCCCCTGTTTTCCAGTGGTGTTCACCCCATTTGGCAGGCGGGTGTCTGTACCCGGCCGGGTGATCCTCTCGACGGGGCACGGAGCTGCGCTGGGCCTGCAGGCAGATAATCTGGGCACAAATCCTGGTGCTCCTGTTCATAGAGTAAACTCGGTGAGTCATGGCCACTCTCTGAATGTCAGTGTCTTCATCTGGAAGGTGGGGGGACATAATAGCAGCCAGTCAGTGGGGCTGTTGTGAGGCTCAAGCATCACGAGGGGGTAAGTGAGCCTTGTCTGTAAATCCCGACCTTCAAGAGCCATGGAACGTGCCTGCTGGGCTTCATGTCGTCAGTGGGGGCGCACTCCTGCCCTGTGATGGTGAGGTGCCGAGGGCCGGAGCCATGGGCCGGAGCCATGGTGCCTCGTCCCCAAGTGAGGCCCAGGAAAGGTGGGGGTGCATGCTCATCTCAGGACCCCCGATGCCCTCCATGACACCCCTTGTCACTGCCGGCCCAGACCTACCCTGCACCTCGGCTCTCCTGTGCTGTGGGAGCTCCTTTGCCAGCTGAGTCACAAGTCAGCTCCCCCTCGGTGATGTACCTGCACGCTCTGCCTCTCAGGGACCAGGTGTGGTCCTGCACCTGTCACCTTCCTGCAGGGTGACCCTGGGGAGCTAGTTCCTTCCCACCAGATGCGGCATCTTAAGCTGGGCTATAGGAGAGGGGCCGGGAGGCGGTGGTTCGTGTTGCGTGAGGTGACCAGGGACCTGGGAATAGGGTCCCCAGGTGGCTGTGTTTTAGTGTGGGCTGGCTCTCGTTGGCAAAGCCGGCTGGGGGACAGTGTGCTCAGTGGCCTGTGACTAAGCCCAGGCACAGCCGCTTGGCTGTGTGCTCAGAGGCCAGAGGCTGCCGGGGGAGGGTCTGGTTCCCCTTTTTTAAAGGGACTGCTTGTCCCCGGTGGCCGCTGCTGCCGCGCAGATTCCTGGCAGTTCCAGAGCATTCTTGGATGAGGACACGTTCATCACTGACTGTTTTCTCCTGCATCTGCCCCCCTCCCCCTCTGGCTCCCCCTAAGCCGGCCCGATCTGTCCAGAAGGTCTCAGATTGGCTGGGTGCCCATCTTTCTGTAAGGATGATTTAATTTGGACAGTCACCGAGGGGACTTAACAGGCTGGACATTGTTCCTGGTATCGGGAGATCAGCCTGAATGAACCAACCACCAGCCCCCCACTTTAGCTTTCTAACGGTCTTAACCAGGCACCTCCCACCCTGGGGACCCGTGCCAGGCACCACGCCAGACTTGGGGAATGCAACACACCTCAGAAGAAGAGTTCCTGCCCTCAGGGAGCTCAAGTCAGGGGGAGGAGGCTGATTTAGGGTGGGAAAGCATTGCAGGAGGAGGTAAGAATAAAAAAAAGCTTAGCATTGCAGAGGGTAGGTAGAACACATGGCCTCTCGGGGCAATCCTGGAAGGCTCCGTGGAGGAGGGGCCTCAGAGGAGCACTGACTCTGTCCTGCTGAGCCTGACCCTGGGATGCACCCGCCCAACTGCAAGGCAGGCCCGGGGAGGTGGGTATGTCCTGGGGTCAGCTGGGTCTTGCTCCCCTGTCCAGCCACTCCAGCCACACTGTGGGTGGTGGGGGAACAAGGGACAGAGAAAGGAGGCACTTCCTGGGTTAAAAGACCAGAAAGCGATGAGAGGCAGCATGTAGAGCTCAAAGACCTCCAACTGGCTACCTCCTTTTCCACGAAGAACAAAGAACAACACAGAAAACTTTTCTCATTACATGCTAATGGGAGACGGACGCTCTCATTCACGCTAATGGGAGTGTGAATTCAGTAATTTTTAGAAAATTGCAAAGGCATGTCCCCTTTGGCCCAGCACTCCCGGTGCTGGGAATTTATCCTTCAGGTGAACTGGTACGTGTGCAAATGGCACATGCCCCGGCCACTCCCAGCCAGCAAGTCTGGAGACAGCCCTGGGGTCCCTGCTGAGAGCCAGTGCCCACTGCACGGCATGCACTCTGGGGGACATCCTCAGAGGGAAGGGGGGACTCTGCCAGTCTGGTCTGGCTCATGCCCAGGAGCAGCCCAGCCCACCTGCTCTCTCGTGTGCCGTTCACAGGACCCCTTGCCCGCAGAGAAGTGTGAGGGGGGTGCTGGCCCCTGGAGGCTGGGCGGCCCACGGGAGGGAGTGATTTATTCACGTCTGCCTGTTGGCAAGCAACGCACCGTGTCTTCTGCCAGTGCTGGGGGAGAGCGGTGCCTGGCACATCCCTGCCTGCTCTCCTGCCCTCCTGCTTCATCCCGATATCGAAGAGAGGCAGAGACACCACTGAGTCACTTGGTCTTTCTGCCTGCTCCCCTGGTGGGGGTGCACCTACGTGCAGGTCAGCGATGGCCCAGCTGTGCCCTAAGCCACTAGTGCCTGTGGGCGGGGGCCCGGGAGGCAGTCAGGGCAGGGGGAGCGTGGTGCAGGCCGTGGCTTGGGCCAGTGCCCAGGTGTCCTGCCCGCAACCCTGCTGGGGCCCGACAGGATGAGCGATTGGCTGGAAGAGGCTGCTTGCCACGCCGCGCCATCTGGCGGGGCCATTGTGGAGCGCATAAAGGAGGGAGCACGGTGGGCTGGGGGCCGGGCCAGGAGTGGTCGAGCCGCAGGGGGGAGGGCGCCAGCCTCAGAGCGCACACCGGCCTCAGGAGCCAGGCGAGGCCACCGCTGCAGAGCTGAGGTCTGGGTTATCGCTTCCTGGGGGGTGACGGATGACTCCCTGTCCCCCTGAATCTCAGCGAGAATGCCTTAAACAACTCTGGTTCTGAGCTGATTTATCGCTCTGCTAAGATGCAAAGGCAGTTTTATGTACTAGGTAATTAAGTGGCATCATAGACGGCTTGAGAATAAGTGGCTGCCGTTTTAATAATTAAAATAAATGACCCTTTGACTGCTTCTAGCTTGATGGTGTTTTCCCTCAGTGTCGAGACCCCAGAGAAAGAGACGGCATGAGTGTGTGAGTGTGGGCACCCGTGTGTAGGTGCATACGTGGGTGTGACTGCATGTGAGCGTACATGTGTGTGCATATCTGTGTTTATATTACGTACGTGGGTGTGCGTGAGTGTGGTTATACATACCCGTGTATGCATATGTGGGTGAGCAGTGGTGTGATCGTGCATAACCATGTGCATGCACACGTGAGTGTGAGCACATGCTTGTATGCCTGAGTGTGTATGCACAAGTGGTATGAGCGTGTATATGTATGCATGTGGTGTAGGTGCACACGTCTGTGTACATGGGCGTGAATGTGTGAATAGGTGTGTGCACGTGTGCCTATGTGAGTGTGAGGTATGCAGGGGGTTGCCGGAGGGGGCTCCTCTAGGATCTCTGCTTTCCAGGACCGCTCCTGTGGCAGTGCCCTGTCCTGAAGAAACCTTCCTTCCACCTGCGAGGCTGGCTTTTCTGTCACCGGCTGGGTTTTGGATGTGGTCTCCTGTGTGGGGGGCGGCCCTGATTCCGACCTCAGCTCTTGGTGACGTGTGGCAGTGGCCGGGCTTGGTCTCAGCACCCGGATGAAGAGGTGATCACGCCTGTCCCGCTGGGGCCTGGGCACCCGGGGCACGTCAGCTGTCCTTTGCTGATTGAGAGGCGTGCGGACTCCAAGTCTGTGGATGACCCTGGCCCCCTACTGCCCTTGAGGTCTGAGTGACCAGGAGGGGTGCCACTGGGGGACAAGGTCATGGGCAGCAGAGATAAAATGGGGAGCAGGACCGGAGGCCTGTGGGGGGCGACCTTGCCCCCATCCAGCCAGGGCATCTCCACCTGCCAGGGTTGCAGGGATCAGCCTTCGGGAGAATGTCATTGTTTTCTGGCCCAGACTGTCCTTCTGTTTGGAGGAAGGGTGGCTTTCCTCAGACTGTGTGGACCGTGGCATAGCGTGTTGTCACCCTGTGGGGCTGCCTCCGGGCTGGCTGGCCATTTCTGGGCAAGGATGCCATTGAAGGCAGCTGGAGCCCCAGTTGGTGGGGCTCACAGGCGCACACGCAGGTCACCCCAGGAACCGGGGCGAGGACGGAGGGGATGCACGGACTGCTGGGGCTCAGGCCTGGTGCTAGGCCCCACACATGGAACGGCATCTCACCAGCGCTGCTGCGGAGAGGTCTTCCTCTGACAGCTGAGCAAGTGGCAGCCCAGTGACCTTCAGGTGTCCCAATCACGAGGCGAGGCTGGGCATAATGTGCTCTCTCTCCCACCCTCCCTTCTGGACCCCCGTCCGTGCCTCCCCCGTCCTCCTTCCCAGTGATGTTTCCTAGGCCCCAGCCCGGGCCAGACTCAGTGCCCGGAGCTTGTGGGTTCCCCGGGCTGAGCTGACCCTGCATCCTCCCCTTACGTCCCGTCCCCCCTCCCCCCTCCCCCCGACCTGGCCGGGCGCCCTGACGGTGAGCTTGCCACCCAGACTGCCATTCTCCCGAGCTGTGCCTGCGTGACCAGACAGGCCCCTCCCATGTCCCTGGCCTGGTCTATGCTTTCTGAAGGCCCCCGGGAGTGTCTGAGGCAGCTTCTTGCCTTTGTTGGGCCCAGCCACGGCCACGCTATGCTTGTGGAGGAGTGTGGCACGTGATGGGCCCCACCGGGCCTTTGGAAGCTGCTTCTGTCTGTGGGGGTCACCCCTGCCTGTGGATGCCTCAGCCTGGTGCCCCCCTCCAACCCCCCAGCATTGGCTGCTGTGAGCTCCTGGGACAGACCCTTGTGTTCTGAGTCTGTGACGCCAGGGCCTGGCATGGAGGAGGCAGCCATGAGCATCTGGGCTTGGGTCTGTGCCCCTGAGATAGGTGTGGGTCCCCGGGCTTCTCCCTATGACCCTGCCTCTCCAGGGGGGCCCGTCTGGCCCCCCGTGCAGTTTGCCCGAGCGAGTCTTTTTCCAGGCTGGGGACGTGGAGTAATGCCAGTGCGGATCGGTTGCCAGAGTAACTTCCCCAAGCTCACGCTGTCCCCATGCTCAGATCCCAACACGTGGAGGCTTAATTTTGCCTGTCACGTTAGCGGCGCCATGAGACAGTTACCCTGGGGCGCTCCGGTTTGCTGAGGGCCCCTGGGTCTCGGTGTGGGGGGGAATGTACCTTCGGCGGGCACAGCCCCTGATGCCGCCTGGTGAGCGCCCCTCCCCACAGAGCTGCAGGCTTGGGTCCTCTTCCCCTGGGAGGAAGGGAGGCACCTGCGGGCCTGGGAGGGAGGCTGGGGCGGGAGGCTGACCCGGCCAGGGCTGCCTCACACTGTGGCTCCCTGTGGACTTGCTGCCCGTTCGCTCTGCCCCATCTCTGTGATCCCTGAAGTGGAGAGGCTGGAGGTGGTGGTGGGCCTGGGACGCTGGGCCCCTGTGGATTGTCTGGAGGATCTAGCACTGTGTCCAGTGCCAGGAAATGTATACTGAGCCTTCTCGTCTCTCCCCTCTGAGCCCACGACAAGCAGCCATGGTGCTTGAGGCTTCTCTCCTGTGGTTGGGTGGGCTCAGGCCCAGGCAGAGTTTAGGGGTAAGCGGTTGGCTGGGGGTGGACCCCCAGAAGCCCCTGGGTGGTCTTCGCTTGGTGAGAGGGGGCAGAGCAGAGGCTGGGACACTCTCAGGGCTGTGGGTCTGGGGCCACGGAGGACCCCACCTCGTGTGGGCCTCTCACTGGCTCCCTCTCTGGGAGCTCCCTGTGCTCGGTGTAGGCCCTATGCTTCCGGGCACCAGAGAGGGGACCCCGGGAGTCACACACATCAAACGTGTGACCGCCGGCTTCTATACAGAGGATGCGGGCCACATCTCCAAGTGACCGACTGGGGACGCCATAGTGGGGCTGCCTCTGGAGCCCCTGAAGCTGAGGTCGGGATGCCCGAGGGTCGGGATCCCCCAACACCCTCTTGACCAGGTGTGGCTGGGCAGGCAGACGGGCCCCTGCACGCTTGTGGGGGCTCTTTCCTCATCTATGAACGGAGGACTTTGGGGTCTGCCTGCTTGTAGTGAAGTGTCATTGGGTAGCAACCGAGGTGTTCCAGCCCCCGCGTCCAGGGTAGGTGCCGAAGTTTCATGCTGCCCTGATTTTTCCAGCGGGAGGGCCCCAGCCACCCCCTGAGCCATTGGCCATGTGTCGAGCTCCACCGAGGCCACTGGTGGGGTGAGGGGCCTGCTGGTCTCCCTAAGGCCTCCGGGCCAGGGAACATGGGTCTCCTGCCTCTGTGCTGGGTCTGGGGTGGGTCTTTTCATATCTGTCCTTTCAGAGGCTCTTCTGTCTGGCCTTGGGTCCCAAGGGACCTAGAGAGTCGGCCGGTCAGGGGGTACCTGCCCATTTCTGGCCCCCACCTTGGTCTCATGGTTAAGGTCGACCTCGTCGTTTGTTATGTGATGGAGCAGCTCCTCAGCACCAAGGGGACACTTGGTGACAGTGGCTCCTGGGCTACGCGGAAAAGAGCAGCAGAGCCCCCTTCCACAGTGCATCCTGCCCTTGGGGACTGCTCCGTGCTTGTCCCAGTGCCCAGCCCAGGTGTGGGCAGCCCTCCCGGGGCCAGGCCATTGGGGGCCAGGCCTTGTAGTAGGAGGATCTCGGCCAGGAGTGGAGAACCACAGCAGAGGTCACCTGGCCCAGCCCATGTGCAGGCTGGGGCCACACGGCGAGGGGCAGCAGGCCAGGGCTCAGCTGGCCTAGTGCTGAGAGGCTGCCGATGCTCTCCGGGGGCCATGCCGGGGAGCTGGACGGAGGGCTCTGGCCTGTGGCCGCAGTGGGATGTGGTCCTGGCCAAGCTGGGGGTAGCTCTCCAGAACATGGCTCTTCCCCTGGTAGGCTCTTTGGCTGTGGGGTTGGCCTGCTCCGTGCAGCTAGAACCACCCCCTGGGTGGGGGCTTGATTTCTCTTCCCGGCTCTGTGACTTCCAGGGAGGCTCACCTCCTCTCCTGACTTTGGTTTCTTCCTGTAGAAGGGATTTCTCAAGTTCCCATGGGCTCCAGCCTTGGGGCAGAGCTGGGCCATGGCTATTGATTAACCAAACTGTGCCCTTGTGGGGTATGTGACCGGCGTGGCCCTTTCTGTCTCTGGGCCGTGGGGCCGGTGGCGGGACGGGGTGTGCTTGAGTCCCCGAGCTCCCTCCTGGGCCTTCCAAGAACGCTTCTCCTCTGTACCCTCATGTGATGGGTTTAAATGGCCACATGGAAGGGGCTTGGGCAGGACCCCTGGATGTCCTGAGAGGCAGAATTAGGAGTGCTGGGGCCGGTCTGGCAGCTGGTGTGATGGAAGACTCTGGAATTGTAACAGGAAGCTGTAGTTCCTTACGGTGATCCTGCCGTGTGTGTGTGTGTGTGTGTGTGTGTGTGTGTGTGTGTGTGTGGTGTGTGATCATCACTGTTTCACTGATGGGAAAATTTGAGACTCAGTGGGTTCACGGGCCATCCTTCCCCAGGCCTGACCTTGGCTGCCTGTCTGAGCCAAGACCCCTCCGACGCTGCATGTCTGAGCACGTGTGCGGACTGCGTGTGCTGGCCGCTCCCGTGCGCCCATCTGCTGCGGGGACAGGAGGGCAGTGTCCAGCTGTGTCTGCAGGGAGGCAGCTCTTCCCCCAGAGCCCCCCAGGACCCCGTCCCCGGGATGGCAGCGGCAGCTGGCGCAAGCGGCTCCTGCAAGGGGAGAAGAGCAGCTCCACGCTGTGCGCCCAGGAGGACCGGGGCATTTCGTTGCTTCTGAGAGGGTGTGCATTTGCTAGATACAGGAGGGTTTGGAAAAGCAGCAAGAAAACCAAAACATGCACCTGGCGCCGTCCGCCAGCTCCTGCTCTGAAGTTTCTCTCTCCGGGTGAGCTGTTGTTCTCTCCGCGATGGTGTGAGTGTTTGGGCTGCTGGGCATCTCGCCGCAGGTTCAGTGTGGAACCCGAGTTTTGTGCTCAATGCAGCATCAGACCCTTTCCTCCCTTGGTCTTCGTAAACCTTGTTAGTGTTGACCAAACAACCCTGCGGGTGGGCCAGACAGAAGTTATGGACCCTCACCCGTTGTGGGACAAACACGGGCGGTCTCCTGATGTACGGGCTGCTCCCTCGTGTCCCCGGGCTGGTTTCCATGCTGGGCCGTCCGCCTTGGGCTGGGCGCAGGTGCGGCTGGCGTCTGGGCTCTAGCCGGGGCTCCCAGGTACCTCCGGGGACGTGGCCGTGCGGTGCTCAGGATCGTCCTTGCTGGCTGCGTGCACTGCTTTCCCGAACCGAACGCTTGAGTTCGCTCACGGGGCGACCTCCCGGGGGTCCGTGCAAGCAGGAGGAGCGCCCGTGCTGCTTGCCGGACACAGAGCTCTGCAGATCTGGCCCCGTCCCAAGCCGCACACCGCGTGCTCTCTTCATCCTCTTTCCCGTGGACCCGTCCTGTGACGTTACCTCTGCGGTTTTGAGGAGCGGGGACCTGCCGGGTGTTTGGTGTGTCTCACGTTGCCTTGCGATTGGAGTCGGTGTGTGTGGGTTTGGGGCAGAAACCGCAGGTGGGGACGCCGAGGGATCGCACGTCCGGTCGGGAAGCACCTGGCGTGTGCCGTCACCGGTCCCAGTGGACTTGGGCGTCGGGTTCTGAGGTTTCCAGACAGTCTCCGCACTGCGCGGCAAGCACAGTAGATCCCTGAGACTCATCAATAACCCATGGGGGCGCGTTGAGACGGCGGTGCCTGGTCCTCACCGGACCCTCGCGCGCCGGGCCGGCCTGCTCTGGGTGCCGCTCTGGCCTGTGAGCGGTGACTTCTGGCTCCCTCTTCCCTTCTATACTTAGCGGTCGGCGCTCTGCCAGGAGGGCCTCCCCCCTCTCCACGTGGGCGTGTGTGCTTGTCGTTTTTATCAGTGTGGACACAGGGATTCTATTTTATCCAGCATGGTTGTAGTCCCCAGCTCTCATTAGGATTGTCATGGTCACCTTGCCTGGGACAGACCGCTGGCTGCCGGCCAGAGAGGAGAGGGGGTTGGAATTTGACATGTCCTCATAGGGTCACTGTGGGGCCTGGAGTGCCTGCTCTTGTCCTGGCTGTGCCACAGATGGCCTGTGACCTCAGACAAGTGGGGTGAATAGTTTGGGGTCCCTGGTTCACCCTGATGTCAGAAGGGGAGGTTGGGACAGGCTGACCTTGAAGGCCTCCTTGTCCTGACCCCCACCCTCAACCAAGTTCCCCTCAGGGTCCCCTGCCAAGGCCTTGTGCTGTTCTGCTGCTGAGACCTGGAGTTGGTTGTGGGGCAGTTCCTGGTGGCCAGCTGTCACCTGTCACCTGTGGGAGTGATGATATATTTCTTCGTGCCCCACCCCTCTCCCCGCCTTCCTCCTGGGGCTGCACCAGGGGAGGGAGGCTGGCCGTGGAGGGGGGTGGAGCTTCCTCTGCAAGACGGAGGCGTGTTTATTCTAGTTAGTAACCAAACATTGACCTCACCCTGGCACCTGGTCTCACGACCTTCGGGTCTGTTCTTTTCCCCATCGTCCTTCAAGAAACACAGCTGTGCGGGCAGGTGGCGTGCAGCAGTGGCCTCCACCTTGCCCTCCACGCCCACCTGTGGCTGCCTGCGTTCGAAGGGCCCTTGGAGGCTTTCAACTTTCTCGTTGTCCAGAGGGGTGTTCCGAATCCCAGGGAGGGCAGGGGCCCACCCAGGGCCACACAGCAAGTGGTAACACAGCCGGAACTGGAGCTTAGGCCCCCAGTGCTCTGAGTGCATCCCTGACGGCATGTGTCTGGGTGTCTGTGTGCCCTTCTTACAGCGACAAGCCTCCCTGGGCACGTCTCCCAGCCCCGGGTGGGTGTTGGACCCTGTGGAAAAGACTGATGATTTCCACTTTGTCTCAGGGCGGGGCTTCGAGGATCAAGAGCAAGGTGCAAGAGGGTGAGGGTTGCTGACGGTCCCCAGACCTCAGGAGGCTTGGTGTGTGATGGAGCCCTGCTTTGGACTCTGCCTGGGCTCTGCATGTTTAGGTGGGGCCTGGCCTGCCAAGGCTGGCGGGGGCTGGGGGTTTCTCCAGAGGTGCGTGGGAGAGCTGTCGTGTGGGGCTGAGCAGCCCTCCAGGGAGGGGTAGAGGAGGAGCAGCGCCGGGGAGGGTACCACTGGGCGGAAAGCAGTAGGGACAGCTCCATGGGGCAACAGGAACGAGACTGCCCTGGTGGTCCCAGGTCAGAGGGGAGCTGGGGTCTGCCTACAGGTGCTCAGCACACAGTCCCAGAATCACCAGGTGCCACCCTGGTGACCCCCAGTGTGGGCTTCCTCCAAAGGATAGCTCTGAGAACGGGGCATCCCTCTGAGATGGTGACCCCCTGACCTCAGGGGATGTATCTTGCTTAAGTGCCACGAGGGGACTCGAACTCCAAGCTTGTGCTTGGAAAGGCTGTGGAAGGACCTGTGAGGAGATTGTCAACCGCCCTCCAAGTTCCCGAGCTGCCATGGCATGGCCTGCGTGTTCCAGAGTCCTGGCAGCCTGTGGGGGGCATCACTCCTTCCTTAACAGAGGACGATGCAGAGGCTCAGAGATGTTGATGCCCTAGTGCGAGGTCACACAGCTGAGATTACAGAGAAGCCCAGCTGGCCCCCCTCCTCTCCTGACCTTTGTCTCTGCCTCTGCCGGGGGAGGTCCCTCTGGCCTGTGCTCAGCGGCCTGGGGTGACCAGGTGCCTGGCAGGCAGGACGGTTGGTTTTATAACCAAAGGGGACTCTGTTTGCTTCAAATACCCTAGCAGGGTCCCAGGGCTAAGTCGGATTCATACCCCACTTTCTAAGGTTTGTGGTGACGCCCCAGCCTGGGTGAGGTCTGGGAACAAGGCTGGGGGCCTGGGTGAGCCCGTGGAGGTGGGCGTGGCCCCAGGTGGTGCCACTGTCCCCAGGCTCATCCTGGAGGTGTGGAAGCTTCCGCCCGCCCCTCCTTCCCATCAAGGTCACGCTGTCTGCTTGTGGGGCGTGGAGCTGACGGCCTGGTTTACTGAGTGTCTGCTGGGCGCCCGGCCCCATCCCGGGAGCTTTAGGACCCTTTCCTCTCTCAGACCTCACAAGTCTCCCAAGCTTGGTTTTTATCCTATTTTTAAGTGACACGTGGAGTCCGTGGGCCTGGGTGAGTCAGCTAGTCACAGTTGCAACTCTTGGCTCCTGGGGCTGTTGTCACAGACACCCCACGTTGGTGTCTTTGCACAGACGTGTTGTCTTTGGTTCCAGAGGTCGCCAGGGCTGAGGTCTGGGTGTCGGCGGGAGCCGTGCTCTTCCTTGAGGCCCGAGCAGAGGCTCTGCTTTCCTGCCTTTCCATCTGGGGCGGCCACCCGCAGTCCTCGCTCGGGGCTCCTTCCCCATCTTCTGAGCCCACAGCTGGCCTCCCTCCCACCTTCTCCGTGTGTGGTCACACCACCCTGTGACCGCTGCGGGGAACGCTCTGTCTCCGCTTAAACATTTGGCCCCCAGGATAGGCCAGGTGGCCCTCCCACCCTGAGTTCCACAGCCTTTGTCCCCTCTGCCAAGTCCCTGCTGCTGGGGGAGGTCACTCCCAGGCTCCGGGGTTTAGGTGTGGGCACCTTTGTGGGGACGCTCATCTGCTGAGTACATGTCACTAGTCCAGGCTGTGATCTTTATCCCGAACAAGTCCCCTTGACGTCACATGGGAAAGTCAAGGCCACGTGGACGGAGCTCCTGGGGACGGGACCCCTCCGTGGTCCTCCCGCACACCACTCTGCCGTGCCCCTGCAGCACCCTCGGCGGCCAAGGCCACGGGCACACGGTGGCTGTTGTTGGCATCGCCCGCCTGGTTCTTTTCCTCTGTGACAAGCTCCAGGCTCGGAAGGGGTTTGGCCCTCCAGTGGCAGGAGGGGCGCCACCTCCCCAGGACTTGGGGGAGCGGTGATGGCCTTTGACCCTCCAGTCAGTCGTCATCCTGCTGGGGGTTGTATGTGAAATGGGAAATAAGGTTTGCTGTCCCTATGCCAGCTCCGCGTCATTTAACTGGACGGGTCCTCGCTGCCCCACCGAATTGTAGGGACGCCGTCTTGGAGGGGCTCTGAGTGGCTTCACCCCTGTCCTGGCAGGGGGCCCCCGGGACATCTGGGACTCCCGCCCCACTTCTCAGGGGCCTAGTAGGAAGGGGCTTATCTGAGACTGCAGAGCAGGTGGGACAAAGGGGTCTGCTTTTGTCCCCTAACTAGGCGCAGGAGGGCGACTTCCACCTGCCAGCCTCCATCCTGGGGACCCCTCCCTTCCCGATGGGCTCCTGGCCTGCCGGGGTTGGACTGCTCCCATGGGGTGGGGATGGCCCCCAAGGAGCCCATGGCCGGGGGCGTTGGGGGTCTTCTGAGACAGCCTGGTCACCAGGAGCCAGGGAGGGGAATGCGCTGCTCTTTTTCCATTTTACTTAAAAAGCATTATTTATTATTATTTTTTTTGTTAGGAATTCTACAAAAAGCAAGAAGCTTGGACAATAACGAGACAACTGTTTATTCCACTGCCAACCTTCATGTCAGCTCCAGAGCGTTTCCTTGCAGGAAACACAGTGTCACAGGTGTAGATGAGGGGCCCCTGTGTCCCCGCCCATCCCCCCCAGAGACCCTCAGCCTGGAATTCAGTGCCCATCATTCTCCCGCAGAGCTTTTTACTTCTCGTCCGTCACAGGTCCATGAACCACGTGTGACCAAGAGACTTCGTAGGAACGACGTCCTTTCTGCACATGGCCCTTAGCTATTTGCCCCAATGTGCTTCTGAGACCTGTCCCCGTCGGTACCTCTAGCTCTTTGTTTCTACCTCTACTGTTTTGTTGTTGGTTGAAACCAGTTTTTCCTGTTTTCCGGGAAGACTTTTAGGTGGTTTCCAATTCTTTGCTGTCGTAGTGGGTGCTGGGGATACGCTCTTGTACCTGTGTCCTCTCGCATCCGTGCCGGGCTTCCCTGGGGGCGTGTGCGGCTTCTAGAGCCCGAAGCCACGGCGGGCGGCTCTCCGATCTGCTGCGCGGGGGGGTGTACCCTGCGTCCCTTGGTCCCCTGGTTCTTTAGCGCGTGCGGTCGCTAAGGTCGAGTTCCCCGTTCCCACGGTAACACTCTCTGCTGCCCCCTGGCTGCAGTGGCATCTTCCTGTGTTCATTTGCATTTCTCTGGTGACCTGCTGTCAGGTATCCTGCCGCTCATTTCCCCTTGTGACTCACCTGTGGAGACTTTGCTCCCAGTACTCGTGTACTCCCCTACTGATCCGTAGGAGCATCGTGTGTTGTCCGTGCGACCCTCCGTCCGCTCTGCGCCTGACTTGCGCACAGCCCTTCCCGGACGGCCGCTGCCCTCCTGATGGTGCTCACGGATCTGTTTGCTGTCGGGAGCGGCTGTGATGCTCCCACAACAGGGGCTGACAGCGCTTCCTTTGATGGTTTGTGCTTTTTGTTTCTTTCTTTTCTTTTTTTTTTAAGATTTTATTTATTTATTTGACAGAGAGAGATCACAAGTAGGCAGAGAGGCAGGCAGAGAGAGGAGGAAGCAGGCTCCCCGCTGAGCAGAGAGCCCGATGCAGGGCTCGATCCCAGGATCCTGAGATCATGACCTGAGCCGAAGGCAGAGGCTTACCCCACTGAGCCACCCAGGCACCCCTGTTCTTTTTGCTTCTTGATGGAGAAAGCCTTTTTACCTGGAAGCAGAAGTTGTTCTTTTTAATAACTGCTGCACTGACACAGAATTCACATGGTTTGTATATATATGACAGTTGAGCATTGTTGAGTATAATCACCGAGATGTGCAACCATCGAAACTAATTCCAGGGCGTTTTCATCACCCCAGAAAGAGGCTGTACCCGATCATTGTCAGTCCGCAGTCCCCCTTCCCCTCGGACCCTGGCAACCACCGACCGACTCTCTGTCTCTGTGAACTTGACTATTCTGGACATTTCATACACATGGAATCGTACCAAATGGGGTCTTTTGTGATTGACTTCTTTCCTAGAGCATCAGGTTGTTAAGGTTCATTCCACATGTTGTAGCCTGTGTCAGAAAAGCCCCAATTTTCCATCTGTTCTTTCACGTAGCCCTCTCTGACCCAGTTGGAGCTGCTTTCCGTGTGTGGTGTGAGGTTGGGATCAAATTTTGTTCTCGATGGTGGCCAGGCAGTTGCTGTAGCTCTGCTCACGAGATGCTCCGTCTTTCCCCCATGGGCACAGAGTGCCTCATGGGCCACGTGGCAGGTGTGCGAGCTTCTCTGGGTTCCTGTCTGCCCCTCTCCTCCCTCCCCATCCCCCAACAAGTGGCTTTGGCGTCTTTCCATGGAGTCCATTCCACACGGAGCTCTCTGGACTGTCACCGCTCCTGCAGTCCCACCACTTGGCTCGTGATAATTTATTCTTGTTTTCACTGAATCAGGGAAGCACTGTCCAGAGGGAATGCTGCTGCCTGAGGTAACCACCAGGAGCCCCCCACCTTCTCTTGCTCCCTAGCCTTGGAGCCCCAGTGTAGCTTCTCATGCACAGGGTCACAGCTCTCAGCCTTACCTCCGGCTCCCTTGTGTCTGGGAACAGGGATCCCCTGGCTCTGATGACCCAGCCACACCTAGATTTTCCCAGTTTCCTGGGCTGTCCCTGTGGGCCACACATTGCCTTCTCTGCACATGGCTGGAGTCCCCTGGTGTCCTGCCCCCGCCAGCACCTCCCCCACTGTTACTGCCTCCTCTGAAGGACAGTGGGCCCCATCATGCAGGGCCTGGCACTCAGGAGACACCTGCTTGACAACTAATGATAAACACAAAACCCCTCCTTTCTCCCAAAACTAGTTGAGGTCTCCCTTTCTTGCTACCAAGGGGCTTGGTGTGTAGATGTCGGGCTCAGTAAATATTTATCTCCCCCCAGCCGACTTCAGACGTGAGTCCTGCGTACCTTAGCCCTGTCAGAATCCCTGCATTTTGGCGGTGTTTGCAGGGGTTTTTAGTCCCCCCCCATTGATAATCAGGGCCAGACGGGGTCCCTCAGAGGTGGAGCTGAGCGACTGACGGTTTCAGCAGTCACCGCTCAGCATAGATCATGGATCAGGGGCTCCCGGCCTCACTTGTGTGTTAGAATTACCTGGAGGGCATCTAAAATGCATATGGACATCCAGGAGCCTCCCCTGGAGTCTAATATAGTTGGTGTCACGGGGGAAGAGATCAGATGTTAGAAAGTCCCCAGGGAGGGTACGTGCAGCTATGCCAGGAGCCACTGGGCCGCATGTGACTCGACCTGTGTGGCTAGGTGACCCTGCCGGATAGGCTGGTAGACTTCCATTCCTGGCCTCTCTCCGTAATTTCCAATCATTCAGAGTGGAATTGGGGTTGCTGGGGGAGGAGACTAACAGTGCCCACCATGGTCACACACAGGTTAATTTCTGGGCATGAAATTAACAGGAAGGGGATTCTTTTTTCCCTCTTCTCCTCTGGCTGGAAACAATGGCACGGTTTCATTTGGAATGACCAGGTTTCCCAAGCACTAGACAGAGATATGAGGTTGAGTGTTTGGGCCGAGAACACCAGGGCTACCAAGCAGATCCAGAGTGGGCACGTTTTCCATCAGCGAAGCTGGGCACAGCCCCTTGAGATTGCAGCATGGTGGAGGGGGGCTTGTAGTTTTCCCTGGAGTTAAACACCAGGCACCCCTGAGGTCCTAAAAAGCAGGGTGCTGATCCACTGGGGTCCCTGGGGCTTCGCATGGAGCCAGCAAAGGGGCAGGTAGGTAGCCAGGGGACGGCCATGGGTTTTAGGAGAGGCTGAGAGCTCCCTGTTTTCATTAATGGAATTGTTTTTCGCAGCGCCCCCCCGTTCATTTTCTTTCCTTCATGGATGGAGAGGGTGGGGCTCCTTGTGGTCATTCCGTTTCATCTCTTGAATTGGGGTGGGATCTAAGGTTTCCATGATCCTGCCTGTCTTGGCATGGACGGGCCGGGTACCAGCCTGTTGGCCCAGAGGCTGCTGGGCAGTGTTTTTACTGTGTGACTTGGGGCTTGGTACTTAATCTCTCTGAGGCTCAAGGATAGTGATAACAGGGCCCAGCCCATCAGCTTGCTGCAAGGATCATGTGGGGTGACTGTTGGGGTTTTGCTTGGTGCCTGCTGGCATCTAGTAGATGCTCAGTAGAATTTGTGTGTGCTGAGGGGAGGACGGGTTCCCTTCTCAATGCCCCGTGTGGGCGAGAGAACTCTTTCCTGCGTCTAGGGCCCTGCAAGTCCCTGCTGAGCTTGTGACTGGCTGTCTCGGCCCAGGTGCCTCTGTACGGGTCTGTGGACAGCTTGGGTGGGCAGCCAAGCAGAGGAGGGGGCAGTGGGGGCCAAGGTGCCCGGCTCGGTGTGGCCACCCCTGGAGGCATCCTCCTGGGAATCTGATGTTCCCCTGATATGCCTCCCTCAGCCCCCTTGTCTTCATCCATAAATAATACGTGTCTCACGTTCAGCCCACATCTCTAGGGCCACAGCGCCTGCCAGGAAGCAGATGCTAATGGGGGTCAGCTCTGAGGCTCCTGAGCCTGCCTGCCACGGTCCCACTCCCGTGGGATTGGGAGTGCCCTGCTCAGACTTCTGTGCCCTGCTCAGACTTGCCTTCCACCCCACTGTCCTGACTTGCCTGTCAGAGTCCTGAGTGCTCTTCAAGGCTCAGCTCAGATGCCTCCTCCTACAGGATGGAGCCCCTGATTTCTCCTTGTCAGCTCCTCCTTGCCCTCTGCCCGCCTCCCCCGGCTGTACCTCTGCTCTCTCTGCCCTGGAGCAAATGTGGTTATTCCCGTGGCTCCTTCATTGGGCGGAGGCATCCTCACAGAGGGGGACCACGCCCTTGGACAAGCAGGTGTGACTGCTGGTCCTGCCGGGGACCAGCTCTATGAGCTTGGGCAGAGCCATTCCCTCTGTGAGCCTCTGTTTCCTCCTCTGTAGGCCAGCTTTCTGCCACCCTCCTGGCAGGGTTACCGGGAGGGGCAGAGCGAGCACAGTGCCCTGGGGTCGGAAGTGGCTTCTCCTGCCTCCTCACCTGTGTCAGGAGCCTTCCGCATTCTAGGGGCTTCTGTCCAGCAGAGGCCCAGGGTTCAGGGAGTTGCTGGAGTTAGAACATCCTCCAAGTCCTTTAAGGGGATGGACCATTTCCAGCTTCTGCAGGATCCATGTCTGGGGCCTTGCCGAGGGACACCTAGAAGTGCCCTGGGTCAGAGACAAGGGCAGCTGAGCAGGCAGCTCCAAGATCTGTTGAGTCTGGCCTGTGGGCAAGGTTGTGGGGACAGAAGTCACCTGGGGACTGAGCATTGGCCAGCAGGACCAGGTGCCACAGGAAGTGTGGCCTTTGCTGCTGTCCAGAGCTCGGGGCTGTCCTGAGCCACTGAGCCAGAGGGAAGGTGAGGCCCCTGAGTGGTCTATGATCTTCACTTCCCAGGGCCTCATTTACCTCGTCTGTAAGGTGCCCCACCTCCCGGGCCTGCCGTGACGTTTTGACTTCCGCGACCTAACCTGCGGGTACTGGTGGACACTTGCCTTCCCTCTGGGCTGAGTCCTGGCGGGGGACTCGGGGGGAGAAGGGAGGCAAGCAGAGAAGCCAGCTTTCAGGAGTCACGAAGATGCTTTCAGGTATCATATCCGTCCTCTGGGGACAGAGATGGAAGCCTGGAATGATAAAGGGGCCTTGTTCAACGAGTCCTGTCTGCCCCGATGGAGCCCCTGGCCTGACGTTGACCTCTCTTAACGAAGTGGAAGGAAGAGGGAATTGAATCACCTAGTGGCGGCGGGGAAGTGTCAGCCACCTCCACGGAGGAGGCCCGAGGCCGGTGTGGCTGGCTGTCCTGCTAATGACCTGCCACAAAGCCTGCCTGTCCCCAGGACCCTGTGAGCAGCCTCGCTCAGCGGGAGGGGGCTTAGAAGGGGAAGCAGCTGGAGGGTCAGGCCCTGTGTGTCACCGTGCGTCATTGTGTGGCCTCCCCCAGCACCCACTCTTCCTCTGGTGGGGTTGGGGGCGGTTGTACTTCTCCTAAGGAGCGACAGACATGATTGGCACTGTGCCCGGATCCCCGTGGCACTTCCTACTTCTGTGTCCACAGCCCGTGGCACCTGCTGGCAGTTGCTGGCACCTGCCATTCTGGGAGCTCATCCTGTCCACTGCCCAACGGGGCAGTGCTGGGAATTAGCCCCTCTGTCCCCTGTGAGCAGCGTCCCCCGCCCCACCAGTGAGCCCTGGTGCAGGGGGGTAATGCTGAGCCCCGCAAACTCCCCAGCAGAATGGAATTACTCTCATCTGCTCCTTCTGGTCCCTGCCTTGCCTCCCACTCCTGCACCTGGGTTTTCCGGGGTCACCTTCCCCATACCCTGTGTGGACTCGAACCCCCGCCTCACCCTGACGGAGACGTGGGCTCCTGGTGTGGCCACTGTTGCTGCCGAGGGACATTCTGAGCGACACTTGCCCTTCACACCCAGGACGCTGTGCTGTCGGTGTCTCTGGCAGTCCCGTGTCGGGGTGCTCTGTGCGGGCCGTGGGTGCTGTTTCAGGCTGAGCGCCTGTTGCTGGCAGGGACCTGTAGGCTAGGAGACTGACCCCTGGCAGGATGCCTTCCTATTAGGTCTTCAGGCTTTTCCCACACAGGAGGCTACTACGTGCCTAGAGCGGAGTTGGCAAGGAGGGTTTCCAGGGCTAATGGGATGGCGTGACCTGCTCTGGCTGCCAAGTTCTTACCATGAGGACTAACGGTGAGTCTGCGACCACGCTGCCTACCTGAGGAGGCCATCAGGATATCAGAGTGGGGAGCGATGGGACCTGGCCCCAGACTCAGCCTCTGAGAAGGCAGGGGGACTGGGGAGCTCGCAGACCTGCGGGCTCCATGAGTCCCTCCCATCCGCGGGCTGCACAGCCCTCCTCCCTTCCCGGGGAACACAGGATCCCCCAGGAGGCCGAAGCGAGGGCTGACGTTCTGGCGCTTTAAGCAAGAACATTGCCTGCCTCCGCCCCTCGCTGCCACCCTCTTCCCCGGCCCAGATGGAAGCTGGATTGTGACTCCTCCAGAATTGGTCCAGGGGGGCCTGGGGAAGGTCTGAGGGGACACATTGGCCTGCCCATCCTGGGGTCCCTTCTGTAGTCACCTCCTTCATTTTCCCCGCAAGCAGCCAAGCCGGGAAATGACGCATGCCTCCCTTGGGGCCCTGTTCCTCGACACTGCAAACCCTGGGATTAATTTAATTACACGCTCATCTCTGAGAGGCTGGGGCTCCGAGGCACCCCGCGGGATCACGAGTTGCCCAAGGCTGCTGGGAAGGATCATCCTCCCAGGGAGCCAAGCCCTCGGGGGCCTCCCACCCCTCCCCCGGAAGGCCTGTCTTGCAGCCACCCTGCCCTGCCGCAGGACACCTGCTCTGACCCACAGGCAGCCTGGGGTCTGGCTCCTGGGCTCCGGGCAGGGGTCAGAGCCTGGTCTGGGGAGCTGCATGTGGCAGAAGGAGAGGAGGCCCCTCTAGGACATTGGGAGGCAGCCCCGAATGTTCTTCACCTCCCCGGGTATGGGCAGACCGGGCTGTCCCTGGGCCTCGGGAGGGGCCCCCAGAGCGGAGCTGGGAGAGTTCCGATGGGCTGTCCTCCGGCCACCCTTCTGCTTCCGTGGTGTCACCGGGGGGCCCTGCACTGCGCCATTGCCGTAATTTAATCTTTTCTCCTTTTCTATAAAAGAAAGACTTTTCCCCCTACTTTGGAAATAGATTATTTGAAAATTAACGAGAAGGGGTGTGAATAAATAAAAACCCCCTTGTTCCCTTCTGTGAGCACCACCAGCCACATGTCCACATGCCTCCTTCCGGAATTCACTTCAACGCAGAGGTATCTGTAAACGTTGAGAGCAGTTCTACCTCTCGCTTTGGGTCCGGAGCTTTCCACCGGCGTGTGAAGGCTTTTCCGTGTTGTCGAGAAGAGAACCTTCCTGAACATCTTCTGAGTGATGGCTGGACCCTCTGCTGCTCCCGGACAAACAGTTAATTCCATTTCTGGCCGCGGCCGCTATACTGTCTTTATTATTAGAATTTATTCTTTAGGATGGTTGCCATTGGAAGCACCGGGTGATTTAAGATGTTTCCAGACTGCCCCCGTGGTTTGCAAAGCCCACTGAAGCCCGGCGGTCTCAAGTGGACTTGGTTCTCTGAAGCTGCTTGGGGTTCGGGGCGGACAGAAGTCGGCGGGTTGCACAGGGACAGCCCCTTGGCCGGTGTCCGCATGTGGCCTGTGAGGGAGGACAGCCGGCCCGTGGGCCCTGGTGGCTGTGGGTGGGCAGGTGGGCTGTTGTTGGGTCATTTGTCCCCCATGGCGTTGCCTCTGCCCCTTCTCCTTGCTCCGGCCCTTGGCCCCCCCCTTCTGTCCTCACTGCCATCCTGGGGAGTGTGGCGGACCCTGCTGGGGCCGGGGGATCCCCTTGCTCTGATGGGACCTGCGGTGTGTCAGACCTGCCTGCTGCCCAGCGAGGGTGCTGGGGCCGGTTGGTGCATCTGCTGACTCCGGCCTGGTCCACGACTCTGGCCGCAGTCTGACCGAGAAGGGAAGTGCTGGGAGCTCCCTGTTGACCCCAGAGAAATTGGCAGAGGGAGCTAGAACTGTCCCTGTACCAGGGAACTGGGGGCAGGGGCAGCAGGCCCCCCTTTCCTGTGGCTCAGTGGCCGCACAGAGCCGTGAGTGAGTGGCCTGGGTGCGCAGAGGGGACGGGTCCTGTCCTGTCCTGGGTCCTCTCCCGTGTCTGGCAGCGTGGGCTCACGGTGGGGGCTGCGGAGAGTGGGGTAGGGGGGGTGGCTTGTCGTGGCGTCCAAGGACCAGGCAGTGGTGCAGCGTCCCGGAGAGAGGCGTGCACAGGAACCTGTCATCTTTCTGGGACCAGCGTCTCTCAATGGCTCGGTGCTGTCAGCTCCACTCAGAGCGGCCAGACCCTTGGGGTCCTGAGCACTGACCTACAGGGGGGTGGGGGGTGGAGCTGGATGGTGGGGAGAGGGTCTGGCAGGCTGGGCCTGGGGTTCCCCAGCTCCCCCGGCAGCAGGGGGGGACACTGTCCCTCTGGAGAGTGGGGAGGTCTGCTGGACCCTTGCCTGGTGGGTGGTGGGTCTCCTCTCCCCCACTGAGCTCACCTGGAGGGAGACCATGCAGGGGTCTGCTAGGTATTTGGGTCTCCTTGTCTTAACGTGTGAAGGTGAGAGAGCTGAGGGGATCTTGGTCGTTTTGCCCTTTTTCCCCAGTGGGTGTCCCGGGGAACCCTTCTTGCTGACAGCACGCAGAGGAGCCAGGAAGGTGGGGAACCCAGGCTGCACCCCATCTCCCTCTCAGTGCCTGGGGGGGCCTGGCACACCCTGAGCGCTGAGGCCTTTCCCATCAGGCGCGTTCTCATGGGAGTGATGTGGGAAGAAGTGTTCGTCCTGGCTGGCTGAGTGAACGGAGGCCCTGCGGTGGGCAGGGGAGGCAGGCACGGGGCATGGACTGGGGTGACCGCTGGCTGGAGAAGGGTGCGAGGAAGGCCTTTGTACAGCTGCGGCCACCAGGCTGGCCAGGGTCCCCCGCCTGGTCAGGTGGGATCTGCCGATTGCCAGACGTGCACGCAGGGTCCAAGCGGGGAGGCCCCCGGGGTCACCTCCTGCTGCCCTGAGTTGTGCCGTGAACAAGCTCCTTCAGCTCTCCAAACTGTGATTTCCTGGCCATCAGCGGGAGCTCTGTAGAGCTGGGGGCTCAGCAAGGTGGTTTGGGGGGCACAGTCCCCTGATGTGGGGGGTTCCCTGGAACCCCCCGCCCCCTAGCCCAGCTGCCAGGTCCTTACCAGTGCCATCCCCGGGGCTGAGGGTGGCAGGCCTGGTGGGGAGTGGCCCTTCTCCCTCTCTAGAAGGCCCCGCATTCCTGAGTGCTGACTGGTGCTGACCTGGGGCGGGAGGAGCCGGTTGTGTAATTCCCCAGCAGCTGGTGGGTGGGCCCGGCGGCCCCCAATTCCTGCCCCGGGCTGGGCTGCTACTCCTGGGCCTGGTCCAGCGCTGGGTGGGCGGAGCTCCTGAGGGGCCTTGGACAACAGAGTGCCCCACAGCAGGTCGCTCACTGGGCGGAGGGGCACCTGTGTGCAAAAGCGGGGGTGCCCTCAGAGAATGGCCTTCCCGATGGGCAGGAGCTCTGAGGCCCAGGCCGAGCCCCCGTGGAGTGAGGTCATGGCATTCTGGGTGGGGGCCTGCCAGGTGAGCACCAGTGGGAGGGGCGTGACATCCGTGTCCCCAAGGGCCCGGGCTCATTGGCTGTGCCAGCTGTGTGCTGGGGATGGACAGAGTCTTCATTTTCCTGCCATTGCATGATAGCCCAGCGTGTCCTTGCACAGCACCCATCCCCTTTGCCCACCCCGGTGTGTTCAAGGTCCTATGGGGTCCGTCTCCCCAGGCTGCGGTGTAGAGAGGTGGCTTTGGTCGAAATTCTGGTGACTTCTGAGCTAAAAGACTGGTGTAATGGGCTCTGTGTCCTGTCGGGTGGAGGTGGGTGCAGAAGGGGAGCCGTGACTGGCCCAGAGGACGGGGGTGTAGGCCGGTGTCAGGGCCGTGTGAGCTCCAGTGAGGTGTTGGTATGGACGAGAGGCGCCTAGCCTGTCCCATACTGGGTGGCTGCAGACCAGGCAGGGAGGTGCCCCGTGCATCTGGCTTGGGACCTGATGTCACGACTGCACCTGCCGAGATGGTCTGGTCCCCTCGCCTTCCCTGCCCCGTGGTCTGCATCCATCCCCGGGCCCCTCTGCTCCTGGTTGTCCTCGGGTCCCACCCTGGTAGTCCCCCTCATCCCAGCCTGGCTTGGAGTGACTCAGTCCTTGCTTTTCTCCTCTGCCGGCCGAGCTGATCTGGGAGTTAGGGTGGTGGAGTTTTGCCTGCCTGTCTGATGGGATTGTAAAACTGGTCAGTGTGGTGAGGGAGGGTGGGTTTCAGGAACCCTGCCGCATTCCGAAACTGGGGGTGCGTGGTTGGGGAGCGTGTCACTGGCTTGGCCCGGGCCCCGGCCCCTGGCTGCCCTTGTCCTTAGAGTCCGTCAGGAAGGATGGCATCTCACCTGCGCTATGGACAGCCCCCTCTGGCTGCAAATTGTTGAGACGTTCCTGTGTGTCAGGCGTGAGGGAGCAGAGGAACCCCGGACACTGACCCAGGATGCTCAGCAGACTCATTTTCTCCACTGTGCTGGGGAGGGGGCTCCCTGGACCCCATGCCCTGCTGGGCGCTGCTCCCTGGCTGTGAGTGTCCCGTCAGGGGATGCTAGGGAGTACTTTCCGGATGTGAAGCAGCACAAAGGCCAAGGGAACAGGCAGGGAACCCCCATCCTTCCTGCAGGTCCTGGAAACCCTGGCCCGGAGGCTTCAGGCAGGCTTGTGGGTCTCTCACTGGAGACCGAGTTTGCCGCGATTAATGGGCTCCCCACTTGTGTCGTTACAGATCCCTCGTCTACCTACATCAGGCAGCTGGAGACCAAGGTGAGGCTGCTGGAGGGTGACAAGCCCCTCGTACAGGTAGGCTGGCTGGGGGGAGACGGCAGGGGAGAGTGCTTACTGCACCCTGAGGTCCAGCATGAGCCCTGCCCCCCGCCCCCACTCCAGGGCCCACCCATGTCCCAGCTGACTGGGGCCTTCCTTCCCCCGTCACTCCCAAAACTGCCCACCTGCCCCATAGCCATCTGAGGCATCCCCTGGAACTTTGCGGTCATGGACCTAATCCTCGCTCCGTGGCCTTGGGGTGTCCCCCCCGGTTGTCTGTGAGCTCTTGGGGCCAGCACTGGGCCTGTCCCAGAGATGGTGTGGAATGCACAGTTGCTGAAGAAGGGGCTGTTTTGGCCCTCAGGCAGGCAGATTGAGGCTGGGAAGTGGATCGCACACCCCCACTGTCACCCACATGGAGACCTCCCTGCTCCTGCCACCTGGTCCTGTCCTGTCTGGGGCGCACCTTGTACCCTCCTGGGCCTGGCTGGTGCCCACAGGCAGATGAGGCTCTGCCTCATCCCCAGCACGTCCGCAGCACAGGGATGGCAGGTTAGAGGCTGGAGGCTGAGGGCAGTGCAGGGGGGATGCCGGGCAGGGGGACAGGCGGCTGTAGTCCTGCTGAGTGTGGCTGGCACAGAGGGGTCGTGACCGTTAGGACGAGGGCCTTCTGTGGTGTGGGTGGGGCGGGGATGGGAGGCTGTAGTCAGCCCTGCACGAGGTCTGGGGGGCCAGCTGGCTTGGCCAGGCCCTCCAGCCTCTCTCTCCCTTGTACCCATCCTGGGCTTAATCTCCCCTCCCCTTCCCCTGCCATACCACCCTCCCCCCCATATGTGGCGGCCAGAATGCCCAGAGCGTTTCTCTGGGAACCAACCCTAGGGAGGGCTCAGCTGCCTGGCCCTGTTGCTAGGCGACCAGCAGGCTTGGCGCCACTGTCCTGGCTGTCCTGCTCGGAAGCCCGCGGCACCCTGTCTGCCCGCTGGGCGGCTGCTGGGAGGCTCGGGGCCCCGGCACGGAGCATAGCCCCCACCACTGCTGCCCCGTGCCTCGCCCCTGCGTGGGCTGTGTGGGCAGTTCCCAGAGCCTAGCAGGATGGGGCAGAGTGCATGGTTCACCCCCAACCCCACACCCCCGCGGCCACTGCGCCCCCGCTCAGGTGTAGAGCCAGGCATCGAATTGCAAGGCTGGTTTGGGAACCTTATATGGTTTTCAGTCCTGTGTGGCAGAAGGGCTTGGCCACCGTCGTGCTGGCTCCCTTGGCTCCTTGGGGCTGGGGTCTCACCCGGCTGGGGTCTGGGGCACCTTCCATTCCACGGGGGCCTGGCGTGGGTTGGGGACGGGGTGTGGGCTGGGCTGCGGGAGCGGAGGCCGAAGTGCACCGGGAGGACTGGGGATGGTGGGGGCCGTCGTTAAGGCTCAGGGGCCTTTGCTTTGGAGTAGGTGCCCATCCTGCTCGCTGCAGTCACTGGACGGCAGAGCGTAGGCCAGGACCGTGATCTGGACCCGAAGCCTCGGGTCAGTGGCCTTGTGAGTCTTTCCCTGTCCCACTGTTGTTTCACGGTTCCCTTGGAGAAGCGGGGTGAGCACCCGAGCCCCGAGTTCAGGATGCTGTTTGCCAGGTTGTTCTGTGGTCCAACTGGGCCTTGCTTGTGGCCTCTTTTCCACGAAGACAGGAATGTCCCTGACCCCATGGCCCCTGCTGTCCTGGCCACATTGTCCCATCGGGAAAATACACCTCAGTTACCAGTGGTGGACCTGGCCGCGGACTTGGGGGAAATGTGCCCATGCTCAGGCTGCAGAGGGGTGGCCCTTCTACTCCGTCCTGCCTGGGGGCACCCCAGGGTCACAAGGGAGGCCCCCCGTAGCTGTGTCCACTGGTCCCATGCCCACATGTACAGAGGGGGAGGTTGTCAGGGTGCCTGTGTTTGGGCATCTGGGGGCTGGCAGCTACCTAGGCAGTGGGTGTCCTGCCCGCCCCCCTCCGCCTCCCCCATGCCTGCTCAGACCTGCTCCCAGGGGTCAGACGTGGGGTCGTGGCCCCGAGGCAGCAGCAGAAGTTCTGTCCGCCTCCTGTGCCCACGCCCGGCCTGCTGGGGAAAGATGTCTATCAGATGGAGGGATGCAGACCCTCGCCGGGATCCCGGCTTGCTGCTGCAGGCGGTTGGGATTTCGGCACAAGATCGAGCTTTTCCCTGGCTTACGGCCATGAGCAGGCGGATGCTGGGAGCTCAGCATCCGCCACGTAGGCCCCAAGTCTCTTATTTCCCTGATAGAACTTTCCTTTCTCCTGAACGAACGGAGCCTCGTGAAGGCAGGCTGCCGTGATGGTAGTTGTGTGGGCTTGTGTGGGTCCTGGGGGGCGGGGCACCCAGGACCCTTCTCCGGCCTCTTCCTCCGTGGGGCCTCTGCTCAGGGTCTCCCAGTGAGCAGGTGTCAGGGCCACACCCAGCACCCCAAGAAGGGGTCAGCCTTGTGGTGCTGGGACCTCGGCGCCCCACTCCCCTCCCAGGGCCTTGTGCACCTGTCCCCTTGTTGCCGTGGAAGTGTTGGCCCTCCACCTACAGTCTGCAAAAGCTCCCAGGAGCCATGACCGTTGGCAGGATGTCTGTCTCTGTCACCTGCTGTCACCAGAGCTTGGCCTTGAGGGTGGGTCGGTGGTGCTGGCTGCAGAGGCAGACGCCGCTGTTCTGAGCCACGCAGGAGAGATGAGAGACATGGACAGCGAGGGGGCCCCCTGCCCTGCTCCTGGCTTCCTGGTGGCACTCACATGTCACTTGCTTCTGTATTCCTGTGGCGGATCAGATGGCACCGCTCTGCTTCCTCACCTGGAAAATGGGTGTGCACACACGTTATGTGTAACGGATGGTCCTGGGGCATGGGGGTGACCAGGCCCAGGCCTGCCCACCTCCTTCACCAGCTCGCAGGACTCGTGTGCACAGGGGGCTGCTGCAGGCCCACAGTGACAGTCCTGACCCCATTCTAGGGGAGTCCAGAGAAGAAGGGGTTTACTTTTTCTTCTTTCTCGGCCTCCAGCTCAGTCATGGCCTCCTACCGACAGCCTCCCCAACCACCCGTAGGGGGCTCGGCACTTAGTCTGGGCTCTCAGCCCTGTAAGCTGCTAGTTTCTGAGATCCTCCCTTGGGGAGCCCAGCCCCCAGGTCTGCTGGACCATCAGCCACTCAAGTACTGGGATGCTGGCTCTCACATCGGTGAGGTCACATCAGCCTCTCCAGTGCTTAGCACAGCTAGACTGGGGTGGATACATCTTGGGGAGGCCCTGGCCACCACCCACCCAGAGTCCTAGGCCAGGAGGGAAGGCTGGCTGTTGCCCAAAATAAGGAAGTTCTGCTTCACTAAGGTAGTGAGTGTGCCATCTTTGGAGGTAATCAAGGGATGGATTTGGGAATCCTGGAGAGAGAGATTTCTGCCTGGACCTCATGGGCCCTGGCTTGTCTGACTTGATGATGCTGGCATATAAGTCTCTTCACCGAAATCAAATTGCTCAGAAACCTCCAGTTCTGCAAAGAGCCAAGAGCACCTGCCTTTTGGTGAAAAGTGGGAGAGAGCAGGATTCGTCTTCGAACCACCTTCAGGGGTGTGGCTTCAGGGTTTGGGCCAGAGGGTGGAGATCCTCTGAGGCCCCCACTTCCCACTGCCCCCGCCCCTCCCCTCATGGCCTCTATTTAACTCTAAAATAGCTTTAATTAAAAATGTGCCAGCCTGTTCACAGAACTAAATTACTATATTGCAGTTCGTGTTTTCCTTCTCGCGTTGGCTTTAAAATTTCATCAACACAGCTGCTTCCTCTGTGATGATTCATTTTGAGCCCCCTGCACACGTTGTTATTTTTCTGGGGGATTTCTGTGCGCGGCTGGGCTGGCATGGGGGTGGCTGGCATTGACGCTGGGGCTTGGCTCTTGGTTCCCTTGGTTTGCCCCCCTCACTGGGCTGATGAATGAAGCCTCCCTGTTCGCCCAGGAGCTGAGAAAACATGGGCTGCCATGGAGGGGAGTGGAGGCGGCCGTGCAGGCCTAGCCCCCTTCGTCCTCACCCCTGTGTCCCTAGATGAACGGCTCCTTCGTGGCCCTTGTCTGCATTTTGAGCCATCTGGCCTGGGGGACAGGGGAATAGTCTGCCACCATCTCAGCCCGTGCTGGGACCTTGGTTCTGTCGTCTGAGTCCCCGAGGAGGACGGGTGATCCCGAGGGCTGATTGCCTTGCCCAGGTAGGCCCTCCAGGGAAGCTGGCCCCCGGCATTTCCGAGGTGCTGTGTTCCCACACAGGTCGCTGCCATCCGGCTCTGAGCCATCCCTGCTCTCCCTGTTCGGTGTCTAGGGTGGTGGTCACGTCCTATTCCCTCTGTTGGGGTGGGTGGTCTCTGCTCCCCTGGAGGGCTTACGTTATTTTGTTAGCAGAAACTTCCAGATGGTCCGGCCTCTCCCTGAGCCAGGGAGGAAACCTCTTCTTTCCGGCATCCAAGCAGATGGTCTGCTAGCAACGTGGGCAGGAAGAGACGGGGAATTCTACCTCTGTCCCCGAGGCTTAATCATTGTCCACTGTGAACCCCATGCTGGGTGGCAGAGCCACAGGGCCCGGTTCAGATCACCAGAGTGCTGCCTTACCGGCTGGGTGGTGTGGGGCCGGGGGCTTCACCTCTCTGGGCCTCAGTTTCCTCGTCTATCAGATGGGGACACTAAGAGCGCCTGCCCTAGGTGTAAAGGGACGATGATCCCGCAACGCCCCAGGACCAGGGCTGGCCAGCGGTGAGAGCCGTGGGCCACCTGGCAGCCGGGTGCCCTTCTTGATCCTAATTTATGTGCAAACAACAGAGCCCTGGAAAGCTGAGGAGTTGCCCAGACTTCCCCAGCCTGGGTGGGATTTGGTTTTCATGAGTCTGTGTCCCCCCCAAATCCCTCACCCCTTCTTGCGGGGTCCTGCGCCTGTCCCTCGCTCACCCTCTTGGAACAAGTACTGGGCTGTCATGGGGACCTGTGAGGGCCGATGGTCCTGTCAGTCGCAGCCACGTGGTCCTGGGCAGCAAACACACCCCTAGGTTTGAAAACTGGGATTTAGGGCCAGAAATGGCGTGGGGCATTGGGATGTGGTGCCATCTCCCTGCGGAGAAGTCCTATTAGCCACATGTGGGACCTTCCCGGCCCACTCGGAGCACTCACGAGGCAGAACTTTCTGGGCCCCCAGCCATGCAGCCACGTCCTTCTTGATGGTCTGCAGATGGGTTCTCTGAAAATTAAGGGAGATTAAGTCTGGCTGGTAGGTAGTAGCAGGACGCCCTTGTGAGCAGCCTCGAAGTGCCCCTTCCTTGCCTCTGCCGGCTGCTGTGCCGGGATCTTGGGGCACCTCCAGGCCAGTGTAGTGGGCTGGCCTCTCGGGTCTGCGGGGTCCCCGCGTGAGCCCTGGGAGGGCTGTGAGGGGGCTGGGTGCTCGGTCAGCCCTTGGAGACACGGGGGTTTCTAAAAACATGGGGGCTCTCCGGAGGTGCCTGCCCCAGCCCAACTGAGGTCCTGGCAGCTTTGGGTGAACAGGTGTCCAGGAAGGGGAATGGCGGGGAGGGGGGTCGTGGCTGGCATCTGCTGGGTGACACCGCTCCTCTTCCCTTCCAGCTGCCCCGTCCCTACGGCCGCCCGAGAAGCTGGCTTCAGGTAGAGCTGCCTGGCGGGACGTGTTTGCAGTGGTGTTTGGGGGTGGGGACTGCTTTGAGTGCTGTGTGCTGCTCTGTCTTCTGCGGGTCCCCTCCTGTCCCTTCCTGGGAGTTGGCCACCACCAGGGTGCCTTGGTTCTGCCCACTTTGAGCTGGCATTCACGGGCAGCTTTGCACACAATGGCAGTACAGCGGGGACCCACGGCTTCCCACGGCCCTTCTTACCCAGCTCTCCCAGCCCGTGTCCGGGGGTCTGAGTGGTCTCCGGATGTCCCTACATTAGGGCTCACCACAGAGCCCCCACAGCAGTCCCCGTGTTACCTGTCAGACGCGGCCTCCCTGTCGGGTGCACACTGGAGGTGCCCCTGTGGCACGTGGTCCCACAGGGACCCAAGCCCTTTGGGGGCAGGAAGGAGGGGTGAGGCTAGCTGCCCGGAGTGAGCGCGCCCGCAGCCGCTGCCCAGACAGGAAGCCCCACGTAGGCAGGTGGGGGAGCTGGGCAGGGTCCTTCCTCTGTATCCTGACTTTTCTGCTCCAGCACCCCTCTGAAGGTGTTCCCCAGGAGTCCTCTGGAAGGCGATGGCTGGGGAGCTTGCCGCAGGACCACGGGGGTTCAGAGAGGCTGGGGTAGCCCGAGTGCACGGTGGCCCGGAGCCTGGCGGCGGTGCAGTGACAGCCCTGGACGGAGGCTCTGTGTCCTTTAGTGGAGTTGGGAGCCCTGTGGCCACCTGGGTCTCTCCCTCCCGGCCGGAGGGGGCAAGTCTCTGTCTGCACGCGATGCTTCTTTTACTTTTAAGGATGTGGGAGTTCCTCCACTCTGTGTGACAGATCCTTTCTCCTTGTGTCCTGAGGGACCCATGTTTGGGATTGTGGCTGGGCAGACATCCTTTCCCTGCTTCCTGAACCTTCCTGAGCCCCCCGCAGGTGCAGGCCCAACCATCCCAGAAGGCCCTTTCAGCTCCACTGCCCCTCCACATTAAAAACCTCGGGATTTCATTCTTCCAGGGCACCAACAGGCGCATCCCAGGATTTTTAATTTGGGTTTAAGTGCAATTATGGTCCCTCATTTTGATGCATCATTAGTCACATTGCCCCTAATGAGAGATTGTGTGTTTTTCCCGCCAGCTTTGTGGGTCGCTAATAAAGTTCTGTGGACGTGCGAATATTTATAGATGATCGCTGAAGGCAGGGGTGGGAATTGCACGCGCTGATTTAAACCCTCCCCCCACCCCCCTGTACACACACATCCTTCCCAGGAATTTATCTGGTGTGGAGGGAGGAGTCAACACAAACCTGTTTTGTTTTCAGTAACAGCACGTGAGTTGCTTCTGAACCTGCTGGGTCCTGGGCCAGAGGAGCTGTGTGGGAATTGAGACTCAGCCCAGAGAAGGATCTAGACGGCGTGGGGGAAGGGCAGGACAACGTCCAGCTGTCCTGGTGCCAGGGGCTGGTCGGAGAGAGCGGTGGCTCAAATCCTTGGCCATGTGGCCAAATGTCAATGTGTGTGAGCTGGGCTGAGCCTTGCACCTGGTCCCTTTTTGCCAGCCTGGTGAGGCCAGTGAGGCGTGTTCCCGCAGGATGGGGTCAGAGGGCCTGACAAGGACCTGGTGGCACTGGATGCGGACGCTCAGTGTCGTTGGGCTTAGAACACATACTGCTGGAGAAGAGTTTGGAACTGTCGCAGACACCCAGCCAGGGAGATAATTGCCTTCGCCTGAAGCTTGGTTGACGCCCCCGCCCACCGTGGGCGAGTCAGGGAGGCACAGGTGCTCTGATGGGCAGAGGAGTCCCCCGGGGTGGGCAGTGAGGGTCAGCACTGTGGCCTCTTTCTGGTGCCTGGTGACGGGGCGCTCTGGGAGATCGGACCTCTGGCTGGGCCAGGGAGGACTAACATGGCTCTGGTTAGAGGCCGTAATCCGGGGGTGGGGGGCAATCACATATCGAGGGATCTTGGGGATACCCTGCCACACTTCAGGGGCCATCCTTGGAGGGGGCGTCCCCACTTCTGTCCTGTGCCTCTTGGTGACCTTTGTTCACACTCAGGTTCTCCTGGAGGCCATGGGAATCCTTCCGCTCTGGCCAGGGTGCCTGGGTGGGGGTGGAGAGCAGGCGGTGAGGGCTTGGAGCTGCTGTCGGGTGTTTGCTCTGGAAGCCTCCACGCACCTGCTGCCTTGCATTTTTACTCCGGTCCCCCAGACCCTTACAGGGTGCTGCTCTGTGCCCTCTGACCTGGCCCCTGGGACCGAGGGGTTGGGCCTGGGTCTGATGGGGACAGGAGAGATGGCAGGGAGTCGGTGAGGCTGGAGACTCGTGAGAAGCGGGTCTGGGTCCGGCAGTTGGCGGGAGGGGAGCAGGCTGTGAGTGCATCCCTCCGGGGCCGGCGGGGAGTGCGGGGGCTGGTGTGTAGGAGGCAGGACCCCCCCCCCCACCCCTGGGCGTGGTTGTTGAACTGTCTTGCTCACCAACCCCCTGCCCTCCAGGCTTTGTTTGGGGACTTATGGGACCTTCTGTGTGTTTTGTCTGCCCCCCAGCATGCCCTCAGATCCTTTGAAGGATCTGGGCCAGAAACACCCCCTGGGCTCTGAGTGATGCGGAGGGCCCCAGAGGCCATGGCTCCTTCTCAGAGGGCCTGTGTGGGATTAAGCGTGACCCCTGGGTCCCCTCTCTCTGCTGATCTCAGCCTCCAGCTTCCAGGGGCATTTGCTTTGCCCTGAGGGAAATCTCCTGTGGCCAAATATATGTCCATTCACTCCTTCCTTCTGTCCCTCCTGCAGATCCCCCTCCCCCCTTCCTAAGCAGGCACTGGTTCTTGTGGACATAGAGCTCACATTTGGGAACTGCTGTCCGACCGCAGAGGCTGAGGGCAGCCTGAGCACCTCACAGGGACAGGCTCACCTGTGAGAGGCGGGAGCACCCCCCGGGGCTGGAGGGAGTGTTCCCCAGGCCAGGCACGGGAGGGGGTGGGCCCAGTGCAGGATGCTGGAGCAGAGGAAGGAGGGTGGGCGTGGGAGGCCATACTCATTTACTCGTTTACTCTGTTCGAGAAACGCTGATAAAGCACGTGCTGGGGGGCAGCTTGAAGCCCTCCGGCTTTGTGGCACCAACACATGGTGGCAGTGAGGACCGATGGGGCAGGGAGAGGGGAGGGAGGGTGCAGCCCACTGCTGGTGCCGGGGGAGGGGCAGGCAGGAGCAGCTGACCATGTCCTGAAAGAGCCCGGCCCTTGGTGCCCCCAGCACAGCCACTCACCTCTAACCTGTCCCCCTTCCCTCACAGCAGGCAGGCCCTGGAGAGTTCCGGACGCTGCGGAAAGGCTTCTCGCCATACCACTCGGAGTCCCAGCTGGCAAGCCTCCCGCCCTCCTACCAGGACTCGATGCAGAACGTAAGAGCCCCTCCCTAGGGCCACACCACTCACTTGGAGACCCGGTGCCTCCAGGATCCTTGGTCGACATTGTAGGGCAGGGGTGAGGCTCAGTCCATCTCGTGACCTGCCGGGGCCAGGGGAGGCCCAGAGGTTCTATAGGAGCACTCTTGGGGAGCTGCTAGGGCAGCAAGCCCTTGCTGGGCCCTGGAGGGACCCTCCATGCCTGACGCCGCTGGGGGCCCAGATCTCCCACACCTGGTGTGTCTTCTGTGAGGTTACCTGCAGGTCCTGGGAGTTGGGGGACAGGTAGCCCACAGGTCAGAGGATCCCAAGGTGAAACGGGTGACCCTGTGGGGCAGGGACCTGGACCCCCTTTCCTCACCAGGCTGGCTGTCCCCGCCCTCCCTACCTCTGTCTCTGTCCACTTTCCCCACTCCCTGCCTGCTTGAGTCAGAGGCTGCATGTCTGCCCAGGGCCCCCGAGCTTCTCCCTGACGAGGGTCACTGGCCAGGGTGCCATGGGGCAGGGTCCAGCAGGCCCTGGGACTCCAGGCCCCATGGAAGGAGCTGGCCTCGGAAGGGGGCTGAGTACCAGTCTTCCGAGAGCAGGGTCAAGGCTGTTGACAGTCCCTGGGGGGAGACTGGTCGTCTGCCTTTTTTCTTTTCGGGTCAGTTGACTTTATTTATTTATTTTAAAAAACATTTTTAAATTTATTTATTTTGACAGAGAGACAGCAAGAGAGGGAACACAAGCTGGGCGAGCGGTAGGCAGTGGGAGAGGGAGAAGCAGGCTTCCCGTTGAGCAAGGAGCCCAGTGCAGGGGTTGATGACTCACTTAATTGGTTTTTAGCATATTTACAGATTGCTGTAGTTATCACAATAGAACATCTCCTTACCCCACAGAGGAACTCCGCCCCCTTTAGCAACCCCTCCCCACTCTCGCCTGCCTTGGCTGAGCACAACCACGGGTGTGCTCCTGCCTCTGCAGACTTGCCCATTCTGGACATTTTTTGTTTTTTTTAAAGATTTTATTTATTTATTTGACAGACAGAGATCACAAGCAGGCAGAGAGGCAGGTAGAGAGAGAGGAGGAAGCAGGCTCCATGCTGAGCAGAGAGCCCGATGCGGGGCTCGATCCCAGGACCCCGGGATCATGACCTGAGCCGGAGGCAGAGGCTTTAACCCACTGAGCCACCCAGGTGCCCCCTGGACATTTCCTAGCAGCAGAGTCCTGTAGCAGGCCACCCTCTGTGACTGGCCGCATCCGCGGGGTGCTGTGTTTTGGAGGCGATGCCGTGGGCTCGAACCTCCTACCTTTGTGTTGCCGGGCGATACTCCATGGGTGCAGGCACCCCCTCCCCCTCCCCCACCCCCGCTTAGCGGCTGGACATCTGAGCGGTGTCCACGCTTTGCCTGGCGTGGGGAGCACCTCTGCGAACGCTCTGGACGAGTGGTCGTGTGGCTTCTGTTCTCTTGGGGACACACTCGACTCCCCACTTTGGGCACCAGCTCTGGAACCCCAGATCCCGTTTGAGCCCTGCGAGCCTTCTGTCAGACCCATGGTTCTGTCCTCATCTGTCACATGGGGGTGCAGGAAGATAGCAAATCAGGGGGTTTCTTGGGTGGGGGGGTGGGTGCCGAGAAAGTGGGAGGTGTCGCTGGGCTGGCCCTCCCGCCACAGCCCCCTGCAAGCTCCAGTCCCACGGCGTTTACTTCTGACCCGGGTTACACGTCCAGCGCTGGCTTCGTGGACAGGACCTGCAGCCACGTGCTCATTGGCAGCCTGGTGAGGCGGGTCAGGGAAAGGCTGTCCGGGCCACTCCTGGCTTCCATCCTGCCTGTGCTCTGGGAAGCAGCCCCTGGTGCCCTTACAGAGCAGGCTGTTCAGGGAACCCCACTTGCAGATGGGACGGGAGGCCAGAGGTGCCAGGGCCCAGGCATCTGGTGCCTTCCAGGGCTGAATGCGTGTGGCTGTCGCCCCCTGCTGGCCAACGGTGGAGGGCGCTCAGCCTTCGCCTCAGACTGTGCACCTGCTTTCGGGCAGGTGTGTGTGTGTTTTGCGCCCATCGGACAGCGTGCCGGGGCTCTGCACATAACCTGGGACACCGGAACCCTTTCCATCATCCAGATGAGGAAACTGAGGCACAGAATGGGTTGAGCCCTACTTCAGGGCCTTGCCCAAGCCCACACAGCATGGCTGGGCTGGGCAGGCTCCCCGGGTGATGGCCCTAGAAACCAGCTCACCAAGTCCACCTGGTCACTGGGGTTCAGTGACTGAGAAGGAAACTGAGACTCAGAGGAGGGACGGATGTGCAGGGCACCCCGGCTCCCCAGCCTCTCCCCGGCTGCTTGCACCCACGTTTCCCGGGGCGCTTGCCGCTTTCTGTCTGGCCTCCAGCACCTGCTGGCCCCCGTTAGACCCACTCCCAGTGTCTTCTGACCTCCCGGCTTGTGTTGGCCCCAGGGAGCTCCATCCTCCAGTCCTCCTTTACTGGGGCCCGAAGTCCGGGGTCCCCCTACAGCTTGAGGCACACCAACTGGTCCAGTAATTCCATTGAAAAGCAGCTAGGGCCCCTGGGCAGACATTCAGCCTCTGACACAGGTGGGCCTGACTCCAGAAGGCTGACTCCCCTCTTCACCTGGCCTTGTCCCCTGCTCCCCGGGCTGTGGGGAGCTGGGCGCTTGGTTGCCATCTGAAGTGCTTGCTGAGGGGTGCCTGGGTGGTTGAGTCGGTTAAGTGTCTGCCTTCGGCTCAGGTTGTGATCCCAGGGTCCTGGGATCGAGTCCCGCATCGGGCTCCCTGCTCAGCAGGGGGCCTGCTTCACCTTTTGCCCCTCTCCTCCAAATGCTTATGCTCTCTGCCCTCTCTCTCTCTCAAATAAATAAACGCAGTCATTATTTTATTTTATTTTTAAAAAAATGTTTGCTGAATTTGGTGGCACGCCTCAGGTGGCCAGACGGGCCAGAAGCTCAGGGCTGGGAGGCAGGGCTCAGGGTCAGAAGAGTGTCCCTGCGGAGGGGGAGTGGGGGCGATGTCTAGTTAGCCCACTCACCTGGTATCGGGGGAAGGGGGCAAACCTGGGGTTTGCTGGGGGATCTTTGCCAGCCCCCGCTCTTCTCTGAGCTGCCCTCACTGCCTCTGGGAAACAGAGGACAGACCCTGCACGTGGGCTGCGGAGAGGAGCCTGCGAGTTGGGGTGGGGTTTGGGGTGGCCCCCGTCCTCTGCCCCGGCCTGGGCCTCGCACCCCGCCTCTTCACCAGCAGCTCTCGGCCCTCAGCTTCTCCTGCATTAGTCAGGGACCTCTCCCTGCCACTGGGCGCCCCTCTGGCCACCACCTGGGGGCCGCCGGGGACCAGCTAAGCCCTGCGATTCCTTCCCACAGGGCCCAGCTTGCACAGTACCTGAGCTGTCCTTGCCCCCCTCCGCCGGCTACAGCTCTACCGGACAGAAGCCCGAGGCTGTTGTGCACGCCATGAAGGTGAGGGTCAGGCCCCGCCCACCCACACCCAGAGGCTGCTTCCGGGGGGGGGGGGGGGCAGGGGGGGGGGGGGGGTGGCGCCCAGGTCCCTGGTGCAGTGCAGACCCCGGACCTTCCACCCTGCATGTGCTCTGAGTCCGTGCGTGTCGCCACAGCGGGGCGGTGGGGAGGGGCCCTGAGCCCGGAACATCTTGGGGGAGGGAGTTGGAGGTGTCTGTTGGCAGCAGGTTGTCACCCACCTGCCATCCCAGTGACGGGAAACGTACTTGGGCCAGGTAGGGGAGGGTGGGCACCCCCTCTAAGAGAGGTGGGGGCAGGGCTGGGGTGGGACCAGGCTCTGGCCTCCGAGGCCCGTCCTCACTCGCAAGTACAGCTCCCGGGGGGCTGGCTCGCTGGGCCCCACCCACCGTGGCCGTGCCCCCCACCCCTCACCCGTGCATGGACATAAGTGCTCTGTGCCCCGGGTGCGCAGGCCTGTCTGCACAGATAACAGCATTCTTACATTGGTGGGGGCAGTGACTGGGACACATACACACGCACTCACCCTGTGTGAGTGGGTGCTTGCTGGGGGCCCTCGGTTGGAATGAGCACACCTGTCTGAGGGTAGTTCCCCCACCAGCCTGTCCTCCCTGCTCCCCGGGGACCCGGCTTCAGCTTCACCCCCAGCTGTGATGTTGGGGGTGCGGCTTACCTTGGGGGAAGTTTGCTAGGGTAAGGGAAGAGGACCCCCCCATGGGTCTCTCCATGCCCCTCATGCTGGCTGGGACCCAGTGGCTCGGGATCCTTGGCGTCCGTGGGCAGCCTTCCCCCTGACCCTGGGGCCGGTTCCCCGCAGGTCCTGGAGGTGCACGAGAACCTGGACCGGCAACTCCAGGACAGCTGTGAGGAGGACCTGAGTGAGAAGGAGAAGGCCATCGTCCGTGAGATGTGCAACGTGAGGCGCTTCCCGGGGCTCGGCGGTGGGGGTCTGGGGTCTGGGGCCCAGGGTGCGGGGCTGCAAGCAGGGCGGGTCCTGGCGTGACCTGGAGGCCTGGGGGAAGGCACCGGAGCTTGGACAGCCCTGGCCAGTCCTCCCCCCACTGCCCGTCCCACTTCCGCCTGAGAGTGGGGGCCCTGACCTCTCCAGGCCTGTCCGTTCCCGGAGCTCCGCCCCCAGCCCCCTCGGACTGGCACCGTTCACCCCGCATATCCCATCCCATGGCCCCTGGTGGCCCCCAGTGGCTGCTGGCCACACAGGTGGTGTTCAGACCAGAGGTCGGGCAGGACCCTCTGCTCTGAGAGCCTGCAAGGCTGGGGCTGCGTTTGCTTCTGGAAGCTGGGCTGTTTCTGTGGCTGCCCAGAACGGGGAGCTCAGCCCTGACCTGCCTGGCCGGGGTGTGTCATCTCTGGACCCTTTTTAGGAGGCAGCAGGGGCAGAATCTGGGCCTCACCTGGGGCCGGGTGTTCTGTACCCACCTCCTCTGCTGCCTCCTGCCTCTCTGGGCCTCATGTGGCCTCAGTTTCCCCTCTGGGCCCCACAGCTGTGGGGAATTTTTGGGTGATTTTGAGGGGCCCGAGGCAGTGTGGGTGCCCGGGTCAGCAGGTGGGCTCGGGTGGGCTCTGCACTCACAGCTCGCCCCATCCACAGGTGGTCTGGCGAAAACTAGGGGACGCGGCCAGCTCCAAGCCCTCCATCCGGCAGCACCTGTCTGGGAACCAGTTCAAGGGGCCTTTGTAGGGCTGCTTCTCTGTGGACATGGACTGGCCCTGCAGGGCGCCCAGGAGGAGTTGCAGGCCCCCATGTTTGTTTCCTGTGGTGAATTGTACATAGGACACTGCCCGCCGTGACCCGGCCCCTGTGGGTCCAGCACGCTGACAGCCGGGCCTCCGTCTCCCTCCTCACGCACCAGCACACGGAAGACGAGAGGCCGCCGGCCGTGCCCCACGGCAGAGCGGCCCAAACAGCCTCGTCCCTGCGCTGGGGCCCCGCTGCCGGGAGGCTGAAGGCTGTGTGGGGGCTCAGGGCCTGGCATCCCAGGCTGGGCCCGGCCTTGGCCGAGGGGCACCTCATCGAGCCTTCTACCCGCTGGCTGCTGCCCACACTGGACAGAGGCCACCGGCAGCTGGACCTGACACAAGGGGCACCCCTTCTCACCCATCTGCGGCCTGAACCCCAGCTCACTGAGCCCGCGTCCGAGTCGTGGAACAGGGAAGCTCATGGTGTCTGTGGCTGGCTGGAGGCCCTGAGGCCCTTCCTCTGGCACCCCTGCCGCCCCGCCCCGTGCCCAGCTCCCTGCTGCAAGCTGCTGCTTGGTTTCAGGGTGCTTCCCCCAGCCCCGAACACATCACTCGCTGCAGAGTCTCCCCTCCCACCCCGGGGCAGGTCATGCCCTAGCTTTTTGGGTCCCTGCTGCCCAGGACCCGAGGCCTCTCCATCTCTGTGCTTTCACATGATGGGCCAGGGAGCTAGGAGGCTGTGTGGAGAGTCTCTGGGCCGAGCCCCACGCTCTCTCTCCAGATGGGCAGCACCGGGCCGAGCTGGGTCTCTGGTGTCCCCCAGAGCCCAGCCCCAGCCGGGGTCACTGTGGACGGAGCTGCACGGGCTGGCCGGTGGGGGACTTCTGCCCTCTCTGGAAGGAGCCCGACCTGGCTCTGGCTTTAACTGGCTGTGTGACTCAGCTTCTCCAGGCCCCTGGTGGGAAGACGAGGTCTCAGGTTCTTTGGGCCGTGCTCACCACCCGAGGCCACCAGCTGGGTTCAGCCCGGGCCTCCGTCGCGGCCCGCACGCCCGGGTGCTCCCCCTGCTGCAGAAGCCACTGCTGGCTGGGCCGGACGGAGCCGGGGACCGAGCGGGGTCCACTGCCTTGCTGCCTCTTCACAGGTGCTGCCACCTCCCCTCTCTGAGCTTCAGTGTCCTCCACTGAGAAGGGACAGCCTCAGGCCCTCTTCGTGGGGCTTGGGATCAAACGAGACCTTCCGTGTAAATGACCATATACAAACTACAGATGAGATAAACAAATGTTGAAATTGCTGAGGAAGGTGAGGCCCAGAGGGTGGGTGGTCGGGGCACATTACAGACGAACTCACAGATGCTGGGAAGTGCGGGCGGGGGGCACTGGCCGTGTTGGCTGCTCGCTCCCGCCACCTCTGCTGGCTGGTGGGGCTTGGCTCCATGCCTCAAGCACTGGAAGAGCCCAGGAGGCCACTTTTGCAGCGGGCAGGCCTCATCCAGGCCGGCACGAGGGACGGGGGCCAGGAGAGGGGATGGGGGAGGCCACCCTGTTCCTAGAGCCCCAGGGGGGACTTTGTGCCATTCCCACCGCCTGTCGGCCATCGGCGCCCGTGGGTGAGTCGTACACTCTCAGGGGAAAGGCTTATAGCCCTCCTTGTGCCCAGGGAATGCTAAGTGGGTGCTGGTGGCAGCAACAGGCATGTTCCTCTTGCTCTGGGTGTTACAGGGACCTCTGGGCTCTCCCTGAAGCTCCCTCTCACTAGGGGTGTGCATCGAAAGCGAGGGAACATCCTTGGTGATGGTACCAAGTAGTTCTTGCCCTAGTGGGCAGTGAGCTGAGGGACAGAGGCTCCCCTCTGGATCTTGGAGTCCAAAGAACCACAGAGCAGCCCGAGGTGCGGGGGTGGGTCCCTTTTGGGTGGGAGCCCATTTGTCATGTCTGGATCAGGCCGGCCTGGCCACCACTGAACATTAGCAATAAATCAGGGCCCTGGTATCTGCAGATCTCCTGCACACTGGCCCAGAGAAGAACAGCTTCGAAGGGACCGTCCCTGCCTCGGGAAGGTGACCCTGTCCGTCATGCTGTGGGGTACCTGGGGGTCAGGTGGGGCGTTTCTGCCTGGATCCTCCTGTGCGCCACACAGGCAGCAGAGCCAGGCGCAGACCTCTCCTTCCCACCGCTGCTCGTGTTGCTGAGCCAAGTGCGTGGGGATGGCTTTCAAGGACAGAACTGCACCTGTGACAGTCATCTAACATAATAAGCTGTTCAAAACAAAAAAAACCAAAACAAACAAACAAACAAAAAAAGCCAGCAGCACCTCTGCCTGGCCCCACAGGGCAGGGGTTGGGTGGGTGCAGTGGGAGCCCACAGGCTAGAGGGGATCAGAGGAGCCTCACTGTGGGGACAGCCGGGGGCCAGGCGAGCACGAGTCCCAGCCCTGCCAGCAGCTCGGACGTGCGTTGGGTGATGTTGGGTGATCTCCCCTCTGGAGCCTTAGCTGTAGAAGCTCATGGTGGGGGACGGGTGTTGCTGAACTCGGTGCCCTTTCATAAAGGTCCCTTTACGTTTCATACTCTGATTCTAGATCTTGAAGTCCCGTGTGACATCTGGACTGGGGCTTCAGTTCCCACTGTGATGGATGTCACCCTTCCAGCCTCACCCCAGGTGGCCAAGCCCATCCTGGGATCAGAATCTGCTGAGCACATTTTTTTAGGGTGGCACATTTTTATCCAAAAGTTATTAGCTACACATCAGTGTTTAAACAGAAAAAGTGACCTTTCATTTTTTTTTTTTTTCTTGGAAACTTGAGAAGAAGCAAAATACATACTACTGATTTTTTTTTTTTTTTTAAGGAAACAAGCTAAATGCATGAGCGGAGTGGTAGAGGTGTATATTTTTCATACTGTGGGTGGGTGGGGGGGTATTTGTGCTGCTTTCTGGAATCGGGCTGAAACGTCTGGTTCCCAGCCCTGGGCCGTCAGCCATGCTGTTTTTTGTGGTGGGTGCCCGCCGCGAGAACCGGGGCCGGCCCCTCGCCCGGCTCCGGGCAGAGCTGGGAGCTGTGGACCCCTGTGCCCGTTTCTACCTTCCACTGAACCACTTTGATTTGGGGAGAGAAAAAGCGCTAGAACTTTTGATAGTGTGGTAAAAACACTGATTTGAACTATTTTAGTAAAAGGAGTAACAGAAGATTGTGATAGTGTATACTTTGCGCTAGATAAATAAAGGCTCTTTGTAAGCCTCTGTGGTGGGTGCGCAGTGCTTGTCTCGGGTGGGGGGGCCGCTGGGTAGAGGGCCATAGCCCCGGGGAGCACCTCGGGTATGGGGGTTCTGCCCAGTGTTGGAGACCATAGACGGCCACGCTGATGGTGCGAGTGGAAAGAAATTTCCAATCCGAGCCCTTGTGGGACCCGGGAGCCCATCTGCATGGGTGCGTGTGAGAGCGCCACGCTGGTTCAGAACCGCCTGGGTTCCTCCGAGGGGAGCCCATGCAGGCACGGGGCGGGGGTAGGAGCTGGTCCGTGAGGGCAGACCCCTGGGGGCGCTGCCTTGGGTGACATGGGGTCAGGTCTGGGGCTTGCAAGGCCAGTGTCCCTCTGCTGCCTGCCCCGCAGCCCCCAGGGCCAAGGGGAAGAGCTGCCTCTCGGGGCCCCACCTTCTGTGTGGAAGAAACAAAACGGTCGTTTCACAACAGGTTTATTGGGATAACTGACCGAGGGAGCCGCGTCTGTAACTAAGATGGAATTCACAGTATGTTGTTACATTCACACTTAAAAAATATATCTCTATGTACAGGAATTTGCAAATTGATGTAAACATACATTACTTTCCAAGTACATTTCTCCCTTTCTCTCTGGAAGAAAAAGAACAAAGCCATCCAACTAGGCAACCCCTTCAAAATAAGATTAATACAAAGGATGTAAATATCTCTAAATCAACAAAGTGGTTTGTCTGACCTACTGGGTGTTGGGAAAGAACGTCACAGAATGAAAGCGATGACAACAGCTTGACTTCAGATGGAACTGGACTATTTAAAATGGATTTTCCAGGAAAAATAGGCACTGATTTCTAGAAGGAAATTCACTCCTTACTGAAGCTATTTCTTGAGCCAATATGGCTGGTTAACGTTTTCTTGAGTACAAGGAACCCAGTGCAGGACTCCACCAGCTGAGACCAAATGTGTGGTGGGATCGAGACTGGTGCTGCCCAGGCTACGCTGAAAGCCGTTGGCCCCATTCTCCAGATGTGGAGGGCCACCCCAATTTCATCTCGGGTCCAGTCCGTTTCTTCCCATACTGCAACTCTCTAGCATTAGATAAGGTACCCTGCGGCTTACCCACTTAAACTACTCTTCAAGTTGATTAGAAAAACATTTGTTAAAAAAACAAAGGGGGAAAAAAAAGGCATCACGTTATCTCATCCAGGCTGCCCGCCCTAGCCCCCCAACTGGAGGCATCCCAGGTGGGGGGATGGGTGGGGGCACAGGTGGCTGTCCTCCTGGGGGGACAGCTGGAGGTGGGTAGCTAGCAGGTGGCAGGCCCAGGCCTGGAGGAGGGTGAGGGGGGACTGCGTGGGTGGGGGGCAGGCGTGGGGGTGGGGGTGGAAAGTTGGGGTTGTAGGTGGGGGGAGGCGGGGGATAGCCAGGAGTTGGGGGAGGAATGGCAGGTGGGGGGAAGGAGGCTGGGGGAGGGGGCACTGGTGGTGGGGGCGGGTTGGGGGGGTAGACATGTGGGTGGTAGGGCAGGTGAGCTGGCGGGCCGTAGGCTGGGGGCAGGGCTCCGTAGGAGGGGCCCTCGGTCTTCATCATAGACTGCAGGCTCTGGTAACCCTCTCCGGACATGTAGGAGCTGGTGGTAGACATGCCGGTCATGTAGCTGGAGGGTGGCGGTGGCGGCGGCCGGTGTGGCAGTGGTGGCGGCTGGTGCACGGGGGCTGGGTGGGCCGGAGGAGGAATCTGGACTTTGGGAAGGTCACTGGCATCCACAGGGCCCGGGGGCTCTGCCTCGCCTAAGGGAGCTGAGAGGGGAGGCTTCCGGTCTGCAGAGGAGAGACAAGTTACTGCCTGGCCCTGGGCTGGCTCCTGGGTCTGCTTGTGCAGGGGACATGTCCACTTGATGACCTCAGGGTGGAGAAGGCCACCCCGGAAGCCAGGAGCTCCACACAGCAGTTCTCATGCTCTCCCCCACCCTCCCCCACTTTCTCGCCCCCATTATAGCACTGGTAGGGCTGCTGCTCTTCCCCCAGGGCCAACTTCACAGAGAACAGCGAGCAGCCGTCCCCTCTCTGACCAGTGCCTGATGCCATCACAAAGGACCCCCCTCCACGCAGCATGGCCAGGTCTCCCTCCCTTGGTCCTCACCACTCCGGCCAAGGCAGTGCCTGCAGTGCATGGAGCCCCTCCTGCTAGTACAGATGGGAGCGGGGCCCTTTTCCCGCCTGTCTCTGCCTCTAGAGACCATGAGGCCAGGGCCATGTCACCTTACTGTCTGCAGCACTGGCCACACAAAGCCTGCGAGTTGGTCAAGTGAATGAGACAACATTTAAAAAACACAATGAGCAAGTCTCTGACATTCCCGATGAAGCCATCAAAGAAATTCTGGTTCAAGTTTACTAAGAGAAGGGAGATCAGCCCCCAGTGCGTACTCTCAGGGAGCAATGCTGAGCTTTGGGGGGCTGCCCAGCGTGGCCCCCCGCTCCCTTCATCCACAGCCTCACTGCACACACTTTCACCTGCGATTCCCCTCTGCAGTCATGACCAGACACCTGGACAAGGACACTGGGGACACTCCACCAGGGGAGGCCGATCACTGAGGAAGTGTGTTCTTTGGGTAATTCCTATGGCAGCCCAGAGTCAAAGACAAATCATAGGAGCCAAGATCTCAGGGTCCAGAGGACACAAGAAAGTGAGGGCCGTGAGGGGGTTTTGGGTCTCCTCGCACTTGGCCTCGTGTGCTCCCTGGAGCTCAGAGCAGCCCCGATCACAAGCCACGGATGTGTCAGGTGCCCAGGGTGGCGCTGCGGGGTCTGCAGAGCCCTCACTGCTCTTGCCAGGTGAGTGAGGGCAGCAGTTCCGGTTGGCTAGGACATCTCTCAGCGCCAGCCATGGCCCTGGGGCCACGAACCGGCGTGCCCAGCCAAGTCAGAAGGTCAGGCGTGCCTGTGGAGAACTGTGTCTGGGCTTTAGGGCAGGGCCAGTGGCCTCTTAGATCCGAAGCTGACTAGGGAACACAGAGTATGCACTGGAGGCCTGTGGCCAAAGGGTCCACCACCTTGAGTTCCTCCTGGGTGTCAGTCTAGGGCGTCTGGGTCCACTAACACGCTCGTCCATCTTTGAGACGTCACTTCCTGTCACACCGTGCTGCTGCCTCCACAAGTCACCTGTTCACTCGCCTGTCCTCTGTAACCGAACCTGGAACAAGTGGTCTCTCCAGGTACCTGCGCTGCTCTCTTCATCCTCGCTCTGACCCCTGCCACCACCGGCCGCCCTCGGAGACATCCCCGGTGACCTGCCTCTTCCTGCCTCCCGCGCCTCATCAGGACCTGCGGCTCCCCGAACCGCAGACCCCTCCTCCTCCTGAGTCTTCTTTTCCATCTGCCTCCCCTCGCCACAGGCCCCTATGAAGCAGTGACGGGACCTCGCTGGAATGAGCTCCTGTGGCCTGGCCCACCGACCCCTCTGCTTCCACCTCCGCCTTCAGCACCTGCAGCTGCCAGACTCCACTGCGGCTCCCACTGCAGCCCTTCTGGCTGCCTAGCCGGCCCCCACCGCCTGCCACCGGTGCCTTCTCCCCTCCTGCCTGCTGCCCGTGCTGGGAGCTTTGTGCGTTCTGCGGGGCTCCCGACACCATGCTCAGGCCACCCCCGCCCCACAGTGTGCAGCTCTCCCTGCCTTGGGCTTCCCAGGACCCCACACCTCTTCTCAGCCACACCCCTGGCACAGGCGATGGGGATCCGTGCCTGCTTGCGGAGGAGACGCCACGAAGTACAGAAATGACCCGCTACATGTAGGTGTCTTTTTAAGCAGGCTTCATCCTGGACTGAGGACTGTAGGATTTGTCCCAAAGTAGCAAATGATGCCCCTACTTTCCCAAATCTTCTAAAGTGCTAGGACTGACCATAAGCAGAAAGAAACAGAATGTGTGGTACCTCTGCCACAGGCACACGGCGGTAGGAGCCCAAGGGCGAGCCGCTGGGTGAGGCGGGCTGGCCCAGCACCGCTCGGAACACACACAACTCCTGCCCACACCCTGCCTGCTCCATCCTCCAGAGCACTGTTCCCGGAAGAGGATGCTACATCCCTTACACGGCTTCTCCTCCAGGTTTACGTGGCACCAAGGAAGCTTCCTGGTTCCGAGTGCCGGGTGGGAACTCCTCACGCTTTATTCTCCACTCAACTCTGAGCAATTGCTCCTTCCTCCAGATGCACCTGGACGGCATCCCGCCACCAGGAAGCAGAGCGAGAGAGACTGGGGTCTAAGATCTACAGCAGTCCTGCCGGGTCAATGTTCCTAAGTTGTCAGGGCTTCGTCTTCCTGAAGCGGATTCTACATTTATCCTGCGTAGTTTAGCTTTTCTACACATGACAGGCCAGAGAATATCCAGATATACCTGGAATTTATAACATCCTCAAAAGATCTGGTTTGTGCACCATTTTTTGAAAGATACTTGGTCACTATCTTCTTTTAAAATTTTGGCTTACCAAGTCTCCCTTCTATAGACTTGTCCCACGCCTTCCCAAGTCAGCCCTCTGAAAGAGCAGACGGAAAGGCCGGCCCTCCCACACTGCTTTGAGCAGACACTTACCTGGAGGTGGGTGGGCCGGAGGCAACGGAGGGTGAGTGGTCTCAATTTTGGGGATTTTAGGTGGTGGTGGTTCTAAAAGAGGAAAAGGATATTGAAAAACAACTTATACTTCTTCACGTGAATAAACATGTCATAGAAGACAAAAAGGAAGAAGAAAAAGGGAAATGTGCCATTCAGAAATTTCTTTGGGGAAAAAGAACCAATATAACCAAGACTTTAGGGAACTTGAGGGAGGCTCAGCAAAACCCTTAGGTGCTAATCCTTTCACCAGAACCAAACAAGTCTAACACATCCTCCACCCGAAATACTCAGCCTGCCGGCTTCTCACAGCTGTTTCCACATCCACCCAACTCCCTTGCGGACGGTCCTGGACAAGGCCTTCCGACAAGGAGAGAAGCAGAGTACCATCTCAGTTACGGGGTGGGTGTCTGTCTGTCTGCCGCGTCTACAGGATTAGAGCAGTCCTATCACCCAGCCCTGAGGGGTCATGGGAGAAACCACCACCTTTGTATTCTTCATTGGGCACATTTTAAGTCTATTTTCTTCCTCACAGACACATGCTCCCGTTGGCAGCATGTCAGAAGCAGGACACTAAGGACATCAGGAGAGATCCAGAGGCTGCAGGCCACCAGCATCCACAGCGACAACGCTAAGCCAGGCTACACCAAGCCCGGTATCTGGTGTTTACGAGGGCAGGGAGCAGGGAGAGTACACCTCATGGAAAAAGAACTCTCGTCTTTGTGCTAGCTTGTATGTTTTGACGCTTTCTTCCAGAAACTCACATTATTCTGGCTTCTACACTGTTCTTTTTTTTTTTTTTTTTTTTAAAGATTTTATTTATTTATTTGACAGAGAGAGATCACAAGTAGACAGAGAGGCAGGCAGAGAGAGAGAGGGAAGCAGGCTCCCTGCTGAGCAGAGAGCCCGATGCGGGACTCGATCCCAGGACCCTGAGATCATGACCTGAGCCGAAGGCAGCGGCTTAACCCACTGAGCCACCCAGGCGCCCTGGCTTCTACACTGTTCTGAGGGGATTCTGCTCTGGTGTCGCTGAGCCTGTCCTGTTTCCTCTGTTCCAAACAGGCCGGATATTCAAAGTTTGGGGATATGTCTGTCTGTATTCGCTTTCTAGGGGATCAAGTCCCCTCTCCTCTAGGTGGATCAACTGTAAATCAATGCCTCCGGCTGCTCTCTTTCCTAAAGCCATGGACCTGACTTCTGAGCTCCACCCAGCAGCTCACATGACGCCTTCCCCACCTCTGCTGTGACTGCTGTCACTGTCACATCGGATGCCCACCTGCGACCTGGCCCCCAGCCAAGCTGAAGCTGTCTAGATCACCACTGCCCATAACGAGAAGAGCCACACTGGTGATTTTAAATTTTCTGGGAGTCACCTTAAAAAGATGTGAATTAATTTAATATTTAACCTAATGTATAAAAATTTGATCACTTCAGTGTGTAATCAACATAAATATTCGTTAGAGTTTTTACACTTTTTTCCTTAGTAACGCTTAGAAATCTGGCGTGTATTTTGCACTAAGGACACACCATGATTTGGGATGGCCACACTTCCAGGGCTTGAAAGCCGCCTGCAGCCAGTCGCACACGGCAGACAGCTTGGTCAAGGTCCTACCTGCAGGCTGTGTCTGTGTCTGTGTCCCTCTGTTTGTGGGCCCCAGGCCGTTACCCTGACTGCCCTCACCACGTCTCCCTCAGAGACCTGCGAGCACCTCCGCATTCCCAGCCATCTGTCCTATAACTGCCGCCAGCAAATTTTCTAAAATGAACTCAGACTTTGCCATTCTCCTGCTCAAACATCTTCAGTGGCTCCCACCAACTATGCAAACATCCACACTCCTCAACATGGACTCTGGTTCCAGTCACACTTTAGGTCCCAGCTCCTGTGCCCACTTGCATCCTTCCACCTACAGGCTCAACCCCCCAGCTCAGCTCCAGGTGCTCAAAGGCCAGTCCTCCTCCAACGTCACCGCTGGCTTGTTTCTGCCTTATACAGCACACCAGCTCAGCTCAGTTTATATCCACATGGCAAGCAGCACAGCCCAATCTTGGGTCTCACACTTACTTTCTGCCCAGATGGAGCAGAAGAAAAATTCACCCGTACTGAACTCAGCACTTCCCCAAAGACCCAGAGAGAAATGTAGCTTTATTGTAACTTGAAGATCTCACAACAGTTCAATAAATCATTCACTGAATTCCCACCCTGGAACTAAGCAAAAGAGAAACAGAAATGAGTAAACACTGTTGTGCCTTCCAAGAGTTCAGCACATCAGGGCCCATGACACATGGATAAATGCTTCTAAATTTCTGTTCTGTGATCTTCCAGATTTTACTCACCCTTTCCATTTGTTTCCAATGTAGAAATAAATTAGCCAACTTTGGGCTCTACAAAAAACCCCCCCAAATCTAACCCTAAGTGGAATTTAAGAGAGGTCTGGCCCACATAAGCAGCAGGGCTGTGACACAGGGTGGTTCTCTGGGCAACAGCACCGCCTGTCACTGCCATCCTGTTTGCCCACCACTCTGCCACTTGGTGTTCAAGACGGGGACCCCAGGCCCCCATGTGTCTACCGCGGTGGGCTGAACCAAACCTCCAGAAGGAAATGCTGCTGCAACCCTCCTCCCAAGTTCATGATCACATGTGTATACAGGCTACTAAGTACACTTTTATCGCTGCTCCTATTTTTTGATAACTTTGGTCCGAATACAATCTGAATGCACAGGGCACTTTTTCTGGCAGGCAGGGTGAAGCTCTGGATGGACTGTAACAGTAAATTTTAAGGGCAATCTAAATCTTGCAGAAACGTTAACTAAGAATTTGAAATTTTGATAAACAGACATAAAAACTAAAAAAGCCCCCTTAGAATGGGAAGTTACCTGCTGCTTTGTTCTCTTCTTTGGGAGAAACAACCTGTTACAAGAGATAACACACACGTGTTAACCAAGACCGGGGGTGCAGGAAGAGTAACAGATCCCAGGACCTAACGAACTCGCAGCAAGAGCTGCTCCAGCTCCACACAAGAACTCTGGCTGAGGGCCGCAGGGCAGAGACACCTGAGAAACCGCCCTCTGCTTCCTTCCTCCTTCCCTTTCCCGGGTCAGACAGGACCCCCGAGGATTTCCAACAGTGACTTCCGAACAACACTAAGTTGCAGGGCCTCTAAGGCGCTGGCCTAAATTCAGTGAGTGGTTTGCTGACATGCGTTTGTCCCTCATGGTCTCTTCTACTGGCCGGGCTGTTGCTGTGGGGAGAAACTTCCACAAACTCTCCACATCACTCAGAGCACCAAACAGAAAAGCCAGAGAGACTGGAGACACTGATGTTAGCAGGTAGCACACAGATGTGATACCCTGCCGGTTAGCGGGACACGCACGCACGCATACACACACACACAAACGCAGGCAGTGGTGGCTGGAGGGGGATGGAGCCCTCCCCAGCTGCTTGTGGCCCCGCTCCTCTGACCGCAGTTCTCAGGCTCCCCGTGGATGTGCGGCCAGAAGGAGAGGTCGGGGTTCCCCTGGCTCAGTGTCCTGCATGAGTCCTCAGAAGATCAGAAGAGGGTGCTTGGTTGTGGGGTTGGCCACTCCCCCACCCCGGAGAGCCGGCCGCTCCCGGGGCCGCCTGGCCCACTTACCACGGCTCGCTTCGCTGGGCGGGGAGGACTGGGCTGTGGGGATGGCTTCTTGGGCTGCGGGGCCTGCTGCGGCGGGGGCTGTGGGGCGGGCGGCTGTGCATCCTTCTGCTGTGGCTGGGGCGGGTCGGAGCCTTGAGGAGGCTGGGGTGGTGGCACTTGTGGCACTTGTGGTGTAGACTGGAGAGGTGGGGGCTGCTGCAGTTGGTGGGGTGTGTGATGAGGCATCTGTTGTTTTCCTTGTGAGTACAGATCCAGGATTTGGTGGCATATGTCTGAATGATGGACAACAATTTGTCACAAATTCATCTGCCTAGGGAAAAATCAACCCATTTCCCTTTCAGCTAGGATTCCCCTACAGGGACCAATGAGAGGGGATCACCTCTGCAATTCTCCCAAACTCTGCTGTGCACAGTGTGGGCAGAGCAGATGTTAGGAGAGAATGAACTAATAAGAGTGCTTCTGAAGAATGGCTTACATTTACCTGTGTGGGGAATTCCCTTCTCGGGACTTGAGGCTGACAGAGAAAGATCCCCCAAACGTGGAACCCCCTTAGGAAAGCCCAGCATGCCAGTACCTTCCAGAACGTCCACAGGGACATCCTGCACAAACTGCTCCCACCATCTCCTATACATGGGTTTGGAGGTCCATTCTTGTATTTCGAATTTGCACAAACGTCCTGCGAGATACATCACTGCCACTGCTATGATCTCTGGTTCCCACTGCAGTGACAAGGTCGTGCAGAGACTAGTTCAACAAGAAAAAGGGGTGACGTGACTTGGAGCAAACAGCTATGTTATCCAGTGAATGGAGAGCAGATGCCACATGTAATGTCAGTTCGCTTACTCCTCTCTAAATGACCACATAAAGAATTAGAAATAAAAGCAGCAAGTTTTAAGTCTTCTAAAGGTACCAAAATAAGTTACTTTAGCCACAGTTACTAATACGTTCTTTGAAGAATCAGAATGCTAGTACATTAAAAAATTGCTGTACCACGAAATACAAATGAACAAGCTTATGTTCGTCAAACTTGAAATCCTTGTCACTGAACTGTGCTTTCAAATGACAGCAGCTCCACACAGAGGCCATCCGTCCCCACACACCACCTCATTGGACCCCTGGCTCTAAGAGCGGCAAGGCTCTAAAACCATTTTACAAGGCATTCTATTTGTGCAGAACCAAATGGGTTCTAAGTACTTAGCTGTCACAATTCTCTGGTGTTCTGGACTATGTTTTAAACTGGGGATGACATTTTTGCTTCTTCTGTCCAGACATGGCCGTGCATCCCTCTGCTGGGAGGCCGAATTCCTGGATGCTGGCCCCATCTCTGCCATTAGCTGGCCCTTCAGGCTGGGTGAGTCAGAGTCCTTGACACAAACTAGGGAGCCTGGATTCAATCAGCCATAAAGTCCCTGCCTATTTGAAGAACTACAATTAGATCGACACTTGAACACATGTACCTGTCATTTACAAATGTCCATGCCATTTGAACCAACTTTTGAATTTTGTTTTTATCACCTAGAAACAGGACGAGAAAGGCAAATTAGTAGTGATAACAACAGTGAGAGAGTGCATAAAAAGCAGCATTTAGTTCAAATCCACTCTGCGCTCAGCACCGTCCCAACACACAGCAAAGGGCTGCTGCCTGGGAACGGAGGGCACACGGGTGGGTCTGAGTTCTATCTGCTCTCTTCCCACAAGACCTGCGCTGAACCACCGTTTATGGGAAGCCTGCTCCAAGGCAGATTTTATTAGGCTATTTTAAAAATTCTGACTCATTTTCCTGCCTCCTATCACTTGGCAACTGAATCGCAGAATCTGGCTATAGCTGACAGGAAGCGGTACTAACAGCTACAATAATACCGGGCTGTCTGGGAGCCTGATGTCCCGGGCACGCACACTCACATACCCAACTCTTCTGCTTTCAAACTCTTTGGAGAAGCATGATCTGAAGGCCATCAAATCATGATAAAGACTTGATTTCACAGTGAAAAGTTCTTTAAGTAACTTTCCCCCCTTACCTTTGAGTTGTTTTGCATATTTGAGGAGGAACTGGTACGGGTGTTCCACCTGTAGATCAAACTTTATGGTCTGGAGTAGGATTCTCTCCAGGACCATCACTTCTTCCTAAAAATAAAATAACAACTGTTGGGATATGATTTCCATCACAGGTCGGAAGCCACATTCAGCTTTCCCACTTCCTCTCTTCTAGCTCGATCTTAGCGTCTCTTTTTCATTCCTTCTCTCCTCTGCCCTCCCAGGCTTTCACCTTGCTCAGAGACAAAGAGAAATTCTGAAAAGAACTAAAAGGAGGAAGATGAAACAATCGAAGCTGGTTTTTTAAAAACACTGGAAACATTCTTAGGAATATTATATTTAATCTTTAAAAGATTTTTTTAAAAAAAGATTTTATTTGACAGAGATCACAAGTAGGGAGAGAGGCAGACAGAGAGAGAGGAAGGGAAGCAGGCTCCCTGCTGAGCAGAGAGCCCCATGTGGGGCTCGATCCCAGGACCCTGGGATCATGCCCTGAGCCAAAAGCAGAGGCTTTAACCCACTGAGCCACCCAGGTGCCCCAAAAGATTTTATTTTTTAAAACTCATCTCTACACCCAGCATGGGGCTCAAACCGAGAGTGGTAGGCTCCCCCAACTGAGCTTGCCAGGCACCCCGGAAATGTCATTATTCTCCATATACGAGCTCCTCTTTGCAAAACAGACCTTCACTTTATAGACAATTTAACTTTAGTTTCTTTCCAGACTTCCGTCAAAAACCACAATCCTTCAGGGATTTCTACTGAAAACTTTAAGCAAATAAGCAATGACGATGAAGCAGATTCACGCAAACTCAGACTCAGTATCTGATACATACATACATAGCATGTGTGTTTTTACAGAATATGTCGTCACTTTCTCTTCTAGCAAACTACATTCTTAACCTGTCCATACACACAAAACCTTTTCTGATTACTCGTATGTTTGTCTCCTCCTGTCCGAGGATCAAAGGAATGTCATGTTTGGAAGGGAGGGTGCAATCATTACTCCTTGTTCTCGCATGTCACCCCCCTACCTACTTTTTAAATATAATTTTCATTTTCCTGTTTCCAGAGGACAGTTTTTCATCAGTCTTAATAATAACTTGGCTCTCACATGGGCTTTGCTGGAGGTTGTGGGGCAGCACCTGAGGGTCTACACGGGGTGGAGGCACTTGGTCCTTCCAGGAGTCGCGAGAACGGTGCATGTCTCACATAGGAAAGGAGCTTCCTATACAGCACGGGTGGGACAAAGGCACTGAAATCACTCATTTTGGAAATGTCCCTGACAGTGGCGGCCATTACTTTGGTTCCAATAATGAACTTCATTTTTTTTTTTTTTATTTTTAGAGAGGGAAAGAGAGTGTGTGTGCATGAGTGCAGGGAGGGGCAGAGGGAAAGACGGAGTCTTAAGCAGGCTCCATGCTCAGCGAGGAGCTGAGGCAGGGCTTTATCCCACAACCCGGAGATCATGACCTGAGCTGAAATCAAGAGTTGGACGCCTAGTTGACTGAGCCAACCAGGCACCCTTCCAATAATGAACTTCTTGATGGCATTGTCCTTGGGCACACAATGGGCGCAGCTGGTGTGGTGAAACAGGCTGCACGTGGCCATGGTGCTTTTTGGCACAGCACTGTTCCTTCTTTTGTCGGTCATCTTGGCAGTAATGACTCTGGCAGTCCCCCCACACTTCATTTTAGTATCGTTTCACTTAGTATCAGTCCAGAAGAAAAGGAAGCTATCAGTGTTCTGACTGGGAACTTACCAAGTCCTAGGGCAATTTAGGGAAAATGGAGATTTTTAACTTTGAATCTTATCAAACATTTATTTATTGGAATTTTTTCATTCCTTCAGTGGTTTTAAGATCCTTCCCTCAGCTCCCATGGTTTCCACAGTTTCTTACAAGGCTTCATTCCGGACATTTTATTTTACTGTTGCTATTGTAAATGGAATCTCCCCTTTCACTGTGCTTGGGAACTAGTTAACACCCACAAATAGGTACTTCCTGAGCCCAGCCTCTGTGCAGCCTGGCCACACCCGGCACTGAAAGACAAGGTGCATCCCAGTCAACGTGGTTCTGGCGCTGACAATTACTTGCTTACACCTCGGAAGACAGGGCTTGGTAGAGGCCCGAAATCCCATCACCAACAGGTGCACAAGTCCATTAAACTCCAGAAAGAGAAGAAGAGCCGGGAGAGCCGGGAACGGCTTTCACACGGAGGTTGGACTCACTTGACAGAACACAGACGGTTCTCTCAGATTAGCTATTCCAAGCAGCATGGCAGGCAAAGGTTCTTCTACCCTAGCACTGCAAGCATTCTCTCAAGAAAGCTAACATCTCAGAAATTTCCCCACAATATAAAACATCCTGCTAACCCTGGTGTGTTTTTTGCCTGGTTTTGTCACTACCTGTTTCCCAGAAGACTCACCATGACTTCTAAATTAGAAACAGCCTTTCACCAAGTGCACCTACAAGTTTGGAGGCTGTGGCCCATATAGTATTACAGGATAGCCCGAGGCCTGGCCTCCCTTTATGTTTCCAATATTCAAGTAATGGGGTAATGATAGGTCTGTGTGCAGCATCCTTCCTCAGGGAATCTTCCCTCAGCCCCACAACACTTGTCTGGGGGGACCTGTCCGGGTTCCCAGGTTCAATGCCCTCACTACACTATTAAATAATCTTTTTATAGCATTCACCACAGCTCATAATCAGGTAGTTATGGGATTATTTCATTAAAATCTATCTCAACTCCACTACAAAATGCTCAAGAACGGCAAAGGCCACGTCTATTTTGCCACCTGTTTTAGGTCTAGGGCCTCACACAGTGGCTGGAATAAGTATTTGCTGAACACATGAGAACATAATGGGGTGGGGGAACCACACAGTTGAAGCAAAGCTAATTAAGGCAAAAACGACCCACATGAGCCACGGTCTTCTTTGTCCTAATTGCTTGCACTGCCTCCCCCAAGTAACGGGCCTGCTCACTCTCCTCTCAAGTGAAGGAAATGTCCTCCACAGCGGCTTCACTGCTCCCAGGTCCAGGGTACTTTCCTGTGGCCTTGTACTCCAGATCGTTTCTGGGGAGACTGCGCATGATAGGAAAGAGGGGCAGGTTTCAAAGCCCCTTTGTCCACTTGAGACAGGCTGGGCCCTGCTGTCAAAGTCTGAGTAGCATGGCCAGTCCCCTCTTCCCAACATCTGGGGCCCTGGAGCTGCAGAGCCTCCACCTCACTCTGTATGACCAGGTCCTGGTTTCCAGGTCTGAGAGTAGAGTGAGTGAGTGAAGGCTGAAGTCAAAGGGGGCTTCTCCAAAGGCACCTAGGACAACACACACCAGTGTGCTGCCCGTGCCCATAACACATTCCCACAGCTGTCTGCTACGGCATCAGAATCAGACACCCACAGGTAACCGATGGTTACGTTACTTCTATTAAACTGCATTTTGATCATCGTTAGCAAGAATTTCTAACAGACTCACACTTTCATAAACAGGTGAACAGATTTATAATCAGTAGAAGGAACAGAGTTAGCCATATTGACAATACTTATAGAGTTGTGAGTGCTCATCACAACCACAATATATGCAAAAGCATTCTGAGCCTCTGTTACCTCCTTGAAGCAAGGAGAACGAAAATTTTTTTTTTTTAAGATTTTTATTTATTTGACAGAGATCACACGTAGGCAGAGAGAGGGGGGGAGGAAGCAGGCTCCCCGCAGAGCAGGGAGCCCGATGTGGGGCTCGATCCCAGGACGCCGGGATCATGACCTGAGCCGAAGGCAGAGGCTTAACCTAGGCGCCCCTAATACACACACATATCAGCACTGCTTGGCAGACAGCGGTGTCTACCGTGGCGGGCAACAGCAGCGGGAGGAAAAGCAAGAGCAGACGGGGCCGAACCTCCCTGCCCTGGTTAGCTCTGCCCTACCTGCGCCTTTTAGTTTGTCATCGTTCAACAAGCAGCTGCTGAATGCCCACCCTGCCCAGCCTCTGTGCCAGGCGCCAGGCAAAACAGACGTGGTCTTCGCTCTCTCAGATCTTACAGTTGACGAGCGGGCGGTTCTCTGCATGATTATCTGATTAAAATCTATCCCACCACTAGCTGCAATCACTGTTGTGAAACATGACGCACAGGAGCCGCAAGGGTTACAATGGGGGGACCCTGGCAAGAGTCAAGGATGGAGGAAAGCTGCCCCTGGGCTCTGACAGTGGCCTTCTTACACCTAATGACAGCATGTGTACAACTATCTTAGTACCATCTCCTGACATTGTCAGGGACTGTGGGATGGATGGTATGTCCAATAGCAGTGTCTCGGTGTCTGAAAATAGTAGCAAATGTTAATACTTGCCAATATTCTTAGGAAGCAAAAAGACACACAGCATAGGCAGCCCCAAGTGCATGTCCATCTATCATCTGTACTTTCTGCCTGCCCAGAGGCTGGCTGGAGACGGGCCCCTGCCATCATTGCTGAACCGAAGAAACCAAACCACTTCTGGGTCTAGGAGTGCTAATGGTCATGAGGGGACTTCTGTGCATATCCAATGTGCTCTGGCCCCCCAAAGTACCCAGCATGGTGCATTAGCAAGTGCTTTAAATGTAGGCCCCATTATCTTCCTTCCTCTGACAGAAGCAAGCATGAGCACCCTCTGCATAGGGCCGCAGGGCTCAGGGGACTGGCAGATCCAGGAGCCACACAAGGAACTTTACCACAATGCACTACAAGAAATCAAGATTTGAAGGCAAGAAGTTAAGATTCTTACCTTTGGGTCATCTCCAAACTGGCCAAATTGTACATCATTTAATAAGCTACGAGCTGTTTTGATGATATCTTTACATTTTTTTGGCGTTTCTTCTACTTTTCCAGCCAGAAAGAGACAACAGGCTCCTGTCACCTAAAACGGAAACAAAATCTCTTGAGATATCGTTAACAAAACTTACGGAGAAATAGAAGCAAGGATTTTTGCCTTCCCAATTTGACTTCATAAATTATTTTAAATCTAATTTTCTAAAGAAAACAATATGTAAACAAAGTAGATGCCAAGAAGGAGAAGACTCACAGAAACAAACTGTCATTTTATATCACAGTCTTAAAGATAATGGCTCCCTGAATAGTGAGCTTTGTGGCAGAAAAAGAGCACAATGCATGCTTGTCCTGTGGAATCCATCTTGACACCACTGCCCACACTTTCTCTCCCTGCTGCAATTGCCCGGAACACCATGCAGTCCCTACACCACCAGCCTCTCGCTGCTCAGCTTCTGGCTCGGCTTCTGGCTGTTCTCTGCCTGTGCCTAACTCCTCGGTGCGCCCCTGTCCATGGGACTCTGAGCGCAGTGGGTGTCAGACGCTGTGCGGGGCAGCAAGCTGATTCTGCTACAGGCTCCTTCCTCTAGAACTTCACAAACTAGTGTGGAAGACGTGTACAAAACTCGGTAAAATTGTAAGAGGAAGAGTCTCCAACAGAGGAATTTCCTGGTAAAACTTCTGTCATCTTCCTCCCGAAATCCTTCGATACCTTCACGGTCTACCTACTGAAGTCAGATTTCCCTGGTCTGGCTTTCAAGGCTCACTATGGGCTGATCCATCTTACCTCTCCACTGTTCCCTTCCTGCCAGATGGACCCCTGGCTGGGCCAACACTGAACATGCTTCCCGGTGTCTAGGCTCATGCCAGCTTCTGTTGGACTAACTGCTCTGCCCCATTTTGGCACGTCTACGCCCTACTTGCAGTCAAGGTTTACCTTCTCGCTGCCATTTTCCCCTAATCCCTCTAAAACGTAATTAACCTCTCCTTTGAATGCGCCAGTCTTCCTTCCTTACCGCTCCTATGGCTTCACTATTGACCATGATTTCTGTACATGGCACACTATGTACCCTGGCTACTTGAGGCAGGTACCCGGACTCTCCAAAGAGTATAAGACATACGGCATTTTTAAGGAGTAACTGAAGAATGAGTGATATGGCATAAAGAACTTCTCTTCCATCTTAGCCTTTTTTAGTGGGGTCTCAATTATAAGGCCAAATTTATCTTGTGAAAGGTAAGAAGGAAGTAAATTCCACACAAAGTACAATATGATTATGGTCCACAGTGGCCTAAATAAAAAGAGATTTAAATATAGTTAATTGGGAAAAAAACAAAAACTCCCAACTTGATTGCTTATAGAGAGCATGTATTATATAAAAATAAATACTTTCTGGAAGAACAGAGTAAAAAGAGACTATAACCAGTCCACTAAACTATGAAAATAATAACATGTGATAGAAAATTATAATAAAACTCAAACACTTACATATCTTGGGAATTGCTTGAAGGAATGAAACATATAGAAGCGATGAAAATAAATTATTCCAGTTGCCAGGGTATCATAGTGACTGTTGTTCTGGTTAAGTACTTTACCAAGAATTTTTATTGGTTATGTTTTTAGTTAAAAGTAGAAAAATAACGACAAATAATAAAAACAACCTCAGTGTTAAAGTACATACTATCTGTGGCCAAGTGGGCAGAGGGGGATCTTAGGGTGTCAGACACAGCAATCGGCAAGTTGAAGTTTACACTTACAACAAGGCCGGGCTTCACCTTCCATTAGGTACACTTCTACTATAGTCACCGGGCCTGGTGGCCGCTCACTCAACGGCTAACTCTACACATTTAAATGATGAATGGGAAACAGAAAACCCCTGAAGAGCCAAGTAAATGAGAAGTAACATTTAAATAAAAATATTTAAGGGCACCTGGGTGGCTCAGTCGTTAAGTGTCTGCCTTCGGCTCAGGACATGATCCCAGGGTCCCGGGACAGAGCCCCACATTGGGCTCCCAGCTCTGCAGGAGGCCTGCTTTACCCTCTCCCACTCCCCCTGCTTGTGTTCCCTCTCTGGCTGGCTGTCTCTATCAAATAAATAAAATCTTAATAAATAAAAATTTAAGAACTGTTTGAGTACAGAGACAGTACTATATACTTTGTCTATAACATCTACTTTAATTCTTGGTGGTGGTGCGGTGGGCAGCCTGTCTATAACAGATTCCAGGGAGACTCAGGATACAGTCCCAAGCGTGTGCCCACATCGAAGATGAACCGAGCCCCCTCTCGGCGGTACCGGGCCTCAGTAGCTGGATCAAGTCCTTCCAGCTGCGAGGGTGTGTGAGCCAAGTCTTTCTTATCCCAGTACCAACATGGTTTTGTGTGGTCCAGGTTTGCTGAGGTTACTGAAGGGCTTGAATTTTCTTTATTCTCCTTCATTTATTGAAGTAGACTTGTTCTTTCCAAAAGATTTTCTGAAAATGTTAGAACCCTAAAAGAGAAGCAACAGCAAAGCAGGAAAGGAACTTTCCATATTAAACAGTCACAGATTATACTTAATTTTGGAACAAAATTTCCCAGAGAGGCAACAGTACTGAATGACTGATACAAGCCCAGGTTCACCTCCAAAGCCGATTTAACACCTAAGTGACCCATACCATAATAAATTCCAAATTTCATGGTAGCTTATAAGGAAAAGCATTTCCGTCTCTTGTACCTTTCTGCCTTTCTTCAGTAGTCCCAGTCCCCTCATGTTGGTCTAGTTCGGTTCTTCAGTAAAACCTGGGCCTGTCTTACCCACACTAAAAAGACTTATGCTTTAAAATTATCCATCTCTTCCATTTACCACCCAATCAAAATTCTGCTTTTTTGGTTTACTTCATTTCACTTAGAAAAGCCACCCGAGGGGTGCCTGGGTGCTCAGTCATTAACCATCTGCTTTCTCAGGTCATGGTCTCAGGGTCCTGGGATGGAGCCCCACATCAGGCTCCCTGCTTGGCGGGAAGCCTGCTTTTCCCTCTGCCACTCCCCCTGCTTGTGGTTCCCTGCTGTCTCTCTCTCTGTCAAATAAATAAAATCTTTAAAAAAGAAAAAGAAAAAGAAAGCCACCAGATTGGATTATTTCAGATCTGCATGAGTCACTGAACTGAGCAGCACAAATCAGGTATGGGCACAGTGATTTTGAGGGAGCGGGTGGAAAGAGGTGGCCCTCAAGGGAAGGAGGAGTTCCTTTAATATGTTCTAGCTTTCTCATCCTCTTTTTCTCTAAAAGTGTCAGCTGGGGTGCCTGGGTGGCTCAGTGGATTAAGTGTCCGACTCTTGCTTTCATCTCAGGTAGTGATCTCGGGTCATGAGATCGAGCTCTGTGTCTGGCTCCGTGCTCAGCAGAGAGTCTGCTGGAGATTCTCTTTCTGCCCCTCACCCAGCTTGTGTGCACGCATGCGCGTGCGCTCTTGTGCACGCAAATGGATAAATCTTTAAAAAAAAAAAAGGGCCCCGCTGAGAAAAGAAAATAAAAAATAAGGACTCTCATCAACAGGCCATTGGAATATGTAAACTGTAAATGTGATCAGAGAATAGCAATTTTCGAATAGGCCAAGGGAAGGATTTTAGAGGCCGTTAGAACCAGGTTGGTCTGCTCAGCAAGAATATACCCGTTCCCTACCTAGGGTCTGGGCCAGAGACATCAGTTACTCTGGAAGCCTAACCTCTTCTGTGTGCTGCCTCATTTCTGGAGGGAAAGGTGATGCAGCAGGCTGAGTACATCCCTCCTCTTCCTTGTATCTGGGAACCCTAAAAATCTGATCGTTCCTCCAAAAGGAAGAAATTAAGTTTAAGGAGAAGCGCAATCTTCTTCAACTAACATGTACTTGTGTGTGTGACAGAACTGGGCAATGACTGGGGGCTGGGGGGGTCAGTTAACCTAGGTAAATATGCAAAGGGCACAAAGAGATGATCAGTACCTATGAAGAGTTCACAGTCAGATGTCATACTGGGATACACTTCTCAACTCGTAGCTGGCAGAAAATCTAAAAGCGTGACTACTCTGTTGGCAAGGGCAGGGAGAAGCAGGCAATCTCCTCTAGCGCTGGTGGGAACACAAAATGGAACAACTCTCACAGAGGGGAATTTGGCAATACTTAACAAAATTGCATAAGCGTTTGCTCTTTTACTTAGTAATCCCACTTCGAAGAATCCACTCTGAAAATACCATTACAAGTATGAAACAACATATGCACAAGATTCTTCACAAAAATGTCATTTATAACAGCAAAAACTGTAAACAACCCAAACGTCCCTCAATACGGCACTGGCTGAATAAAATACAGTTAACATGAACACTAATGGTGTACCAGGCAGGCATTAAGAGTCTGAAAAAGATCTTCCTTTAAGTACTGGTAAGGAAACATTTCCAGGATCAGCCAGACACAAGGTAGTGTAGAGAGTCCATTAGTATACATGTAAGAAAAGAGGAGAAATTAGAATAGACATCTCTGTGTTTTTTTTTTTTTTTTTTAAACTCATTACAAAGAAAAGGTTACTCTAGGGAACAGGGAAGAAGAGAACGGAAAGGACAGGGATGGGAGCAGTACTTCTCTGGGTATACCTTTTTAGACAGCTTTGACTTTTTAAGGAATCTTTTATTTGAAAATAATTCTAGATTTACAGAAGAGCTGTAAAAAGAGAGAATTCTTGTATACTCTTCACTCGGTTCCCTCCAATGTTAATATCTTATGCAGCCACAGTACATTTACCAAAACTAAGACATTAATTTTGGTACATTATCAACTACAGCCTCGATGCAAACTTTGAGTTTTTCCAAAAATCCCTTTTCCGTTCCGGGATCTAATCCAGGATGCCACACAGCATTTAGGAGCCATATTAGTATCTTCTGGTAAGAGTTTCTCAGTCTTTCCTGTTTTTTCATGAGCTCACCAGTTCTGAAGAGAACCCAGGGTGACTGAAATGTCTCTGGTTTAGGTCTGTCTGGTGTTTCCCAGGAACAGCCTGGAGTTCCGAGGAAGACTGGCACAGAGCTGAAGTGCCCTTCCCCTCACCTCACATCCTCCTGCTGATATGAGCCAGGAACACTTGGTGAAGATGGGCTTGTGCCCAGTTTCTCACTGGAAGCCACTACTTTCTCCTTGCCATTTTCGATTCCTTACAAATGAATCACAAAGTCTAGCCCGGCCTAGAGGGCAGGGAATTAGGCTACATCTCCTGGAAGGAGGGGTATCAAAGAATGTGGGGACACAGGTTATCATTACCACAGTAATTAGTAAGCATTTTAGAGAAAACATTTTGCAATGCAAAATACCAAGCAAATTACCTGTTTTTCTTAAAATTTTGCCTATTAATTTCAGCATTCATTGGAGGATCTTGCCTGCAACAATTATCACGGTGCTCTAATGATGCCTTTCTATTTCCTTTCTTCCTTCAACGTTATTTGGTTTCTTTTTAAAGAAAGATCTGTTCCTTCTCCCTCATTTATTTATTCAATCATTTACTTATATTAGTATGGACTCAATAATATCTGTTTCATTCTTTGAGTTATCATCCAGTATGATCATTATTTTGCTGCCCAAACGATTCCAGCTACAGTCCCTGGAAGCAGCTCTTACAGGCTGGGTTAGGAGTCCTTCTGCAACTTTGCTTTCAAATCATGTAAATACTGAACATACTCATGAACTTAACTAAAAAGAAAAAAGCAAACCCTAAAACTCAAAATAAACCCAGTGTATAACAAATAGGAAACAAAACCACCAGAAAATCATAGTAAGTAATTCCTGATCTTGTTCCATCCTGAGTGAGATATATTCTAAGGACTAAAGAACTGCAAAGAAATCCTAAACTTTCCCAGTAATGCTTTGTTAGTACTGGCATTCATACTGTTAAGTGTGTGTGTGTGTGTGTGTGTGTGTGTGTGTGTGTGTCTATTGTAGGATAAAGCAAAGATATATAAATGTTAATGTTGTTAGGAATCAAGATTTTCAGCTCAAAGGAAACATATATGCACAAGATCAAAGGTTAAGGGATAACCTATAAGGTCAAATTTTAATTGAAAATATCACAATAAATCATGGCTAAAATACACACACACACACACACAGATGTAGATATCTATATCTATATATATCTTAGCCCTGTCCACTGGAAGTATCTAGAAGCAATGACACTCCCATAGTCAGAAACACATCAGGGCCCACATCTTGTTACCCTCTAAAAGGAACCAGGTCTCCGCTCTCCTTTCTGGTTCGGGGTAGGCGTCTGCCTGGGATGTGTTCAGACTAATGGAAGTTTACAAAAAGACAGAGGAGCCAGCATCAGCTCTCACTGGACAAACTCAGGGAATGTGAATATTAAAAAGAAAAACTGCAAGGATTGATTGTAAAAGATCCATGAGTCTTCTTTGCTAGCACTGGTATGAGTTATTGTGGAAAAAAGTACCTTTACCTTAACAAAAACAATCAAGCTTGGCAAATATCAACCACCTGTGGATTCTTACCTCCAGAAAGCTCAAGCTATATCCAAACAAGCTACCTTGGTTAAACCTAACTTCTAGTTTACAGTAAATGCGGGGAGTAGAAGAACAAGTTAAATGGTACAGGGAAACTATTAGTCACATCCAGAAATGGGACACTACCAGATGACTGACCTAGTCGCTTCAAGAGAGTCATGAAAAAGCAAGAAGATGGGAGGAACTGTCCTAGATCTGGAAAGACTACAGAAGCATAATGTTCAAACTAATATGTGAATCTTGATTGGATCCTTATTTTTTAAAGAAAAAAGAAAGCTATAAAAGGAATTTTGAACAAGTAGGGAAATTTTAATATGGACTGTATATTACAGGCTATTAGGGACTGTTAACTTTTTTAGGTGTAATAATGACATTGTGATTATACACAAAAATGACTGTTCTCAGGCTGGATGAAGTACTTAAGGGTAAAGTATCATGTCTGCAATTTACTCACTAACAGTTCAGCTACAACGCAGGCTTGCACAGTAAAGGTAGTAAAACGTGACCAGGTTTCTGGTCTAGACCACAAGTAAACAAGTAGTCCCTGTACTCTTCTTTCACTTCATAAAAAGTGGGAGAGACTCAGGTCAGACTGCTTACCAGACCAGGTCCTCCTCATCCCCTCTGGATCAGACTCTCTCAGCAGCCGAAGAATGCCTGCTTATGAATTTATAAATTCAAACAATGTGTAACTGCATTACATTTAAAGAAAGAAAATTTTAAGTGTATGGTTTACTAATGTTCACAAAGTGAACACATTTGTGTAACACCATCCTGCTGAGAAGCAGAATATTGCCAACATCCCGGGCATTCTCCTTACTCCTCTTCTAATCCCGAGTCCCCCAAAGATAACCACTATCTTGACGTCTATCCCCAGCAACTAGTCTTGCAGGGTTCTGAAGGACTGTGGAATGGCAGGGTATCACTCTGTCTCGACTGTTTTCTTTTGCTCAACATTATGTTTGTGGGGTTTACCCTTGTTGTTGCATAAAGCACACTATTCATTCATTCATTCTGGTTTTCAAGGGCAATTTGTTCCCCAGGGACATTTGTCAATATCTGGAGACAGTTTTGGTTGTCATAACTAGGGAGCTGCTGCACGCATCTAGTGGGTAGAGGCCAGGAATGTTGCCAAACATTCTCCAAGGCATGAAACAACCCTCCAAAAAGAATTAACTGATCCAAAATATCAAGTGTTGAAGTTGAGAAACTCTGTTGTACAGTATTCCATTCTATGAATAAAACACAATTTACCTATCCATTCTACTGTGAATAAGACTTGAGGTATTTCTGGTTTTTCATTATTAATAGTAACAAACATTCATGCACATTCTTGTGGAGCAGAAAGCAAGTGGCCAAGTGGCTTGAGGGAATCAACATCTCAAACTATCTGTAACTTATTTATAGTACACCAGTTGGGAATAGTACGTTAGGATACATTAACCCAAACGTTCTGCCTGTAGTTACTCATTCAACTATTTACTGAGTGTTTACTACAAGCCAGACCTCAAAGACACAGCAGGAAATAAGAGGCAAGGTCTCTGCCCTACCACAAGTTTATGGTGTAGTGGTAGAAACAGAGAGAAAACAAGTATGCTATTACTTGTCAGGGAGTAGCAAGTGCCATGAAAAATAATAAGGTATGGTAAGGGGAGAGATGGATGAAGCAGAGGCTATTTGGAGATTTGCAGGAAGAAAACCAGTTAGGAGACTCTAGCAGCTGTTGGAGAAGCGACGAAGGCTTTGTCCTCACAAGATGGTGTTGAATAAAAGAGGAAGTGCCACAACCGGCTGTGGGGCAAAAAAAGTGGCAAGAGATGATTTCAAGTTTGTTTGCCTGACGGAAAAGGAAATACTAAACACACACACACACACACGGAAGAGAGTTAGTTTTGATGGTTTTGATGGGGGGACCTGGGGCGGGGAGAAGTCTGTTTCCAAAAATACTAGGTTTGAAGAACCCGTAAGACATTTGTGTGGAAACATCCATCAAACAGATAAACGGGACCGCTGAAATCTGAAAGAACACATCTATTTGGGATTCATCTATATAGAATGGACAACTAAGTCATGATGACAGGTGGAGGGCTGGAGAGTGAACACAGATGGGCCTGGAACAGAACCGGAGAAAGCAGAAGAATCAGTAAAGGAAAGAAAGGGAAGGAATGGTCAAAGCGGTGGGAAATCTGTGGCTTCAACTGCAAGAGAAACCAAGGGATACTGGCTATAAGCCAGATGTGGTAGTCAACAGGGACAACTGCTTAAAAAAATGTTAAAGAACCATGAATTAAGGAAAGGTTACTTTGGTGATTAGAGACAGTGAAAGTAATGGCCGCACAACTCTGTACTAAAGACCACTGACTTACACACTATTTCAAACAGGTGATTTGTATGGTATGTGAACCATCTCAATAAAGCAGAAATATACACACGCACAAATAGCAGAATCTTTGCAGAAGTGCAGTGGGGGAGAAGGAAGACTACAGGGGCAAGGAATGAATAGGCTACGAAACAGGTTATTCTTGTTTATTCAGCATAAAGTAGAAGGAAGATGTCTGAATCAAGAAGGAAAAGAGCCACTAGAGGCTGAATAAGCCACTGAGGGGTTCACTCGCTAAGGGATCGTGGAAAGCATAGTTAAAAAAAAGTTAACCTTAGGAAAAGGAAAAGCCTTGAAAATACCTTTCTCTTATCTGTTTGCCTTTCGAATATGTGAAGAGAATTTTTCCATTCCCTTCTCTTCTCCAGGGTAAGCAAACATCTCCATTTTCTCAACATGATTTTTAGTGTTTCAAGTTAACCCCTAAACGTTAGCAACCAAAATGGAAAACAGCACTTTTTATATGATCTTCATAGCAAATGGGGGAAGGGAGTTACTAATATTCAGCACCATGTCCATTGTGTGCCCATTGAGACACAGCATGCCTGCAAGCTCTATTTTCTTATTCTCATAATTTATCGCGGAGAAAACAGAACTGAAGAGACAAGAAACAACTTGCCTAATTCACAAAGGTCTTAAATGGCAGAGCCACAATTTGTCAGACGAAGATACTGCTTTCCTTCAATCTGGGGAAAATTCTGTATGTCCCTTTTTACATATGGAACACTACATCCTAGAATCCTTTTTTTCAAGTCAAGTCTTCCTTATCTCAAATTCACGAAATTGAGTTTCTGTAAATTCAACTTGGCAAATGTACATCTTGTTAGTTTTGGTCTATTGTTTCAACTTTTAAGGATTCTTTATAGCTACAAGTTTTGAGTGCATTGATTAATTTGAGAAGCATGCCTCATATATTTCAAGTTGGTAACAAGAAAGCATAAGACCAGAGCCCTGTAGGTCATCTCTGAAGACCTCTCTTAAGGGTGACATCAAACCATTAATCAACATTTTGGGTTCAGTAATTGGAATAGATATAAATCCATCCAAAAAGGCTTTACCCAGGGCACATTTATCTCTTGTGCCTACTAGGAAAGAAAGAGAGATTACGTTCAGGATCCTAAAGAAAACTGAATGGATCCATGTCTAACAATCCCTCATTCACCACCAGGGCACAGTAAACTTCTAAGAAAAGTAATTAGATGTATGTCACCTGGCTTTTTTTAGTTAAAACTCTGCCAGTTTGAGGGAATCAGCTCTCCTCTCCTAAGTATTCACAAACTCTTTTTGCTCTCCCCAAAATAATCCCCCAAATTTTAACAAGTTCTAGCATCCAAGAGCCATCCATCTAACTGTTCTCTGCAAACACTGAGACATTTACCAGACTCCGGTCTTCTCACTAACTGTGTTTTTTTGATTCCTCAAAACCTATGAACAACAATTTTACAATTTTACCTGCGAGTACTCTGGCATGTAATTTATCTGACCCTAAAAATATGAACTGGATTTAACCCGGCTTAATATTTTTTTTTAAAGATTTTGTTTATTTATTTGACAGAAATCACAAGTAGGCAGAGAGGCAGGCAGAGAGGGAGGGGGAAGCAGGCTCCCCGCTGAGCAGAGAGCCTGACGTGGGGCTCGATCCCAGAACCCTGAGACCATGACCTGAGCCGAAGGCAGAGGCTTTAACCCACTCAGCCACCCAGGCACCCCCCCACCCGGCTTAATATTCTTTGTAATCTCCTATATTACCTTGAACTTAATTCCTTTTGGTTGGTTGTCCTTACCCAGTTTTTAGAGAAAGCAAACAAAATGTTTTTCTTCCTCAGCGAACTCCATGCTTTTGCACATAATCTCCTGAAGTAAAGTAGTTCATTTAGTAGGCCAGAACCATGGCCAGTTTTTTCTTCAGGACATTCAATTTCAGAAGTGGCATTTAAGGACCTTATTAGCAACTAGAATGTTTCTTTATTGCTTGTTGGCGCAAACTACATTTTCAAAATGAAAAAAATGTTAAGTATATTTTATGCAAGAATCAACTAAAAAAAAATCAACTAATATGTTTGAATAAGGCATCGCAATATAATCAAAATGAGACAACAACCTCCCCCACTTAAAATGAGATATCAGTAGTTCTCACTCTGAAGAAAATAAAATAATCCAGGATAACTCTTACATTTATAATCAAGATTATTTAGCAGGCAAGATCCCAAGGACACTAACGATCTTGACAAAATGTCTACCAATACCAGCACTACTACCGTCATCCCGCAATCCAGAAAGCTTACTGCACCTCACGCGGTGTTCTAGGCGCTCCTGGAGCTTTCATTCTAGCAACATCACGCCCACAAACCTTTAGTGAGCGCCTACAACTGAAAGGCACTAGGCTAGATATCTCTCAAGAGCGATTGAGAGCAAGACGCACGAGCATTATCAAGTTTACCTTAAAAACACAGAAGACCACCACTCTCAAGCAACTGCTCTTAGAAACCGTGCCCGAAGTCGGATGATGTAGCGAAGGCTCGGTGTACCTGGCAGTCCAAATTTAGGGAGCTTTACCGACCACGCTTTTGTGCTGGTGGTATTCTAAGAGCTTCTAGACAAGCTCTGGATTTAGGCCTCAACTTGCTCAAGGGCAGTTCCTTTAGTAACAAACCAAACCCAGGAAAGGATCGGTTAAGGACCACGTCTCGGCAAGAACGAATCTAATCGCGGAAGTGCCTTTTCCTCATTCCCAGTCCCACCCTGCTACAGGGTTCTTCGGTTCCCAAAGTCGGAGCACCCCAGATGCGGAATAATTCCCGAAGTCCCAGGCCTAACCACCACAGGGACCCGCACGCTGCGAAAGACCTGGTGGGAAGACGTGGGTGGTCTGCGCTTGTGCGGCTCCGAGTGTGCCTGCGCGTGCGGAAAGACCCCCGCCCCTCCTCCCCACCTGCTAGAAAGTCCCCGAACCCTAACCGCCCCTCAGTCCGAGGGTCGCTCTCTGTTTTTAGGGTCCGCGCCGGCCTCCCTGCCTCGCGCCCGTGCCTCAGATCCTCTCCCGAAGCCCGTCCCGCAGCCCCGCCGTCGCCCGCTAACTTCGATTTGCACGGGGGATAGCGGAGCGAGGCGGAATCCGAGAAAAGCGACTCTGCCAGTGGATGGAGGAAAGAGGTCATACCCTACTCCGACCTCCAAGTAAGCGGAGGTGAGCGGCGCCGCCCGCGGTCCGTGGGTCACTCACCCCTCTCCTCAGGCAAGCCCCTTAGCGACGTCTCTCCTCGCCGACTGTGGCCATCTTGGACTAGGAATGTCGGGGAAGCACGTCATCGCGCTGCGTCCCCGTCGAAAAACAGGCGACCGGGCGCAGCCCCGCCCCGCCCCCCCAACGGTTCTGCTAGGCTTCCTCCCCAGCCATTGGGCCTGCGGGCCAGAGCGGTCTCGGCCCCACGCCAGCTTCGGGGCCACAATTGGCTGGGCTGCGCCCATTCCAGACGCTGATTGGGGAACGGGCGGCTCAGGCCCCGCCTCCCGTGTCTAAGTTCCGTTAGCATGTTCGGTTGCTCCCGAATTCCCTCTCGCCCCGGGGGGCGGGACCGACAGGATGGACCCCTTGACTGGCTCCTCCTCCGGCCCGCGGCGACCGCAGACCCGCGGGGCGGGGCCGGGGAGAGACTGGCGACACTTTCCTGTTTGAGAGCTCTATTTTCTCCTGGTTGGCTGACGGGCGCCCCCATGCGTCGGCGCCGCGGGCCAATAGGCGGCGACGGCGGCGGCCTGGGGGCGGGGCCCGGGGGCGGGCGGAGCCGGGTTGGGCCTCGGCGGCGGGGCCGTCTCAGGCCGCGGTCCCGCCCCTCCCGTCCGGCTGCCGCCGCCGCCGCCGCCGCCGCCGCCGCCGCCGCCGCCGCCTGGGGCTTGGTTGAGGCGGACGGTGGGTCCGGGCCCGAGTGTGGCGCCGCCGCCGCTGCGCGAAGGGGGCAACCGGGCAGGTGAGTGCCGGCGGCGGCCTCTCGGCGCGCGCGGCCCGCGGGCGGACTCGCGCTATGAGGCCGCCCCTCGCCCCGGCCCGCGCCCCTCGGCCAGGGTCTTGCGCGCGCCCCGCCGGCCGCCCCGGCCCGAGGTGCGAGATGCGGGGGGCGGTGTGCGCCCCGGGGGCCGGGCGGGAGGGCTGGGTGTGGGGGCCCGGCGGATCGGGGGCGCCGCTCGGCCTCTGGTCCCCGGCTCTGCCGGTGCGGGCGGCGCGCTGGCCCCGGCCCCGCGGCCCCTTGGGGCGCCCAGCCCGGCGGCGGCGGCAGGTGCAGGGAGCGGCGGCCTCTGGACGCCCGCCGGGTGGGGCCCGGGCCGCTCTGGCTGGCGCTGGGCGGCGGGGCGGCCGGGCTCTGCGTGCGGCCGGCCCGCCTCGCGCTCCCTTCCTTCCTCCCTTCCTTCCCTCCCCGCGGTCGCCCGCGTGAAGGCTGTGGCTTCTGTGCTCAGCTCCCCAGACCTTAGGTGCGCGCCAGGGAGCCGGGGACCAGTCCCTGCTTCTCTCCCTCACTTTCCAGTTATAAAAACAGGCGTTGAAAATAGGTCATCTTTCTTCCCACGCGCCCTGGCCGTGGTCCACACGCTCGGCGCCCTACTAGGGAGAAGAATTCGGGGCTTTGGAGTTTGTCATTCTGGCGGTAAACTCTTCCTCCTCGCGGCTCCGGCGCTGCAACTCTGCCTTTGCCCCGCTTGTCCTCGGGGGACGCGTTCCGCAGGGCAGCGGGGCCACTCTCTGCGCGGCCTCGCCCTCGCCGCGCGTCGACACGTGTGGGATCGCTTGCAGGGTATTGCTTTGCTTTTCCAAAGGAAGGAGGTGGTGTTTCAAAAGCAAACGTACGTGCGAAGTGTGTTGACAGATGACTTGTGCTTTGTAAAACCCTTCGAAGAGTTAAACGTTGAGCGATGAACCTGCTCGTCGCTTGATTACGGTGCATGATTACACAGCTGTGTGCGTTTGTCACAACGTGTAGACGTGGACACCGAAAAGTGAGTTTTACCTTTTCCTCTCCTATTTTTCTTCTCAGTGGCCCCACTGGTATTTCAAAATTGGAATAACCAGTAATAATCTTGGAGAGGTTTTTCTTATTATTTTAGGTGCATTCATTTAACTCAAGAATATAGCGAAATAGAAACAGATTTCCCCTGTTAGATTTGCAGGACTTTTGCTTGAACCATGATGTGTTGTTATGTCTATATGGGCTACTGTGTATGCAGGCCCGCCTTACCAAATTAGTCCCAGGGACTGCTGTGATTGATATTCTGGTCAAGTTCCAACAATTTAAGGAGGAGGTTTTTCGCTGGCGGGAGAAAGTAGTTTGCAAAGCCAAGTTCTCAAACAGCTACAGAACCTCTTCATTGGAATTCCAAACAACCTCAGTTTTTAGCCTTCTGCTACCCCTTCCTCTCTGCCCTCCTTTCTCTCCGTGGAATTGGAAGTTAATGTCTGAAATGCAGCTCTAGCCCAAGAGGCTGAAAGGGTCGCTCCTTCTCATCTCTTCAGTTTGCTGACATCTCTTGGTGCTTTTGTTCCTGGTAGGGGAATGATGTTGGCTTTGAAAACTGAAACATTTATGCTATGGAAATGAAAGTGTGTTCAGTTCTGTCAATGAGTGCAGTAAGATCATCAATAAGAAAGTAACACTTACTGAACTTCTTTTCCATGTGGTGAACATTAGGCCATGTTTTAAGTAGTGAAATCTTTGCTTTAGAAGCTCCTGGAAAGTGAGGGAAATGTGAAGGTTGTACTCAGACATCTTCCCATTCTAAAGTTCAACTACTGGAAAACTTTTGGTTATGAGCACTCGCAACAGCCTCCTAAAATCTTGATGCTTGCCTATCTAGAAGAGCGTGACAGATGACAGCTAGAGGAAAGCGTCAGCATCAGCACAACAGAGGCCTGCTGGTACTGGAAATATTTAGCAGACAATGACTGAATTCAGTAAAACCAGGTATGCAGTTTGTACCATGTGGAATTTTAGCAGAAATAGTAAAAATCTTACTAGCAGAGGGTTATTCTGGATTCTTTTTACTAGATGTCCATTTACTTTGAGGTTTTCCAGCTTCTTAAAATGTTTGAATTACATGGTCTCCTTTTTTTCTTATCTTTAATCTGAAGTAGCTTTTAGAAATGTAACTAATCATAGTGTATCTTTTTTTGTGTGTGTAGTTTGAGGACTATCTTCGACTGGGAGGTTTTTTCTTTAGAAACTGGTTTCCTTGTCTCTGGCCGCTGTGCGTGGTGCTTCCGTAGGGACGAAGAGTTTCAAGTGTGTCTCCTCTCCTTGTACCTAAGTCCTGGGAACGGAGCCATGATTTTGTTCCTCTATTAGAGGAGCAGAAGTCATTTATTACTATGGCATTAAACATTTTTAACTAGACAGTGAATATATCTTTGTTCTTACGTCACCCTGGAAGTTGCTTGTGGCCAGTTATTTTTGCAGTTAGCTAACACTGTATTTGGGCCAGTTATTTTACCATTGAAGAGTGTTTTGATTTGCTCTGCAACCTTTTTCTCTTGCTACAGTCGTGGATGAGTTTATCTTGGACATCAGTTCATTCTGAGTTCTGTTTAACCAGTTAAGAGTAATGAACTAAGGGTTCCTTGCTTTCACATGTTTCTAGGCTTCATTTTTGTTGTGGTCATAGGTGTACCTTACTTGGCAAAAGTGTCTTCTGTACATTGGCTTGCCTGACATCTTGTATTCCTATCCCTAAAACTGGGGATGTTAAATGTTTTGATCTGGAAATAGAATTAATTTGCATCGTGTTTATTAAAGTAAAAATGATTTTTTCACAAAATATTAATACATATATAATCTTTCTACTATAATGGAATTGAGCTTTTTTTTTTTTTTTTAAGTCACTTACTAGTATTATGTAAAGAAAGCTTCGTTAGCGGAACTGGCAAGATTAGAAGTCCTACTTTTGTTGTTAAATTTATCCAGTAACTCAAGCCAGAGATTAGCTGTCTCGACTCTATTTCCATTTGGGGTTTCCTCTAGGTTTAGAAATAAACGGCTTTAAAACAAGCGGTATAAGCATAAGTATTGACAATTTGCTACTAAAATATATTTGAATGGAAGAAAAATAATTCCAAATGATTATAAATTCAAATACCGAAGTTAAGACCTTGAAATTCTTTCTTATTTTAGTACTTTCTAAGTAGAAGTTAATTAATAATCAGGATAAGCCCAAGTGGAAGACAAGTCCAACCCTGAAGTTAAGATTTTGAAAGGCATCTGAGTGATAACTGATTACCAAGCCAAGTAAGTCCCTAACCTGTTACTTGTCTAGCTTCAGTGATGGGGATGTGGAGGGTGGGCAGGGAAAAGGGACAGAGTGGAACAAGTGTTCTCATTCTTTTTCAGAAGGGACTAAGGACTTGTCCAGAGAATGTAATCAGGTGTCCACACAGAACTCTTAATAAATACACAGTGTTTTAGGCTTATTACCTATCTACAATCCTGACTTTCACTTTTCACTTTTTTTTTTTTTTTAAGATTTTTACTTATTTGTTTGACAGAGAGAGACACACTGAGAGAGGGAACACAAGCAAGAGGAGGGGGAGGGGAAGAGGGAGAGGCAGAAGCAGACTTCCCTCCAAGCAGGGAGCCTTATGTGGGGCTCGATCCCAGGACCCTGGGATCATGACCTTAGCCAAAGGCAGAGACTTTAACCCACTGAGCCACTCAGGCGCCCCCACTTTTCACCTTTTTAAGGATATATTTTGTTAGACCATAGCAAGGTCTAAAAAACTGTATGACAAAGTGGTTTAAAGGTTTCAGTCTCAGAAAATAGGCTTGACTCTTCAATATCAATACTTTTCCAGTGAGTACAGTTAAAAGAAAGTAAGGATTAGTGTTGAAAAATAATCATTAAAGTTTCTTCTGCCATACTTACTAATGATTAACAAAGTTTTCCATTTGTGGATTGTAATGACTTAGCATTGCTACATGTCATAGTCTCCTAAGTGGTTACTGCAGTTTCTTTCTTTTTTTTTTTTTAAAATACTTTATTTATTTATTTGACAGAGATCACAAGTAGGCAGAGAGAGAGGAGGAAGCAGGTTCCCCGCTGAGCAGAGAGCCCGATGTGGGGCTCGATCCCAGGACCATGGGATTATGACCTGAGCCGAAGGCAGAAGCTTTAACCCACTGAGCCACCCAGGCGCCCCTACTTCATTTTCTTGATCCACGACAAGAGTGGAGCATTGCAAATCTCAACGTGGGCTATGTGGGCTTGGGCAGAAGTTTATTTGGAAGTTTTGCTCATAGTTTCACATTTAAGCTGAGGCCACTCCTGTTTATTTGGACAAGGCCAGCAAGATGGCTCTATACTTTTCAAAGGCCAAGGAGATAAAACCTTTGTGTACCACGTTTTACTGCTGTAAAGGGAATACTGTTACGTTGAACTTCAGAGCCCTCACAAGTGGGTTAATTTTGAGCTGAATCCATGAAACACTATTGAGTATCAGTAAAGTTGGCCATCAAGGTGTGTTGGTGAGGCTCTGCCACCAACTGAGTCTTCATTTTGCATGGAATTTATTAACTTCTCTAAACTTCAGCTTGCTCCTCTGTAAAGTGGGTATGACATCTATCTGTTGTGTAGAATGCTTACCTTGGGTCCTGTTGTAGTAAGTGCCTGACTGATGCAGTTATGGTGAAGAAGATCAAGTTGGGTCCTGCCGTAGGACTCTGTGTGGCAGGGACGATGGCTTCAGTAGGCTGGAAACAATGTAATAGCATGAAAAATTGCATCTGGGTTCAGACACTGGTTTGACATAGCACGTCTGTCTTGCTGAAGATAGCTTAAGTGACAAAGGTCTTAGTTGATTACCATCTTACCCTAAAGGCTGTGGGACTGTGCGTGTGTCACTCATCTGTGCATTTCAGATCAGATGCTTGAGAAGTGTGCACTGAAATAATGCACTCCTTTGTTTACCTGACTCGTGGGAAAGCTAGGGCAGTCTCCAAGTATTATCCCCTTGATAATATCCCTTGATTATCCCTTACCCCTCCGAGTAAGATCCCCTCGATTTGGGCTCCGGGAGGCGATTCCCGTGGAGCTGTGTCCCTCTCAAGAGTTCATCCGAAGGGTTTTGTTGCCTTGGGAAAAAGCTGTTCACCACAGTGGTTTTGTCCACTTTTGAGAAAGGATACGCTAGGCCTGGAGAAGAGAAGACTTTGTTGGGGGGACGGAGAGCTGTCTTCCAAAATTTGAAGTTGTTTCTTTTGAAAGGCGGAATCGGGAGGTGTCAGGATGATGAACCTTCCTACCGTGGGCCGGAGCAGCTCACGATGTGGAGGTGGACCAGCGGCACCACGTGTGGGGGAGCAGCGGGCACTGCCAGAACCGCTCAGGAGCAGCAGGCCTCGGGGTGCGCTTCTTGCCCATGACATTGCTCCACCCTGCCTCTCCCAGGGGCCTTCAGACTGGAGTTTGCTAGCGGAGAGCAAGGTGCTCTGACACCTGTCATCGCTTCCTGCCTTAGGTGTTGTTATTTTAAACATGTGCGAGCTGCAGGGTTAACACAGCTTACCCCAAAAGTCTCTTCCGAACCGGGTGTTCCACAGTCCTAGAATCTCGAATCCTTCTGGGAGGAATGTGGGTGGTTTGAAGGTAATTTCTTGACAGATTACAGCTGTTTCCTCCCTTAACATTTTTCTTTTTTCTTTTTCAAAGAGATAATAGGAAATGATTATTCATGATAACAAATGATTCTTTGCCTTATGAGAGGTTTTCTTTTTTCAACTTCCTTTAAACAGGAGCCTCATTTTAAGTGTATTTACAATTTAATTGAACAGCAGTTTAAACTGAAACTATTATGTATTGAAAAGTCAATCAGAAATGGCTTAAGCGCTTCTAAAATTACCATGTAAATTCGTGGAAAATTAGCAAAAAAACCCTATAGAAAGCAAGAAACATCTGTATTTTGTTAAATCTCAAATTCGTGTATATCTATCTATCCTTATTCGTCTATCTACCTACTTATATGACAGCCCAATTTGTTCTGTATAGAGATGTAAATGTTACTTACAGGCAACTTACAGCTTTATTCATTCCCCTACTTAAGTAGCTACTGACTTGAAATTAATTCCACCTTCTTGCCTGCCTGCTTGCCCTAACTTCTTGGTACTTTTGAGTTGTGGCACATTAGCACCTCCTTTGATAGGGACTGGGATGAAGGATGCTAGGTATCTACTTAAAGTGGTAAAGTTACTATGGCTTGAGCCCACTATTAGGCTCTGCTACCATGTAGAGAGTACATGTTTCCCCTACATGCTAGTTCCAGTTAACATGGCCGCAGGCGGCACAGGTCTGTGGATGCCTTGTCAGTTTCTATAGGACAGAAAACACTGCATAAATACTTTCAGTTTAAGAGTGCTTTCGTTTTCCTAAACCATCATCCTGTAATTGGTATATTTAATTCAGAATGTAGTGATCTTATCCTAATGGCCTGCCAGATATTTTAGTGAGATTCTTTTCTTCCTGCACAAAAATTAGGCAGGCTCTCATACTCCCTTCAAGTACTTTTACAGCTCGGTGCCTGAGGTAGGAGGAGGAAGCCACAGGACAATTCTCTGCTTTAGTTAATCCAACTGTAAAGGAGGGTAGTTTCAGGATACATTGAAAAACAGATGCTGGGTTAGAGCTAAAATTTTTTGGTTAAATTGCCAAATAAGTGTAATCAAAAATGTTTATTCTATTTGCATTTAGTTGAAAGCAACTTAAGAAAAATATTAATTTTTATACTTCTCATTTAGAATAAAAAAAAAAAACCCTACCCAGCTGAATCGTATCTCCCTGTGTTCAGTGTGTGAGCCAGACTTTGTAACGATGGGTCAAGTAGCTCCCTCTCTCCCTGCCCCCCACCCGTTAGCCCAGTTTCCTGAATGTGCTTTATCTTACTCCTCTGACTTTTCATTCCACCGCACAGATTATACAAAGAATCACTTGCTTGGTCAGAGGTGGCTGGTGATTACAGATGCCAGTTTGTATTAGCCAGCAATTTAAATAATTGAATATTCTACAGTTTTACTTACTTTATGGTTTCTAGTGTATTTAATCTACTAAAGGGAGAGATTGTTGGTGGGCTTCCTATATAGTTTATAGTGTCTTCAGGACCCACATTTTGAGGATTCTATAGATTTTTAAAATATCTTGATCATGAAGAAATGTAGATCTGTGTGAAACTCCTGGCTTCCTGTTTATTTTCATAGATTCCCTTCCTTTGAACTACAACTGTAGAGTCCGTCTGTCTAGCAGTCCTGTATGGCTTTTTCCTTAGTTTCTTTTGTCTTATGTATTGATTAAGTTCTTTTTTCTACTGTATAGTTTGGTTTGTCTCCAGGTAATTCCATAAGGATTTATAAATGATACCTAATTTCAGTCTAAACTTTGGGGAGAAAACCTTTCAATTAGTGTTGTACCCTCTGGGTAATATCTGGAATTTAACTTGAGTGTGTGTGTGTCTGTGTATACATGTGTGTACATAGACTTGATTTAGACATCTTTATGCTTATGTAAATATTTGAAATAAATATTCAAGGTAAATATTTGCTCTTTATAGGAACTTGATGAATTTCTAATAGGAAGTTTTTCTTCTAGTGGGGGTATAAAGGATGTTCAGGCTACTGGTTTGTTCATTTGTTGAAACTTGGAGTCTAGCCCCAGATCAACTAAAATCACAATGAAAATTATTCATTGTGTGTAACACGTTTTTGAATAATAAATGAAAAGGGCAGGTAGTTACTTCTAATCCATAATGTGGAGGAAATGCTCATTAGCTAAAAAAGGCAGAAGGGGGTTGACTTTAGGACACCACTCAGACTGGATTCTGACACCTTTTCAAACTGCGTCTTAAAGTTTAGTCATTCTTCTTTAACTGTACTTTTTCCCTTGCCCCTCTCGGTTCAGCTCCTTCTCTTAGGTCTTTGAGGAATTAACTGTGCTGTGAGTCTCGGTTCCCCACCTCATCATCCTTGAAGCCTGCAGGCCTGGCCTGACTTCATTTTGTGTTCTCCAGCGGCTGGCGTAGACCTAGGCACACAGACGCAGGAGGCCTTGGGTGAGGGAGGGCAGGCGTCTGTATTTAGAGCCTGCCTGGGTGCTGGGAATGATACAGTGTTTCAGGTTTGAAGCTGTGGATGGTGGTTTGGTGGTTGTGGACTCTTAGCCATGTTGAAGCCCCCCGCATGTCTGCGAGCAGTGCTGGCCTCTGCCAGCTGTGGCCGGGGATGTATCTGGCCACATGAAGCACCCTGGTCACGAAGGCCCACAGAGTTTCAAGCTGTGTTTGGGCCATAACTCTTTTTTTTTTTTTTTTTTTTTTAATCTTATTGGAAGTGGACTGGGTCCTGCTTTGTTGCTTTCTAAGAGACCAAAGATACTTAAAAAATTTGGGTTTGTGTTTATCAGAAATTTCGTTATGAAAATATCTGAAAACTTTTCTAATGATAAACTGTGGGACTTCCAAAAGAAACTATCTTTTAATTTTTTTTTTTTTAAAGATTTTATTTATTTGTCAGAGAGAGAGAGGGAGAGAGAGCAAGCACAGGCAGACAGAATGGCCGGCAGAGGCAGAGGGAGAAGCCGGCTCCCTGCCGAGCAAGGAGCCGGATGCGGGACTCGATCCCAGGACGCTGGGATCATGACCTGAGCCGATGGCAGCTGCTTAACCAACTGAGCCACCCAGGCGTCCCAGAAACTATCTTTTAATTTTAAGGGTAAATTCTGTATATTTCATGTATACATAAAAATTTACATTGTTACTTTTAAGAGTCATCTTAGTTCTTTAGCAGAAGTAGGTGAATATTTAGGAAATGTTGCATTTTGACTACTGTTTTATTCACAGATGGAAGAACATAGGGAAGTGGTTCTTTGACACAAAATGTTACTGCTGTGATGGGAGGTAAACCTAATCCACAAGTAGTAAGACTGATACATCCAAATACGATATCCTGAGATTTTATATTATTCAACAAATATTTGACCTTCATCTGTGTCCATGGCACTATGCTAGACGCTGTAGGTAATTTAGAGATGGAAGCTTTGATTTTTTTCCTGCCATGAGACAGCGGGCAAAATAGGCACATTAGTAATATAGATGGCGGTGGGCAAGCCCCTAGAGGCTCCGGAGCTGGGCTCCTGCAGTGCAGGGAGGGCGACCATAGGCGTGGTGGGGTTTTGGCCGAGACTTGGACACAATGTGTTCACCCTGCGGTAAAAGCATGCAGTCCTCAGTGATGGAGGAAAGAGTGAGGGTCCGGGAATGACCGCCAGGCCAGGGGCTGAGGGAGGGCGGTGTGTAGGGGAGCTGGCAGACTGTGACAGATGTTGGCGTGGGGCAGATGGTGGTAGCGATGGTCTGTGGGGGTGAAAGGAAGTAAATATGTGTATTTCCAGGTATACGTTAGTTAGGGGTATCCTACGGAAGCTAGAAGAATTGGTGCCAAACCATATCTAATCTAGAGGTAAATGCGTGTCACAGACATGGATGATGGCTGACCAAGTTCGGAAGATTGGCTGCTGGGCTATAGAACTGGGCACGGAGAGCCCCTCCCTTTGGAATCCTGTGTTCCCTCCAACTAAAGGCTGGGTGATAAGCCTGTGACTCCCTCTGATTCAGTGCACGGGGGCCTGAGCCTGGGGGGGACTCCCAGGCAGAGCGAGTTCAGGGCAGTTGGGGAGCTTTCTGGGAGGGGGTCAGTGCAAACCCGGTTTCTGGGAGGACAGATTAAGACCTGGCCTGGACCTAAGATTCTGTACCCTCTGGAGGTACATTCATGAGGGACAAGGACAGACAACCGCCTCACCTTAAGGTGGACGGAGTTAACGTCTATATGTAAGTTTCTTACTGCCTTTCCCAAGCAAGCCGCTTTCTCTCCAGTAGGGTCTGTATCCCTGTGGGAGGGAAACAGTCCAAAGAGAATTGCAAAAGACTGAATCTCAAGGTAAGCCAAGAATTTAGCATCTGGTAATCACCTTGAACTTGGCTTGTTCTTACTGACTTTCATGGGTTCAGTCTATGAAATGAATAGAGGAGCCTAGAATTTTCTCAAGGACATTGGGGATGTTTTGGCTGCGTCTTTAAGTTTGTGAAACATTTTGTCAGGAGGAGACAAAGGGGGTGGTGGAGGATAGCTTCTTTCCAGTAAATGGGGGGGAGCGAGCAGATCCCGGGAGTATGCCGTGTAAAGGGGTGATGGGTAGGGGCCCCCGGGTGACTCAGTGGGTTAAGCCTCTGCCTTCGTCTCAGGTCATGATCTCAGGGTCCTGGGATCCAGCCCCAAATTGGGCTCTCTGCTCAGCAGGGAGCCTGCCCCCCCCCCCCCCCGGCGGCCCCCCGGCTAATTGTGGTCTCTGTCAAATAAATAAATTAAAAAAAAGGGGGGGGTGATGGGTTGAGTGAAGGCAGGCGGGTAAAATGGGGTGGGGCATGAAGGACCTCGAGGGCTGTGCTGGAGAGGTGGGACCACCCTGTGAGCTGTGCAGAGACCTTGTGTTGAGCAAAAGAAGCCTGCGTGTTCATGATGGGAAGTTCGCGAACAGACCAAACTAAGTGACGGCGCTGGGGTCGACACCACGGAGCCTTGCTGGGGATGGCTGTGACTGGGAAGGAGCCTGGGAGGCTCCGTGAGGGCTGGCGTCTTTCTGAAAGTGCTGCCCAAGCACTTAGCGGGCCGCGCATGTTATACCTCCATGTGTACAGGCTGACTGTCCATGTGGTGGGGAAGGAGAGTGGAGGTGGGAAAATGAGGCGGGAGGATGGAAGGAGCTGAAGGTGACCGTCTTAACTGGGTGTGGCTTCACGGACCGTTTCTATGAACGTAGCACCCCAAACCCCCTCCCCCCCTCCCCCGCCTTTGAAGGTTATGCTCCATGTGCTTGTTCTCCCTGGGGCTAATTGACGGATGTGTTCGGAAATTTGGCCTGCGTTGTATCTCTGTGCCTATTACTCATTTCTAAAAGCCAGCAGTTTTCTGGCTTAAGGAAAAGAAATCTTGAGAACAGTTGAGTTTTAAGCATTCAACAGTAGAGTATTGCTCGACTGCCAAAGGAATCTGTTGTGTGTTCAAACCACTGTGACCAGATCTTTAATGGTGGTCTCTCACCTGAGACGGGTCTTAGACATGAGCTAGAAACTTGGGTAGGAGCTTCGGCAATGCAAATTCTGACCTAAGAGCCGCCCGAAGGAGGGAATGCTTTTCCCTGGGAGCTCATGAGCACCCTGTGCTGAGAGCCTGCTGTGTGCTGGGTTCTGGGCTGGCAGTTGGGGACACAAATAGAAATAGGACAGGGTGCCTCAAGGAGCCTGTTATCCAGGAGGAAAGCCAGTGTGTGAGCAAGTCTTGCAGTGCAGTGAGATCCAGTGGTAGAAGTGGTGGTACAGAGCGGGGAATAGTACAGCCGGGAGGACCAGGAAGAGGTGAAACCCAGGCCAGGCTTTTAGAGAACACTGGTTACTGAACAAGTGACTCAAGTACTGCAGGTAAGGGGTGGGGTGGGGGAGATAGAGGGACAGGGCGAGGAGGCAGGCGAGGACACCTGTCTGAGGGACTAGGCGCCGTTGTTCGTGGTGGAGCCCGATGGGCTGGGGCAGATGTGGGCGGGAGTGATGGGCTTGGCCACAGAGACCTGTAAGAGGCTAGTGTTACAGTGTAAGCGAGAGATGAATTCAGGAGGCAGGCGGGTGCAGGTGCCAGGCAGTTGGCTACACCCAGGGGTGTGGGCCCTTGGCAGGGTGTCGTTGAGTGTCACGTCGGAAGAACTTTTAGCCTCCCTGCCCCATGCATTGTGCTGTGCTTTTGCTCTGCATTTTAACAGAGACAGTGGGGCGGTGGCCAGACTTTAGTCACGCAGATCTGAGTTCTAGTTCTAGCTTCATTTCTTACCTGATGTGTGTGTGGCATTGGGCAAAGCTGAAGGACTTGGCCTGTCTGAGAATGCCGTCTAAAACATGAGGGTGTGATCTGGAGCACCTGCGTGGCTTAGTCACTTCAGCATCCAACTCTTGGTTTGACTCAAGTCATGATCTCAGGATGGTGGGACCAACGCCACATCAGGCTCTGCACTCAGGGTGGAGTCTGCTTGGGGATTCTCTCCCTCTGCCTCTCCCTCTCTGTCTGTCTCTCATATAAATAAATCTTAAAAAAGATGAGGCTCTGATCATCTTTTAGAGGACCTGAGAAGATCCAATGAGATGTGTCTTAGCCCAGCACGTGGCAGACTGTCAGCACCGCATGCGTACAGGGTCATCGGTGCTGCTTTCATTAATGACCCTTATCTCAGGACAGGTATCTACGTGCTGGGAGTGACGGCAGCCCCGGAATCCCTGCACGAAGACCGGGGGACGGTAGGGGACTGCGGGCAGAGGGAAGAAGCCTGTTTGCTAGTGGGTCCCCACGCTGTGGGGGCCAGTGCAGGCCCATGGCTGTCTCGGGCTCACTTTCCCCAGGCCTGCTAGGGGAAGGCGAGGGTCCGGGAGTCCTCATCAAAGTGATGTTTTCGCATTGTTTGGAGCCTGATACACAAAAGTCTTGCAGGGCTGAAGGGAGAGGCCAAAGCCATCACTGGTGGTGGCTAGTTTCTGTGGTTCTTCCTGCAGAGCTGTATTTGGACATGTGATTAAAGGCCTTTCCAAGGGGGGATCTGGGGGCAGGTAACATAGAGGAAGGGGATTAAAAGGCACAAACCTCCGGTTATAATAAAATAAGTCACAGAGGTGTAATGTACAGCACAAGGGACATAGTTGATAATATTGTAACAACTTGGCGTGGTGACAGATGGTGGGTAGATTTGTGGTGATGACTTTGCAGTGTATGCAAATGTTGAGTCACTATGTCACACCTGAAGGTAATCTGATACTGTATGTCAGCTACCCTTCCAAAGAAAGAAAAAAAGAAAGAAAGAAAAAGAATAGGGTTAAAAGAAGAAAAAAAAATCACCACACTAAGAAAAGTCTTTCTCTCTGGACTTACGGGTAGTTGTAGTTATGTCGGGGTCAGGCTCCGCGGGTCTCCGCAGAGAGCCCGAGCTGTGGAGAAGAGCAGCGGTGCCCAGTCAGGCCCTGCCTGCGCTCTGGGGAGCCGTGTTCTCCTTCGAGAGGCTAGTCCTTCGGTTCAGAAAAGGCTGCTTAAGCTCTTCCTCCTCCTGCCCCCCACCTCCGTTTATTTATTCATTTATTTGTTTATTTTCTGCTTTCGATCTCAAAGCAACTCATTCCGTGTGGCAGACGTAGCTGTTCTTCCCTGTTCCCTTTGATTTCAGGATGACGCGCACTGTGTATCGCTCACTGTTTTAGAAGGCCTGTTAGATACATAAGGTTACATGTTCTATTCCACACCTTAGAGATGGAAGAAACCTACCCCGGCCCTTGAGGTCGGCGGCTTCCTCTAACGTCAGCACAGGGGCGGGGTTTGCATGCTTGTGGTTCCCATACAATGTGAGAGTCTGTCTTTCAGAGTTTTTATCCCATCCTTCATCTCCACACTCTTAAGACTCGTTTCCTTTTGCAAAAATAAATGGGTCAGAGTGTGCTTTTTGGTTCCCCTTTGAGGTCACGGGTGACTTGTAGGGCTCCACGGAGAGGCCTCGCGGTGTTGGTTATTAATGAGCGTGTGGACTGCTGCAGTAGCTTCTTGGCTGAGTACCGTCCGACTTGCTGGGCTCTCGGCCTGGGGCGCTTCTCTCTGGAGGAGGACCCCTCGGGCCAGACTCCTCAGGCAGCGCCCGTAGCCCCCCTTTAGGGAGCGGACTCGTAGGGCGAGCTTAGCTCCCACTGCTCCCCGGCGGCCTCTTGCCCTTGAGGCAGGTACGGTTCCTCCTGGGGCTCCCTTGGGCCTCCCCCATTCCTGACCTTACCTGGGGATCACCCTCCCCTTTCTTCCCACATCCCAGTCCCTTACTTGCCCCTGGAGGGAGGTGCTGGGAGACCTCGCTCCAGTGTAGGATCTGCCGTCACCTTCCCGTGAGACGCGGGGCCCGGCGCCCTGAGTTTCCCAGCGAGGCCGCCCTGCAGAGGTGCGGTGGCTCTCGGGAGCGGCTCGGAGCTCCCCGTGTCTGCAGCGTTTGTCCCCAGGCCTAGTCCGCCGCTTGTGGTACAGCCGCTCTTCACGGGAGATGACTCTTCCAAAGAATCTAGTCTTCCCAAGATTCTTTCTCCTCCTGGCGGTAGGAGATGGAGGTTTTGGCGTCCATATGGCAGTTTGTGGCACATGTGTGTATACAAAACCTTTGTCATTTCGTGTCATGGGATATGCATTTTAGTATACACAGTAGAATCTGTGTAAGCTGACCAAATTCCAGAGTAAAATTTGCCTGTACTGCAGTTTGTGTAGGTGAAAAGGAATGAACTTTTCTTCCAGAGACTACAAATTGATTTTTTTTTTTCATTTGAGAGTCTCCAAATACTAATATTTAGTACACATTTCTTTTTCTGGAAGGAAACTTCAGACTATGGCACACACGAGGTAAGATGTTAGTCTCTCGAGGCTAAGCCACTGCTGTGCCACATTTTGTTATTTGATTTGATTCTTTGGAGATGTAACGCTTTTTGTCTTTCCTCTCTCTTCTCTACAGTCAGAAAATGGGTAAGAAGAGTCGAGTGAAAACGCAAAAATCAGGCACTGGTGCTACAGCAAGTGTGTCGCCGAAGGAAACCTTGAACCTGACTAGTGAGCTCTTGCAGAGTAAGTTCTGCCCAGGGCTTCCTGCCTTCCTGAGGGGCAGTGGGGCTTCACGCCTTCACGCCTTCACTTCCTTGGGCTGCGAGGGACAGTTTCTGGCGCAGTGAGGAAGTGAAACAGGCTTGGGTTCAAATCCCAGCTTGCTAGCCACGCAACCTGGGCAAGGTCAGAACTTCTCTGACCCTCGGTCTCCTCCTTCTGTAAAGCCGGGGATGTTGGTAGTGGGTAGCGATTAACGAGGGTTGAATGAAACACCGAACCACCCAGAACATGGGCTTCTGGGGGCTCCGGGGACCTACTTGACTACCACGGACAAATCACGCAAACCCTCTGAGTCTTCGTGTTTACAGCAGAAAACCATCTCGGGAGGGGAGGGCCGTGCGAGCTGTGGCACATCAAGGTGCTCCGTGGCTATCAGGCCTCAGGTGCAGACCTTTGGAGCTCTGCCCCCTTGTTCGAATGGCTCCCCTTTAGTTTCAGTGATTCAGTAATAGTTTTCCAGTTTCTTGGTTCAAGGAAACTAAGTATCTATTAAGTGCTTGTACTTGCTTTAGTAAGTTTGTATAAATTGGTAACTTCTTAATTGTGAATTTAAATGGGTGCTGTATAGGTTCCAGACTTAGCTGTGGTCACTCTGCTCACTCCACTGTCTTGTTTTCCTTGCCTCTTCTGTTCACGTGAGACAGGTCAAACCCCAAATAAAAATTTAGCTTTCTCTCCCTGCCAGAAGCAGGCAGCAACCAAGTTGGGGTTAGGTCCTTCCCCAGATGCTCCTGTGGACCCCTGTGGCCCTCAGAGCAGTGTGGAGCCCCCGTAGAGCACTGAGGTACTAACTGCTTACCGCCTCTGTCCCGCACTGGACTGCAGGCAGCTTGCAGATAGGCTCTGTCTTCTTGTAGTGCAGGACCAGCCGGTATTTGTTGGTAGAAGAATGACTGGTTAACCTTAATAGTTAGGAGTTAGCCCAGCCTTATGACTTGGTGGTGGTAATTATATACCACATATACTCTTTTCTTCAGAGAACAAAGATGGCCATGGGAAGAAGGCTCTCTCCTTAAACTCATACAGTTGTTTAAAAAGGAAAGATCATGCTGATAGGCCAGGTGTCCAGGTCACAGCCTTCCAGAACCACCGGCACCATTCTTGAGGGCTGGTCTTTGCTTCTGGCCCTCCAGCAGAGTCTCCGCTTCCTTTTTAGCAGTGCCTGTGCCATCTCTTTTTGCGACTCCCCCAGAGTGCTTATTATAGAGCCTTACACATGGATGTGAAATGTTTGTTGAGTAATTGTCCTTATGTCCAATATAACTGGTTGCTTTAGAGAGCCATTGTTCTAGGATTTAACTAGAAAGAAACGTTGACTTTTAAGATTACCTTTTTTTTTTTAAATCCATCCAGAAGAGTTTTTAGGGAAATGTTTTGCATTTTTAGCCTTGCTTTTTAGATTTTCCCATGTTCAAGTATATAATGAGGAAGGAAGATTGTTCAGAGCAGCAAGAGGAAGATAGCTGCAGGCTCAGTGCTCACACTTAGGTATGGGAGTCCCAGCTCAGTAAGTGGCACGTGGATGGCTTTGGAGGGTTTATATGCTTTGAAAAGTATACCTGGTTTATACTTCCCATGTTTATCATCATGGCTGTGATATCTTTGTCCTTTAAAAGGAAATCAGCAGCAGTAACAAAACCCCAGCGCTCTTTGTGCTGCAGACTAGCTGGTGAAGTTGAAAGCAAGCAGTGTTTGAGTGCCGTGGTTTTTGTGTTACAGAATGCAGTAGTCCCGCACCCAGCCCAGGAAAGGAATGGGAAGAGTATGTGCAGATCCGGTCTCTAGTCGAGAAAATACGAAAAAAACAAAAAGGTACGTTTTCTCGAAAAATTATTTTAGTAGAATCATGTAAAGACTTGGCACAAGTCAGAAATGTTTTGAGGTTAGCTAAGGCCTCGCTGTCATTCTTGCCTGTGGAAGATCACAGTAGAAGGTCACAGTGGAAGAGGCTCGGAGTTTGGGAGAGATGTACTAGAAAGCTGTCCCAGGATCTCTCCCATTTCTGAGGTGCTGCTTCCTGCATTGGAAAGGGTAAAAATGTTGAGCCATGGGGGAAAGTGTTTGTATCTAGGGGCTAAAGTGACAACTTTTGGGGCACCTGGGTGGCTTTAGTTGGTTAAGTGCCTGCCTTCGGCTCAGGTCATGATCTCGGGGTCCTGGGATCGAGCTGCACGTTGGGTGTCCTCAGCAGGGAGCCTGCTTGTCTCTCTCCCTTGGTCCTCTCCCATCGCTCATTCTGTCTCTCTCTCAAATAAAAAATCTTTAAATAAATAAAATGACACAACTTTTATTTATTTTTTTTGAAATATATATTTAGATCTGTTTTTTCCACATTGTGTTTCCTTGAGGGTTTGAGGTCAGTACATAATGCCATGAGTGGTCGACACACAGATACACACTGATAGATTAATGTCTTAGCAGGATTTATGAAGAACTCAAACCTGTCTTGGTTAAATAAGAGATATAGTTCTATTTCTGAAGCTGTGTTTTTACAGGGTGTATTCAGTAGGCGTCTTAATGATTCTCAGCCAGGCCGGCAATGGGGCCAAGTGTCAGTTTGAAAAAGCCTATTCAATATACCTATTGTTTTTGTTCCGTAAAGCACAAAAAATAAAGATTGGTATGCAGGACGACATGGAAGGTGGAAGGAGAAAACATAATAAGTAGCCTGCGTTTAAAAGGGTCAGAAGAACCTTCTTAGGGTTAGGGTTTTTAAATTTTTATTTACTGCCACGAAAGTGAGTCAGAAGAGGGTTTGTTTTTTAAAACAAGGTTTAAAAAAGGTTTCGTTGCTCTCCTGTGTACGTCTGTAAACATGCGGTCTTCAGCTTAGATGGTCTTGAACCGCAGATGGTGACAGGTTCCTTTCAAATGTGTTTCTTTGCTCTAAATGGTAGACTGCCAGTCTTGGCTCTCCAGATCTACAGTGGGGCAGTTTTTGAATGTCCTGAGTGTCTGTTGTTAGCAGAGACCGCTAACTGCAACTCACCCTGAGGTGAGAGTGTTCCTGAGTTCTCAGCAAAGAGTGACTTCTGTCTCAGAAGGTCCCGAACAAAATCAGCTTTCTGCATATGCGGTGTGGCGCTGCCTGTGCCGGGCCGTCCTGCTGCCCAGACCCAGGTGATGACCGATGGTGTTGTGTTGGCGTGGCCACAGGCACCTGGGCTGGGCTCCATACCCCGCTCCTCACGTTTGTGAAGTTCCTGTTCCTCTCCTTTCATTTGTCAGATAAATCTAGTTTTTCTTCTGCATGGCTTTTCATCTCCTTGAATATCACAAACTTGCCGAAAAGTCCAAAAAATAACACAACGCCTAAGAATCTTCTACCCAAACTGGATTAGTCCCACCAGTCAAGTTCTCCCTCCTTCCCACCTGCTGATCTGATTCCTATCCCTCCCTCCATCCTTTGTTCTGTTTTCATTATTTGCTTTTTCTAAAGATTTTATTTATTTGACAGAGATCACAGCTAGGCAGAGAGGCAGGCAGAGAGAGGAGGAAGCAGGCTCCCCACTGAGCAGAGAGTCCGATGCGGGGCTCAATCCCAGGACCCTGAGATCATGACCTGAGCTGAACCCAAGAGTCAAGCACTTAACTGACCGAGCCACCCAGGAGCCCCAGAGCACTTGAATTTTTTTAAAAACACAATGTTATATTTTGTTATCTTTGTAGATATGCATGATCCAACTCATTTAAACTGTACCGCCATGTTCGGTTGCAGAGCTGACCAGTTTTGTGCTCTCAGAATCAGGCCTATAGTGCGCCTCCTGTGCACATGTCGGCTACTGATTTCTGTTTTCCTGGGAATTTTGTTGAAGCAAAGCTGCCTATGAGACTGGGCATGCCTGCCTTAACGGGGGGGGGTGGGGTGGCTGCTGTTACGTGTGAGGTGGTAGAGCCCTCCGCTTTCCACCGTGTCGCCTCGCCGAGCCCAGCAGTCAGTAGTCCTGTGTCCTGGGCTCAGCAAATGCTTCTCCACAGCAGACTGGAGTTTAGGATTGTAATTCACCTTTCCTGCCACTAGTTAGGATGTGTACTGTGCTTGGTGACTTGCTGTTCTGTTGTTTTGTGTTTTCTTTCCGTGGGATTCTCCTTTTGACTCGGGGCTATTTAGAAGTGTTCTGTTGAATTTCCCCAAATATTTGGGAATTTTCAAGATTTTTTTTTTTGTTGATTTCTAATTTGATTATGGTGTAATCAGAGAACGTTGTATGACTTCAGTCCTTTTCAGTTTATTTAAGCAATTTTTAAACAATTTATTTTTTAAGCTTTTAAAGATTTTTTTTTGTAATTAAAGCTTAATTGTCATACAATATCGTATTAGTTTCAGGTGTACATCACAGGGAGTCAGTATTGCATACATTACAGAATGCTCACCCCCATAAGTCTCTACCTGGTGATGAGTTTTGATTTCAAGATTATAGCGTTATCACTATTTTCAGTGTGTGATTTTTAGTTTCTGAGAGCAGAAAGAATGATATGGGTCCTAAATGTAGCTCTTGTTTTCTGACACATGGATTGAAACAGGTCTGTCTGTTACTTTTGATGGAAAAAGAGAAGATTACTTTCCTGACCTAATGAAGTGGGCCTCTGAAAATGGAGCCTCCGTTGAGGGTTTTGAAATGGTCAACTTCAAAGAAGAGGGCTTTGGTTTGAGAGCGACGAGAGATATCAAGGTGAGTTTTGATCGTTTGGTTCAGGGACCCTCAGCATGCTTGGATTGTGCTACGGGGCGGACACAGGATGTGGAGACAGGTGTCTGGGCTGATTCTGACCTCATAGGTGACAGGCAGCGTGCCGTTAACACTCCGCTTCCTGCTGCGGGGTCTCTGGGCTAACTAGGGGCCTGGAAGAGCCTTGCCAGTGTTCTAGGCAGCCCCCTCCGGTGTATCCTCCCTGGGAGCTGTGCTGTTAACCAGTGAGCTGGGGCAAGTCAGCTCATGTTTCAGAGCCTCTGTTAGGAGACCACAGAACATGCCTCAAAGGATTCTGAGGCTTCAAGAGAAGGATGTGGGCTCAGGCAGTTAGGAAGAGGAGGGCACAGGACCTGTGACAGAGTGGATGTGGAGGTGGGGGCATTGGGGTGGAGGGTGGGCAGGGTCCAGGGTGCTTACTGGTTTTCTGGAGGGGGTAACTGAGTGGTTGGCAGTGCCACCTACTGACACCGTCCTACCAGAGTGGAAGGGGAAAGAGGAGCAGTGTACGTCTGCTAAGGGACAAATGCTTTTCCTCTGCTCTGGGTCCTTCCTTACAGATGAAGGGAGCAGCAGCACCCTGACATTCCCAGCCTCTCTCTGCCCCTCAGTCCTGCCTCTCTTAGTGAGGAGGTGTAACCTAATCTGTCTGATGATTTGGGAAGAAGGAACTGGTCTGGGCCTGTTTCTTGGTGGGAGCTGGTTGCCCACATGCATCCATTGTGCTCTCCCCACTCTGTGTGCTTTACAGGGCAGGCCACACGTGGGGAGGCCCGTGGGGCTCCAGTTCTGCCTGTAACTAGGTGGGGGAGTCGGTCTAATTCTGGGATTCAGTAGGTGATATTTTGGGTGACCATCTGTTGTCGTCTTGTGTCTCTCTCAGTGGGTTCAGAACTTGGATGGAGGAAATGAGTGTTATTTATTCGGGCCCCCTCAAACCTTGGCAACGCTTTTGGTCAAGTTGTAGTTAACCTTTCATTGATACGTTGATAAAGCATGTACCAGTTTACTAGATACCTATTAAATGTCTAGTATGTGAATAGTACCTTGCTCATTATTTTACCAGCCTTCCAAAAAAACCGAGGTCTCTTCCTTCATGATGTTTATAATCTGTAGTAGGGGAAGAGACACGCATAAACAGAATCCAAATGGTAGACCTTGGCAGAAGGCGAGAGTAACCAGAATGTCGCACATTCTTCTTGTATATCCGAGAAGCATCATTTCTGTGGAGGCCGCCCCAGTTATCTTAGCTGTGGTCTGTCTTCACCATGTGCATTTTTAAGCTTTATTGAGGTATAAGGGGGAAAAAACTGCATGTTCAGTGTTGACATTGTGACGGGTTGGACGTGTGCACATGCTCGTGACATCGTCACCACAGTCAAGGCACTACTCTTTGCATGTTGTAAGCTGTATAGGTACATATACAGCACATACCAAAAAGAAATCTCTCATATTGGCAAGAAATAATATTTTTGGGAAAAAACTCAGTAACCCAAAATATGTCCTAGAGACTTGTGCTTTTGCTGGTAACCGTTGTGCAAAAGACAAGCATATTGAGGAAGGAATGTTCCTCTGGCTTCAAAAATGCAATAGCAGGAGCAGTTTACGTCGACAGGTTCAGGTTTTTGTTGGAGATAGAGGTTTGATTTGTTTTGCTTTTTGAACTTTAACAAACGTAAGTGCGGCAAAGAGCAGTTTTGTGCTTCACTCCAGATGGCTATGTGTACTTCAGATTAAAGTTGAAAGTCCCGTCTTTTTCATCTGCTTTCTCAATATATATGGTTAGTTTTTCTTTCTTTCTTTTTTAAAAAATATTTTATTTATTTATTTGACAGAGAGCACAAGCAGGGGGAGCAGCAGGCAGAGGGAGAGGGAGAAGCAGGCTCCCTGCTGACTAAGGAGCCTGATGTGGGGCTCGATCCCAGGACCCTGGGATCATGATCTGAGCCTAAAGCAGACGCTTAACCAACTGAGCCACCCAGGTGCCCCTATGGTTAGTTTTTCTCTTGGAAGTAGGATTTTAAACTCTGCTTCTACTTATCTAAGTAAACCACAAATACTTACATTTAAAAATACATTTCGGGGCGCCTGGGTGTCTCAGTCAGTTAAGCATCTGCCTTCAGCTTGGGTCGAGATCCCAGGATCCTGGGATCAAGCCCCACATCAGGCTCCCGGCTCAGTGGAGAGCCTGCTTCTCTCTCTCCCTGTGCCCCTCCTCCGTGCTCATGCTCTCTCTCTGTCTTGCTATCTCAAATAAAATCTTTAAAAAAAAAAATAAAAGTACATTTGATAGTTAGAAACAGAGTGCTAATGTGCAGCCTTAAACAGTATTTCACGTATGGTTGTGTGATTGGCTTTCTGACTGCGGATGAAGGGGGCTGAAGATTGTGACATGTTTTGATGATTATATGATTTTCTTATTTTTTTTCTCCTAGGCAGAAGAATTATTTTTATGGGTTCCACGAAAATTACTAATGACTGTTGAATCTGCTAAAAATTCAGTGTTGGGTGAGAATGATTTCTGACTGTTCAAGGCAAAGTGCAAATGATAAAAATATGAAATTTCATTTTGTGGTGCTAAGGACCATATTTGGGTGTTTTCTCAAGCTAGTGAAATGTTCCCCCAAATTCACATTGTTTTGCATGCTTGTAATCTGACATAGTAGAAGAATGTCAGAAGAAAGTTGCATGTTACTTTAAATATTACAAAACTTTCCAGTTATTTCTGTAACTTTAATATATATTTTGAATGAATACTTTTTAAGGCGCTTTTTGGAACTTAACGCTGTTAACTTCTGGGTTAATTCAGGGCCCTTATATTCTCAAGACCGGATTCTTCAAGCTATGGGAAATATCACACTGGCCTTTCACCTGCTGTGTGAGCGAGCCGACCCTAACTCTTTCTGGCAGCCCTACATTCAGACCCTCCCCAGCGAGTATGACACTCCTCTCTACTTTGAGGAAGATGAAGTCCGAGACCTCCAGTCCACACAAGCTATCCATGACGTCTTCAGCCAATATAAGAACACGGCTCGGCAGTACGCCTACTTCTATAAGGTCATTCAGGTGAGTGGCTGCTTACTGTTCACATGTACATTGAACAGAGTGAGGAAGGAAGAGAAATTGATGGCCTAAATGTTCCGCCTCACATTTGATTACACTTGCTTAAACTTCGTGCTTCTTTAAGGTAAAAGGCATTCTGATTCTAGTCCACTGTCTGTTTTTGTACAGAAATATCCCTGAAGTGTGGTTTGAACATATCTGATTTCCGGTGTTAATATAAGCAGCCCTCGTTCCCAAGTTAGGAAAGTCTCGAGCTTTTCTGAAAAGGAAAGATTACAACAGGACGTGAGAAGCTATAAAATGCGTCTAATACAAAAAGGTGCTCCATGTATAAATTTTCCGGGGAAATGAAAGGCCCTTTCTGGGTTCTTCATATAAAGATTGACATGTATTTTACTAAATTATAGTGACAGTTAATTTGCTAACTTAGAATGCCGAGTTCTTTTGTCTTTCAGAGTGTGTTGGGTAGTAATTTTAATTAGTTCCCAGTGAAGGTGTCCTGTAAAAACTTCCGTATGGTTGTGCACATTTGAATTTTACCTGGTTACTCCTTTCTGTGTCTTGGCAGTTCAGCTGGTGTTATCTTTCCTTTCCTGTTGAACTGCCATGAGACGAGTCAGAGTAAATGTCACGGTTCCCTCCACAGCTGAGACCGGGGAGTGTCTCTGCCCCGACTCTCCCCTTTCTCAGTTGCTCAAGGACTAGCTCCGGGGCTGCTGTATCTAATGCGTCGCAGTGGGGATGACACTAAACTTCCTTGGATGTACAGGGCAGCCCCCAAATGGGGAATTTTCCAACCCAAAATGTTAGTAGTGCTGAAGTCGAGTAATCTTGCTTTGTGGTTATGTATAGTACAGAGTGTCTCAGGTACCAGCATGACGCCAGAGTCGCCGTCATTCCGGACTGATGGGATGCCTAGGACCTGACTGAACAGACAGAACTCGGGCTTCGTAGTGAGATGAGCCCGAGTTGAAACTCAGATTCCATATGTCACTTGCTGTTGAAATAGAATTTGGAATTACAGTTAACCCTTGAACAACACGGGTTTAAGCGGTATAGGCCCACTCCTACGCGGTTATTTTCAATAAGTACGGTGCAATGTTGTCAATGTATTTACTCTTATGATTCTCTTGATAACATTTTCTTTTCTCCCTCTTTACTATGAGAATACAGAATATAGTATGTATAACATGCATAAACCAACTGTTTAGGTTATTGGTAGGACTTCTGGTCAACAGTAAGCTATTGGTAGTTAAGTTTTGGGGGAGTCAAAAGTTATATGTATATTTAAAAAAAAAAGATTTTATTTATTTATTTGACAGAAAGAGAGAGAGAGCACAAGCAGGCAGAGAGAGAGGGAGAAGCAGACTCCCTGCTGAGCTGGGATCCTGACGTGGGGCTCGGTCCCAGGACCCCGGGATCATGACCTGAGCCCAAGGCAGACGCTTAACCCACTGAGCCCCCTGGGTGCCCCAGTACGTAGATTTTTGACTGGGTGAGGTCAGCACCACATCCCTTGCATTAACTTGGAGGTCAGCTCTCATGCTTTACCCCTCTGATTGGTTTCCTCATCTGTAGGATTAAAATATATGCCCCATTTTTCAGTGTAACTATCGTCAGCCCAACTAGGGCTGTTCATCAGAGCACCTAGCGCGGTGCCGGGCCTCGGCGCCTGTGGCCGTTAGGAGTGCAGTTTCCTCTGGGAACCATGAAGGATATCTCAGTTGAAGCCACCTCGATGGGGGCGATGTGTTCACTCAGGTGGTGGGCTCCAGAGCTGGCCTGCCAGGATCCAAACCCCACAGCACCTTGAGAGCTGCGCCATTCGCCTGTTTCCTTATCTGTAAAATGGGATAATCGAGCACCGCACTCCAGGGTTGAGGAGCGGACCAGATGAGCCCTTGATGACAGCAGTGTTTGCTGTAGAAATTCTCAGTTTGGGTTACTGTTCTGTGTCTTGTTCCTTTAGACCGTGTCACTCCGTTCGAGTTCTTTACTGGTTTTCGTGGCTCCCCCCGTGTCTGCAGGGACTTACATTAGGGTGTTACCTTCCCAACTGGACACCCTCGCCACCAAAACGATGAAGGCTATTCCTGCCAGACGAGGGTCCCCGCCTAGCGCGGCCCATTGCAGACTCCGAATTGCTTCAGAGTCCTGGGCTCTTGTCATTACTGTTGCTGGCTTCAGTTTCACGTTTTAAAACGTCAGCAGTTCATGCAAACGTTTGTGTTTGCTCTGGTTTAAAAACCTTGTTCAGGGACATACCATCAAGTCAGGTTGGGATTGTAGGAGAACGGCCCGGTTTCTCCCGGGACTGTGCCTGCCCCTGAGTGTGCCTGGGGGGACCCCATTCCGGCTTTGCCTGTAGTAAACACTTTTACCCCGACATCGTGGTCTGTCCAAGTGTGGTCCTTTTTCAGAAGAACATGGGACACCCCCTTCACATTAGTAGAAGGGAATCATTACAAACTGAAATACACCCTAACAAGATTTTGTGGGAAATTTCCTAGTCAGCGGTTTGATTTAAGTGCCAGTCGAAGTAGGAGCACAGGAAGCCTGACGGGGCAAGTAGCCGTGGCTCGAGAAGGATCCAGGCTGGGGAGGGGGAGGGTTCCCCTCCCATGAGCATTCCTCACCAAGTAAAACAGACTCAAGCAAAAGTTATCTTTTTAAAAATTAGAGCTTGAGACCAACTGCTCTTCTGGTCGTAGAATGTTCTCATTGCTCGAGGAATCTTCGATAACGATCCAGTGTAAACACAAATGTTAGCATTGTTTTGTAGGTCAGGTTTTCTCACCTCGGCACCAGACTCTGCCTCTTTCTCATGCTGTCCCAGGACCAGCTGTGAGGCTTTTGCTCCGTTGTAGAGGGTCGCTCCGTCGGCGCATCACCACTTGGGAAGAGAGAGTGAGCCGTGTTGCCTCAGTTCATATGAACGTTCCTTGCAGTGACCTGCCCTCGCTTTTGTTTTGTGGGGCACCGTGGCTCTTAACCTTTTCAGGGTCTGGCGTCCCTCTTCCCAGAGAAACGGACGCATGCCCTCTAGCATGAATGTTTAGGTACCATTTGAGGGGGGTCGTTCCTTTGCGGTGTCCCATTTAATACCATTTTCCTGGGCCTGGGCATTGCACCTGAAACCCATTATTTTTCTTCTGAGCTGAATGCTGGCTCCACGGTCTGCGGCCACCGCTCTTCACCACTCTGCTCGCACCAGCAGCGTGAGTGCAGGCACGACTTGGTTCTGGGTGTCTGCCCCGGTGATCCCCAGGCCCTGGGAAAAGGGTGCAGAAAGGGTAGTATTCGCTTCAGCCTTATGTCTTGCTTCGGGTGCTAGAGTGTTTATTCTAAAAGAAAAGTAGCAGTAGTGCTTCCTTCTAGTCATTGTAAGTGCCTTTAGGTAGACTTCCCTTCATTGTATTTTGTTATTTTCATGTGTGTCTGTCTTTCTCTTTGGTTGTTGTTGACTAAACACTAGAAGAATAAATCCCTGCACTCTTTTCTGCCGGAGTTATCTTCAAAGTCGAGGGAGTTTGAGAGCGGCCGGGTGTTAGTTCAGCGTACTTTGTGTTCAGAAGTGTTTGCAAGCCTCTGCTGGTTCTCATGGGTAGAGAGGGGCTTGGGCTTCATGGTCTTTCCGGTTTTTTATCGTGTATTGACATGGTGTCCTTGAGATGTTCAGTATACAGGGCTTCCTTTAGGCGTTCAGCGGATGACAGCGTGTAACCGGGAGCCTTGGACTCAGGGAGTCGGGGGAGCGGACGGTGTAGCAGACTGAGCGCCCCCCTGCTGGTGAAGCCTAGTACTGCAGCCTGACAGTCGAGAAGTGCCCCTGCTCAGACTCGGGCAGTTAAATCAGGAGCCATGGCTCAGCCGGATCCTGGAAAAGGCTCGTGTGGATTGAGAACCCTAAGGGGTGGTAAAATTTCTGTCCATCTGTGAAATGGGGACCAGCGCAGGACAGAGGATTAATGGTAGAAGGCAGAACTTGGCCCTTTAAAGCCACGGCAGAACTTTGAACCCGTGAGTCACTAGCAGACCAGGACGTTCGAAGTTCAGCTCTAAGGTAAGACTCCTGCCGGAAATCGGGGACCAATTTTGGGACAGACATCAGTGGAAAAGCAGGATTTCACTTAAACCCAGCTCTGAAGCAGTGTAAATTATGTGAAGGGGAAGAAATCCTCTCAGATTTGACCTGACTTAACACAGATGAACCATAGTCTGTGTATCGCTCCCCCGCGCCAGTGAAAACAAATGAACAGGTCCTATGACTGGACAGTCAATTTGATTTGTAGTCCCGTCTGCTGGACCAGGCCCCTCGCTGTGGGGGGCCTGCTTGTCCTGAGGTTAAGAGCTCTCTGGGGACGTGCACATTTTCCCGTGTTGCTGATCCTGAACGTGATGCCTGTGGAAGGAAATGCAGCTGTGTAAGGTTTAATAGAATAGAGGCGTATCTGTAGAATGACTGTTTCTCCACTGATCTTCTAATTTGCACGATTTGTCCCACCTTACTTGGGTTTTGTCCTTTGTGTCGATCAGACAGCTTGAGAGGTCGGGCGGAAGGGACGGAGATGGAGAAGCCCCCTTGTGTGTTAACTGCCGTGAGTTTGGGTTGAGCAAGCTTCCACCCTGCCTGCCGTGTGCTCCGGGACGGAGTTAGGTGGCCTTGAGTTGGCTTTCTTCCTTGAACAGGCCACTTCTGCCACCCAGCCCGGGCTGTAGTGGCGGCGGAAGATTGGAGCAGTCGTACTCACAACTTGGCTGCAAACAGAGCCCACCAAGAGGCAGAGGAAGATGTCACGCTCGGTTCTTGGCGCCCCATGACGGCTGTGGCTCTGTACAAACAGTTGCTCTTCCCGTTTCTCGCCGTTCTAACTGGTCTCTGACAGAGGCACACAAGAGTAGCACAAGATGGGCGTTGTCGGATGGATTTAGCCTGTTTTCCTGAAGCCCCAGTCCGCACGTAGAATCTGTTCCTACACAGCGCCTTCGGGGCCGAGGGTCCAGTTAGAGCAGAAGGCTCTGGGCCCTAGCTTACTCTGAAGACCCCGGCACCCAGAGCCTCTCAGGAGACACCCTTCACCACGCAGAGCTGTTTGTAGAGCTGCGTGTAGGTAACGTGTGCCGGATCAGCAGTGCGAGGGAGAACCTGCGTGTGTACTCCTGTCACTGTCTGCTCTGGCGGCAGATAGCCTGTGGGCAGGCTGTGTGGGGTCTCCATGGTTCGCTCCCCCTGTGCTGGTGGTCCTTCCCCTCCGCCTGGAAACTGCCCTAAGAGTCTTCCTTTGCGGGTACACCAACCCACCGCCTCCTCCCAACCTTGGCTTTACTGCCCTGTCTTTTGTTTTTAACCCGTGTGCCCTCTGGGTTATTGCATTTTTCGACTATACTTGAGTGTGTGTGGCGGGGTGGGCAGCACTCCCGGATCTCTGGGGATACAAGAGATTTTCTTTTTTCTTTTCTCTCTCTCTTTTTTTAAACTTTTATTTATTTATTTCAGATAGAGAGCGCAAGGTCGGGAGGAGCAGAGGGACAGGAATGAGCAGACTCCTGGCTGAGCGTGGAGCCTGATGTGGGGCTCGGCTCCAGGACCTGAGCTGAAATCGAGGGTTGCACACTCAGACGACTGAGCTACCCAGGCGCTCCCAGGGATTTTCTTTTTCAGTGTTTTGTTCTGGAATGGACTTTTAGGCTTACAGAAAAGTTGCGCACATAGCACAGAGTTGAAAATGGACCCATGAGGATTCTATCCTCCTGACCTCATTCCCCCTTACATGTTTTTCCTCAGAGGCTAACATGTTCCAAATGGGACATTTTTGTTCTCAGCCAGCTTCATGGCAACGCCACATCTGTGAATAGCGAAGAAGTGAAGAGGGAGGGAGCAGAGTCGCAGGTGATGGTGACGGGGAGGACAGAGGAGGCTGATGGATAGGTTTGGAGGTGTCGGATGCAAGAGCATGAGCCCGTATTTATTCCTTGGCTGCCATGGTAACGGGCTGGGTAGAGGCTGCGGGATGCAGAGAGAGAGGAAGATTTCTGTTCGCAGGTTGCTCGTCTGAGTTGACTGGGGCCTCTTCCCATCAGGTAAGGACTTTCTGTGCTGTGTGCCTCCTGGGACTGGCTGGAGGAGGCTGGGCCGGGCAGAGGTGGGTGGGAGGGAGGGCTCCTGAACACAGGGCAGGAAACCCAGAGCCCAGCCCATCTCGCTCTCTCTGTAGGACTGTAATCCTTCCAGTTACCTTCGAGGGGCTGGTCGCTCACTCACCCTTTGCAGCAGAGGACTCGCAGCTGTGAGGGTGTGGGGCAGCTGGCCAGAGACCGGGGGCGCCCACAGCCTGGGCTGGGGTCAGAGCAGGTCTGCTAGCCCCATGCCCGTGTCCCTGAATCTCTAAGGTTGTTTCTGATCTTAATTCTGAGACAAAGGAGTGTTCTGGTTTTAAGGGCAGAACACTTCTTTTTTTTTTTTTTAAGATTTTATTCATTTATTTGACAGAGAGATCACAAGTAGGCAGAGAGGCAGGCAGAGAGAGAGGGGGGAAGCAGATCTCCCTTCTGCGCAGAGAGCCCGATGCGGGGCTCGGGATCCCAGGACCCTGAGATCATGACCTGAGCCGGAGGCAGAGGCTTAACCCACTGAGCCGCCCAGGCGCCCCAGGGCAGAACACTCTTATTTAAAATCTCCCTTGGGTTCTCTTACAGAAGCTGGGGGTGGCCTGCTGAATGTGAGGCCACTGCTGGTTGGGGTCAGGGCAGGAGACCGCACAGGGCTCACCTTCTGGTCGCTTTTTCCAGCTGTAGAGATGCCCCTCCCGGCTGGCCTGTCTCATGCTATACAGAGGGAGAGGCTCCCTCTCAGAGGAACCCATGCCACTGCCCCTGGCTTTCCTTGCAAGCTTTGGGGAAGCTGGCAGTCCTCTCTTTACTGTTATCTTTACTGATTCCATTTGTAATGATGTGGAAATCGTGAAAACACAAGAGCTTTAGGAAATCAGTGCAGCTTGCGGATTCCCTGGAGAGTTTCCCGTGCCCTTCCAGTCTTTGTTAGAGCCTCTGGCTGTCTTGCTGAAACGGCCTGACCTTCGTCCTTGCTTGTTCCCAATAGCTGACCTTGACTGTTATTAATTTGTGTTAAATGTGCAAGAGTGTTGTCTTTATCATGCCCTTACCTAAGCTTCCTGATTTTATAAATTATCCATTCTAAATGTATGTTATTTTCATCATTTTCATAAAAAAATGCAGATATGTCATTAAAAAATCTAATTTGTGTCTTTAACTCTGTTCACTTGTTTTACACACCACTAGAGCAGAGCAGACGGTATGACTTCACCTTCCGGAGTCCAGTGAGTGGTCCTTGTTTCCTCTGTTTTTTTCCAGCTTAAGTTTCAGCAGCCTTTGGGGAGCTCAAGACACGAAGTGCTTTTTCTCTGTGTTCATGGTGGAGATTTAATTGTGGAGAGTGGGCCTGATATCCTGGCAGTGGTTGGTATTCCTGTCTTGCCGACTGAGGGAGGACGTTGCCGGAGGGCACTTAGTGGTGTGTGTACAGGGGGATGCTGGGCAGCCCCATGTCCTGTGTCCTCCTGCAAAAGTTCTCACACACAGATTTGGCATCTTCCGTCTGCCCTGCTTGCTAGAGCTGTCCTGTCTCCCACCCCTGCCTGTCCCTGCAGCCCTCCTCCCAAACCACAGCCTCCCTCCCCTTTCTCTGCTTACCTGACTTGGGATCCTGGGATCCTTCAGAAATCTTCCATTGTGCCTAATTAGGGTTAGGAACAGAAGTCCAACAGAGCAGACCCGTAAATTGTCCCCGTCTCCTACTTTATGTATCACCCAGGCGTAAGCATGTTCATAGAGGCACCTCCACAGGATGGCGGACAGAGCCACGGGGCAAGATTGTGCATACGTGTCCCTGGTGGCAGGACTCCGGAAGGAAGGTGATCATGCCTGCTGTGTGTCAGGCACTGTGACGGGGACTTTCTTTCCTGTTATTCTCGTGGTGAGGAGTTGGGAACTGGTGTCTTCCCATATGAATCTGACGCAGAATTAGCCAAACTATATTTCAAAGAAATCCCCAATGCCAGGACCAGGTCCCTGGTAGTTAAATTTGTGTCTGGAGTAGTTCAAGCCTCAGAGGTCAGAGACGGGGCCTCGTTCCTAAGACACTGTTCACTGAGCCTCGGCCTTTGTGTGCCACTGGTGGGCCAAGGTCCTTGGTGAGGCTCTTCTAGTGCTTCTTGTTATCTCATTGCTGGGCATCACCCTCTTTGGGGAGGAGACAGGCTGAGGGTGGGAACTCTGGCCGGAGGTGCTGATGGTGAGTCAGGACTGACGCCCCAGAATGCCCCACGCACCCACCCTGGGGGCTGTGTGTCCCACTTCCTGTCTCTGCAGACCCGTCCTTCTTACAGTTCCTTCCCTCCGCCAGCCCCGCTTTACCAGCCCTGGCTCTCCCCACTACTCAGAACAACAGAACATCGTGAAATCCCTGCAAGTTTAAAAACAAGCATCAAAGAAAAATCTTTCTTGAAACCTGCTTTTTTCTATCAGTCTCCCCTAACGTCTGGATTTGTAAATTCCCTCACCTATGGGACAGGATTTTGGTTGTTTTTTTCCTGTATGCTGGAGGATGAGACTTGCTCGTGTTTCTGAGACCTGGGATAAGCGCCCTCGTGAGTAAACGCGTTTGTGAGCGCCCTTGTTGGCCCATGTTGTCGCGCAAGCTCCATTCCTTCCCTGCAGAGCTGTGCTGTGCGTGATGTCTGCTGGCATGAATGGTTTAGGCTGCAGCTGCTGTGTAGCCATCATCCGGTCTCAAGAAAGGCGACAATATGTACTTACGTAGAGAAGGAGATGTATTTTCAGGAGTTCCCTCAAGTAGTTCTGGAGGCTGGTAGCTCTGGAATTTACAGGAAGGCCAGCAGGGGGAGACCCTGGAGGGAGCGGGCACTGCAGGGTTGGGGGTTGGGGGGGTTCCCTCTGGCTTGCAGCCGGCTCCGGCTCTGCGGAGGCCGTCGCTGATTGGATGAAGCCCTCTGCATTAGGTAGGGCAGTCGGCTTTCCTCCTTGCTCACCAGTTTACATGTTAGCTGCACCCAGAAGAGCCTCACAGCAACAGGTGGGGCAACCAAGTATCTGGGCACCGTGGCCCAGCCAAGTTGCCACATAAAGCGAACCTTCACAGTGAGCCTACTCTTTGCTTCTCCCACGGCACCTGCTCTCGGATTTATCCATTTCTTCTCTGGAGCGCAAGCTCCACGGGCAGGGCCCTTCTGTCCTGGGCACCGTGTGCCACCGCTCTGCACAGTGCCCACCACACAGGAGGTTTGGCCATAGCTTGTTGAACAGGGGACCAGGTGCCTTCCAGATCTGCACACGGAAGCCAGGTGTGGCCAGGGCCTCGGGGGGAAGTGAGGGGCTGGAGTCTGGGCTGTCATCACTCCCTAAGTTGGTCTCTGCAGAGCTGCGTCTTTGCAGACGGGCAGTTTTTTCTGGTTTGTACAAAGGTCCCTGGCAGACACTCTTCTCCCTACTGGGACACATGCTAAACCTGATTGGACAGCAGAGGAGCCAACATGAGGACTGTCCCGGGTCTAACAGAACATTCCTCCCTCTGCTTGAGGCTTGGGTGGCTGTGGACATCCCTGTTCTTCCTTTCTTCCTGTGTCTTCCCAGAGAAGTTTGCAGTGAAGGAAAAATTTATCAGATCCTCTGCTTTTACTTAACTTTTTTTAGAAGATTTTATTTTTGAGAGAGAGCAAGCAAGAGAGAGCATGAGCAGGGGGAGGGGCAGAGGGACATGGAGAAGCAGGCTCCCCTCTGAGCAGGGAGCCAGACATGGGGCTGGATCCAGGACCCCAGGATCAGGACCTGAGGCGAAGGCAGCCGCCCAACCAACTGAGCCACCCAGGCGCCCCTCCTGTTTTCTTCTCATCCTCACACCATGTTCACTGCCTGGCCTCTATGCTCGGATTCCAACAGTTCTATGAGGGTAGGCACTGGGCCATTTTTCTACCCCTTCTTAGTGGATCTCCTTTTAGATGATGCACACCCTCCCGCCACTGGGTCCCATGGTGAGCCTCCCCAGCAGGGCTTTGTGAGTGTGCTGAGCCTCACGGTTGCTCTCTGTGTCACGCCAGTGACACTCTGCTCTGCTTGGTGACCTGGAGACACCCGAGGCAGAGGGAAGTTCTTCCTGACCCTCTTGCTGAGGGTTTCCTCCTGGAGGTTGCTGGGCATCCCACCTCACGTGTGACTGCCTCAGAGTGCCCCGCGACCATCAGCACGTGGAGAGCTGTTGCATTTGGCCCCCTCTGTTCTGTAGTCCTCGGCCTTCGTCACATAATTTGATTTGGGTAGTTTTTTCCTTTCGCAAGTCAACTGTATTTTTTCAGCTTAAAAGAGGTGAGTTCTAAGTAGTAGTAGTCCGAAACACAGCATGAAAACTGTGTTTATTATCTTTATTTACACTGAATCTCATCAGGGAAAAAATTGTAAGAGTTTCCCTTTTTTTAAGTAAGTCCAATAACTATTTGAAATATTTGCTAATAGTAATGGAGTTTTACGGAATGCCTGGGTCTCCAGTTCAGTGGTAGGTGCTATAAGGAGATCGAAAAGTAATATGAGATCCTTGCCTTTTCAAAGTTTATGGTAGAGATGGGAGGCACTCAGTTGGCAGGAAACACAGAAGAACAAAAATGGTAAACTGAGGCAGTGACCGCTCTTTGAGCTCCGGGATGCCTGGGGCAGTCAGATGGTTGTGGCTTGAAAGGCAGGACTGTCTGACTGAGGACTGTCTGACTGTCTGACTGATCTGGATGTGGAGGCTAGCAGGGCATAGCCAGAGGAGCCTGGGAGGACAGCCCAAGCCCAGTAGAGGCCCCAGCCCCTAGAGTGGAGGGAAGTCACTGCAGGTTTGTGGGGACCAGCTCCCAGAAGTCTGACGCCTGAACCCCCGCAGGGTGTCTGTAGCTTCTGTGGCTCAGGCCAGTGTGCGTGGGATGAGAGGGCTTTGGCTTAGCTGGTCCGTGTGTGACACCTGCTCACATCGCCCAAACTCCCCGAGCCTCAGTTTCCACAATTACAATCTAGCCTGTCTCAGGCTGTCTTTGCAAGTGCAGCTGAGATATCAGTGGATATAAATGTGTTTTTACAGTGCCAACCTTGGGGCAGCTCATTTGGTTAAGTGTCTGCCTTCGGCTCAGGTCCTGATGAGCCCCACGTCGGGCTCCCTGCTCAGCGGGGATGCCTCTCCCTCTGCTGTTCCCCCTGCTTGTGCGCTCTCCCCTCCACCCTCTCAAATTAAAAAATAAAAGTAAATAAAATGCCAACCTTGCTCTTGGTGTCATTAATGAGCTGCTGGGTTTGAGTGCCCTTCAGCAATGTTGTGAAGGGCATTTCCTGCACTGGATGTAAAAAACAAGAAGATGCAGCAGAATGGCCGGCTCACAGGAGTTGGGTTGGAGGGCACAGAGGGGTGGGGATAGACAGAAGGAGGGAGTGAACGAGGCTGAAAATGCGGCAGGAGCCCGGCTCGAGGGCTGTTAGCGGGCCTTGGGGTTTGTCTCCTCACGTGATGGGGAGCCACGGCAGCCGTGGGGCCACAGCGGCCTGGGTTTGCTTGCTTGCTGGTCGATGACCTCAGAAGCGGGGAGACCAGAAGACCAGCTAGCCTGAGCAATGTGAGAGGTACTCAGAGGTAGAATTGGTAGCATCTGGTGACACACTGGATCCGAGGAGCTAGGGTGACCGTGAGATTTCTAGAATGTGCTGGCTTAGGTGCGCCTTCTTCCCCTCGCTCCTAGACTGACTCTACCAGCCTCTGTTTATAACTTCCGTACTTTAGAAAGGACGTTTTTGATCCTAAATTTCTGACTTATTCTAGCTTGTTTAAACCCGAGACCCACCAGAAATAACTTGTATCTGAGTTTTCCATCCAGTCAGCTTTATTTTATATTTTGGAATACATATTTTATGCAGAAATCTTTTGTATGCAAAAGTCAAGCCTGGAGCAAATGTTTATTGTGAAAGTAAAAGCTGGTGAAAGTGAAGGTTTTAATGGAAGTGCTCGCCCCACCTTAACCGCAGTGGCATGCACACAGTGGCACATCTGAAGGAAAAGCTGTCAGAAGAGCAGCTTTCAATTTAAATAGATCCAGGATCTCAGGACCGATTGTAACAAGTTTTAAAATCTTTGTGCCCGCTTCATGTTTTTTCTTTAAATCATTTTAAAATTAATAAACCAGTTCGTATTTGACAGCGTCTGCATCAGAAATGCTACTATCGGCTCTGAAGTCTTTGCTCTTGTGTGGTCCTACCATTCCCCTAGAGTGAAGTAGTGGCCGTGGCTTCTAGAACCGCTGGACATCCACTTCCTGGTAACGGGCCAGTTGACTACCCGCCAGACCACCTAGATCCCGCTGCTGTGTCTAAATACCAACACCATCACCTGAATGTGGGCCGTGCAGTGACAAGGGAGGATTCCAGGGACCGGGCATGGCCCAGAGTTCCCCTGGGTTAGTGAGGTGCCAGAGCAGGGTGCACTGGGGACTCGTGGACAGCATTCCAGAGCCGAGGAGGGTTTGTCGGGAAGTCCGTCTCCTCGCAATTCTCCCACCCGAGAAGTCTCACCGCCTCGGGGCCTTCCTCTGGCAGCTCTGCTGAGACACGAGCGTACTTCGGGTGCTGCTGGGCCGTAGAGAGCTCACCACGTGGGTTTTGCGTTCTCGGAGCTCCCAGCCTGGTGGAAAGCCCAGTCAGGACAGGGATGGAATGGCAGTTCTGAGGGGGCCGGGCTAGCCCAGAGGCAGGAGCAACATTAGGAAGAGTGGGTGTCAGGAGGGGCTTCGCGGAGGGGGATGGCCCCTGGCCCTGAAGAAGGTCCGAGAGTTCACCAGGCAGAGGGCGCAGCCTGGCCACCCAGTGGGCCCGGGGAGAGGAAGAGCAAGTGGAGGGACAGAGGGCAGGGGCAGGACTGGCACGCGGCTCTCAGGGCCGTCTGCATCAAGCCCATCTGTGCACGACCCTCCCAGCAGCCTCACAGGCGTCCGCTGGCTCTTACTCCCATTTGGGGGATGACGAAATGGAGGCCCATTGGCAGGTCTGCCTGTTCTAGGACTTAAATGCAGACCTCACTGTCGGCACACCAGAGCGGAGCTTTGCATCCGACTCCGCGGTGTCTCCTCCCCTGTGCCGTGCTGACTTCTCATAACCTTGGGAGCCGGGCACTCATCCCATGAACGCTGATCCGAGCAGCCGCGCCGTGAACCTGATGGGTATTTCAGCAGGGGCTGCTGTGATGTTCCAGGCTCCGGCTGCTGTTCTCTGGAGTTCTGCTGAAATGGAAGCTCACGGGGACAGGGGTCGGCCTGTGTTGTTCAGGCACTAGACAGTGAGTGCCATCACAGCGGAGGACTCAGCCATCAGCTCCTGGCTGGGGCCAAGAGGAGGTGGTGACTGAGGTCGCAATCTCCGCATTTGGTGACACAAGTCTGCATTTTTCTCTCCAGTGTGGGCAGGCACTGCCTTCTTGGAGAGGCTGCTCTACGTGCTAAAGTACCCTAAAAACAGGACCATGGACCACATCAAATGTGCATCAAAAAAAAAGGCATTCTAAGCCATCCTTATTGACTTTTTAATTTAAAGAGGTGCTTAATCCCAGCAGACAGGGCTCATCCAGATTCTGTAGTAGAGTGCTGTGTGGATGCAGTTAGGGAGGGCTGATGGCGGGCGTCGGGCTAATGGCGGGCGTCAGGCCACAGCAAGTTCCCTGAGGCCGACTTACTGGCCTTGTCGTGTTTAACACTTGGTGGGATGGGGTGAAGACCTAGGAGGCACACCACTCAAGTTTCTGGATGGTAGAAAACCAAGATGGTTTTGTACGTGGATCAAGTCTGTCTTGGTTCAGAAAACTCTGATCCACAAGAAGGATGGGATTGAGCTGGAGTCATTTGGAGGAAGGAGGTATGGTGGGGAAGACTGGGGACAGGACATCAGAGCTCTGGACCCTGTTCTCCATTGCTGGCTCACTTGTGACCACAGACAAGTCACGAACTCAGCTTTGTGCCCAGTTCCCCCTTCAGAAATGAAAGGCCAGGTGAGAAACGGAGGGGAAGGGGTTTTAGGTGGAGAGCATTCTACAAATGCGTATTTATTTAAAAAAAAAAAAGCTTCCTGTCACTGCCCTTCAGGGTCCCCACATGCGTCTTGGGTGAGGTACGGAAGGCACTGCTGGCCCCTGGTGTTTCTTCATTGAAATGAACTGCGAGGGGACTGTCCCTTCAAGGCACCTGTGTGCATAGAAGACGCGCGCTTAACCTGTCTCTCTGCAGTCCCTAGCTCACAAGCTAGTGGGGGAACTATGACAAGTGAGGGAAGCTGACAGTACATCAGGCTGACAACTGATGGCAGTAGGAGGAGTTCACTCATTCGTATAGGATCAGTTACCAAAATTCTAGGGGAAAGTTGCTAAGAGAACTTCAGAAGCTGGGAAGCTTTTAGTGATTTAAGAGTTTACCACATAAAAAGCATTACTACACTTCAAAGGCCATAAAGGTCAGTAACAGCTTCACACATTGAACGTTATAAACTTTTAAAGATAAGATTAATGTACCGTCTCGCCAGACATTGTACATGGCAAGAAACAGTAAAAGGTGAGTTATGAGTGCCTACGGATGCATGATATCCTGTCATACTGAGGTGGCTTTGGACTACATCAGTTCTTCTTGAAAATGGCCCATAGTAACAGAATAAATATATTTAGAAAAAAAGCCTGGGGACATTTAGTAACCCCCTGTAGTAAAGATGAATGGTTTGGGTCATTTTCTGTTGATTTTTGATTTTAATTGAGGTTTAACTTCCACATGTCAAGTACGTGGATTCAGTGTCGATTAGTTTTTATCCTAAGTAACCAAAATGGAGATCAAGCTGTGGCACGTGTCTGGCCCCGGAGGAAGCCCCGGCATCCTGTCCCAGCTGGTACCGACCCTCCCTTTTCGAGAGGGAACACGCTTCTGGCTGTCGGGCTGTGGCTGTCGGCACAGCTGAGTTTGCAAGTCTGAGTGCTCCAGTGGGAGACCCCACGGAGGGCACTTGCCTCTGGCTGCTTTCGTTCCCTGCGCTGTCCGTGGGACTCCCCGCTCCCGTCCCCGCTGCATGGTTCTCCGTCATGTGCACCCCACTGTCCTGTGTCCGCGCTGTGCCTCGGTGTTTGGACGGTTTCTGGTCTGGGGTTACCGTATAGGAAGCTGCTGTCAGAGATCTTGTGTCATCTGCTTGCGGACACGTGTCCCTTTCCTCTGGGCCCTCTCTGGGGAGGGGAATTGGGCAGTCACATGTGCAGTTTCAGTAGACACTGGTAAACTGGTTTCCACACTGGCCGAACCAGGGCTCAGGCCACCAGCAGTGCAGGAACATTCTGGTTGCTCTCCCCCCGTGCCCTCAGCGCTCTGTTAGGCTTTCTTCTGCACGTGCAGGGGCATCTCCTCGGAGCTCTGACTTCCCTTCCGTGGTGACTGGTGGGGTCCAGCGTGTCTGTGTTTGCTTATTAGCTACTTGGATATCCTCCTTTGGGAGTGCCCAACCAAATCTCTTACTCATTTAAGACACGATTATAATAATGTATTTTACCTAACTCAGTATATATATGCCTGTGTCGTCCTGGGGCGCGCCTCGTCCCTTTCTTAATGACAATCGGAGTTTCTTCATTTTAACAAAGTCCAGTGTATTGTTTTTATTTTTCAAATATGGTATTTTTTGTGTGTCTTTAAATAACTGTTTGCCTAGCCCCAGGGTTCTCAGCTGAGAGCGGTTTGCCACTCGGGGGCAGGGACAGTTTGGCTGTCACAGCTGGGCCAGGGATGCTGTTCACCTGTGACGCACAGGATAGCCCACAGCAGAGCATGGTGCAGCCTGATAGGGCAGTGGTGCTGCAGTTGGGGAACTTGTCTAGCACGGGACCATGAATGTGTGATTCTGGAAGCTTCCTGGCTTCACCTTGCACAGGTAGTCCAGGACCCACCTCTCCTTAGCCCCTGGGTATGTGAGGAGAACTTGAGAGAAATCTGGATTCTTGCACATCTGTGTCCCTGACCTGTTATTTAAACCAAAATTCGGTACACGATCAGGAGCTTTATATGGAATGTAGTAATGTGCAGAATGGAAATTTTGGTAGTTGGTGGCCCAAGAGCAGTGTTTGGAGCATAAATGTCAATGGCCTGGCATGTGCAGCAGATGGAAGGTTTTTCCTTCCAGCGTGATTAGTAAGGACTTGATTTAGAGCTTTGTTGTTGCTGCTTTGTAATTGTCAGGTTGCAGCCATAGGGCAGACTCCACCCAAAAGCACAATTCATAAAACACAGTGACCTTACAGTGTGCCATTTTTATCAGACTCTTACCTGGTTCTTTGCGTGTAACTGTCGTGATTAACTAGACATTTCCCAGACTGATGGGAATTTGTTACTTTTTTCCCACTGTAGTCCGGTTGTGTGTCTGCTCGTCAGATCTTCTGTACAGCGTGCGCCTAAATACGCAGATGTTTTAGGATAGTTGGGAGCAGGAGGTAGTACCTGCAGGAGTGGTGTCCTCGGACATGTGGAAGCTGTGCTTCTCGAGGATGGCAAGGAGGGAAGAGTTGCTGGAGAACTTTGGCCTCTGTTTGATGATCATGCCGACTCTGTTCATAGCATTCTCACATTAAAATCTAATGCGGTAGCATTGTCAGATGGGGAAAACCACCTTGTCCAGATGTGTTGTCGGCTGCTAATTGCTCTTCTGTTGAAACGGACAAGGGGGTGAGTGATCAAGGGTTATAGCCTTTGGTGTTACTTTAAAGTCACTAAGAACACATGTTGCTGTTTTGGGGGCATTGCTAGTTCCCCTTTAACTACAGTTGTGAATGGAGTGCACTAGAAAGTGCTGGGTTTGAGTCACAGCTGTGCCTCTAAGTGACCTAAGGGTTGGCACGTCACTCAGCCTGTTACCTCCTCTGGTACTGGTGGCACCAGCTGGTGCCTCATGTTGGTACTGGGAAGAGTAAGTGAGAAGTGGAGATCCCTTCCTGAAGCGTAAACCTTCACATAAACGGAAGGTACCCACCTTGTGGGCCCACCCAACTCTTAAAAAATTTCTCCCTCCATTATGTGTTATATTTGTGGAGAGACTGTATATGGAGGGGTTCAGGGAATGGGTTCGGAGGCTCCTCTACTTCCCAGCTGGGTGGCCTGGCACGTCATTTATCTGTAGCGTGAGGGTGCCATTCGTGCCTGTCTTAACAGGGTTACTGTGAGGTTGAGAGGTTATCTCTGTAAAATGGCTAGGACAGTTTTTGTGCCTGGCGCACACTAGGTGCTCAATAAATGTTAATTCTTATTTTTATTGTTGCTATTCGAGTTGATTTGGAAAAGTGGAATTCAGGTCCTGCCTCAGTCAGCGCTTTCCTCAGTAGACTGACCAGTCCACTGAAAACAGGTGGGATTAGCTCTCGAAATACAAAGCTGTGGTCGTCAGCACTGTGAGCTTGAGTAGGGGCCGTGGGCCACGGGGCATCTGCTGTGGGAGAGAAAGAGATGAGAGCCAGACGCCCAACTTGGCCTACCTCCTTACTGGGGAGCTGGCTCAGGAGTTGGATGGGTCCTTGATGCCACCTGCTTGGTCTCACCAGTTTACAGGGCTGTTCCTGGCTGTTCTGAGCCCCGAGAAGGCTGAGAACAACTTGCTTCCATTCTGTTCCCACACCTCCTAGCCTGATGTTTGGCCAGAGTCAATGTCTGTTGGATACATTTTGTTTCTTTGCAGGTCAGGTCCAAAACTGTATTCGTGATCTTGAGGAAAAAGCAATGTGGCAAGAATCTTTGGTCATATGGCATCGGAGATCTTTTTGACTTTTTCTTAATGTGAAACTTTTAAAACATTCTAAACCGCACGTAGGTATAACAGAAAAATCTTAGAAAATATCAGTGTAATAGCTTAAGGAAGAAAATGTAAGTCTTACTCTGTTTGGCAGGGTTTCAGTGACTCAGAGCCTCGAGTAGGCCGATCTGGATGAAGAAGGGGCCAGAAACCCTCGTGGGAAATGCAGCTTCTCTCAGACAGCATTTTGCCGTCCTTCATATGTGTGTCCATCGCACATGTGAAGAGCAGGGAGAGGTTTCATCAGATAGCAAAGATCGTTCCTGTTCTCTTCCTTGGTGGCAGCTGGCAATAGACCCAGGTCCTGGCTTCAGCTTGAGCGAGCATGTGTTGATGGGACACTTGTCACACACAGTGCCTCCAGGACTCCACTCTCGGAGTCTGTAGGTCTAGACCACAGGCACAGCTGCAGCGCACCGGATATCAGTGTCCTGGGCTGTACGACCTAAGGGTAGCAGGGCTCTTGCTGTCGGAGCCTGTCTGGAGTAGCTTACAGCTTCCTCTATGCTTCATGATTTTCATCTGTTTCAAAGGAAAAAACAGGTGTGTGGAAAAAAGACCAAAGATAAATTCATAGGTGTAGAAGGCAGGCCTTATGGAGGCCTTCAGGTTGGTTGGTTTTCCTAAGAACTTTAGAAATTAAAGACACTCCAAGGGCTTCTCTGGATTTGAGGCTGCCGAAGCACCGTGTCTGTCTTTATTCAGAGCGGTCAGCATGGGAGTCAGCGCGCGGAGAGCTCCGGAGGCGATGCCTTTGGGATGGAAATAGTCTTAGTTCTCCTGTGACTGAGTGCTGAGCATAAGTGGGGGCCAGAGGGGCCAGAAATTGTATCACTACATGAATGATGGTCATAAAACCGACCAAATGCCGCTCGTTCTGAGCAAAGTCTCCTGCCTCTGATTGGAAGAGAATCAAGGTGTCTTGTTACTTTAGCTTCCTTGGCTTCTGTCTGCCCCTCTCAGTTTCCCCCTTACCTGCACGCATCCTCTTTGTGTTCCCTCTTCCATCCCGCCCCTGTGCCCACGCTGGTTATCCTGCCCCCGTGTCTTTGTTCGGTTGCTTCCTCCCCGCCCTGCATCGACCTCTCTTTCTCCGGCAGATGTGTTCATTTCCTTTTTCCTAAAAGGCAGAAGGGCACTAGCGTGTGCTGAGTGCCTGGGGCCCGGACTGAGGATGCTGCAGAGCGGAGGCACAGCTGAGTCATGGTTGGCCCGCGCCGAGCGAGAAATAAAACTTCGTTGTTTGAAGCCACTGGGATTTCAGAAACATTTGTTACCACAGCAAATCCCAGCCTGTCCTGACTGATACCATATGTATATGCTCCTGTGAATTATTTGCAGAAGTTAGGCCTGGCCCACGTTTGTTTGTTCATTTGTTTGTCAGAGGCTTAAAAGAACCCATATTTATAATAAACCCATATTTATTATTTCTGTGAACAGGAACCCAGGCATGGTCTAGCTGGGCCCTCTGTTTCAGGGCCTCTCACGGGTCCCGTCTGAAGATATGCTTCCAAGCCCACTCACATGACTGGTGGCAAGTTTCCCTTCCTAGGACCTCAGTTCCTTGCTGGCAGTTGGCTGGAGGCTGCCTTGAGTTCGTTGCCTTGTCAGACCCATAGTCTTGATCAGATTCTTGGACCTTCACCCCGTTCCCCCCGCCTTTTCTGCTTCCCACCTGTTCAGAGACCCAACTCACATACCTCTCCCCGACAAGTCGTGGCCAGACCTCTCTCTTTCCAACAATGTCTGCAGCCTCTTCTCTGTAATGCCGACACATGTCGTTCATTCTGGTGCGATGCGTCATCTTTTATCCATCTGGACTGTCTGCGACGACACTATTAGCTTCTTGGGAGTAGGGAGCCCATCTTACGCACTGTTCCCCCTGACAGTGCCTTACATTTAGTAGACAGTGATGTTTGATGAATCGATGGATGAAGCTTTGCTAGAATGCATGGAAGGTGCAGAAATATGCTTTCGCAGATCTGGGGTGAAAGTGTGCCCCTTTTATGACTTTACTCTTTTATCCTTATTTTATATGAAATAATAGCTGCTTCGCCTTGACAGCTTCCCTGAGACTGATCAAAATGCCTTTTTTTTAACAGTTGTTCCTCTTCCTATATTTTTGCAGATATATTTCATCCTGTAGGACACAGAGCGTCATGGTCAACACTACATTTATTGCATTATGTCCTGTTTTTTTATGGACATAAATTTTAAGCACAGTGAGGAGGCTAAAAGATGTGATTAATCTGGCTATTCTTATGATGCGTGCCTTACGTCCACTCAGAGTCAGTGGGCATTTTTAAATCAAATGTGAAGTTGTCCTCTTCTCTCCAAAGGACATTTTCCTTGTCAGCACCATGTGCCCGTTAGGTTACTGGGTGTAAATTGAAGTACTTAGCTTTATTTTGCAAAGTAAAAGATTAATCTGCAAAATGACCACACTTGAAGTAGTTAGTATAGAAGCAGTAGCGGCGGTAGTAGGAATTATAGTAACAACTGGAGGGAGACAGGTCAGTGCCCAGGATGCTCCCGTCTGCACACTAAGCTCCCCGGATTGCCCATACTTCAGAACCAGCCAGAGTGTCACTGGCTCCCGCCGACTGCGCCCACCTGCCGCCCCGGGGGACGCGGGTACCGCCCGCTGGAGCACGGCAGCCCATGTGATTCTGCTCCCTGTGTCTGACAGGTTCAGTGGGAGAGCCCAGTCCTCCCCCTGCTGACCCCCTCCGACCACCTAACCCCTGCCCATTAGACCACCTCTACCTGCCTGGGGGCAGAAGCCAGAGCTGTCATGCTCGCTGTGTTCCGTTTCCTGGCACAGGATGTCCCCCACAGACGGGCGCTCCATGAATCCTGCGGAGCGACACCGGGGGCAGCACAAGGGCAGTGCAGTGATGTGCAGAGGCGGGTACCAGGTAGTGTTTTGCCAGGTGCGTGTGTTAGAATTTCAGAGGTCAGGAGGTCATATGAAGGTCATATTAAGCCGTCCGAGGGTTAGTGAATCAGTGCAAGGGGTAAATTATCCTAACTGGTAAAGTAATATCAAATACTAGTTGTGAAAATACAGTTGACCCTTGAGCGACATGTTTGAACTGTGTGTATCCACTTATATGTGGATATTTTTCAGTAAATGCAGTCCACTGGTGTAAGTGTATTTTCTCTCTCTTAGGATTCTCTTATTAACCTGTTCTTTTCCCTAGCTTTGCCTGTTGTGAGAACAGAGTATATAAAAACATACAAAATATGTGCTCATTGACTGTGTCGTCAGTAGGGCTCCTGGTCAGCAGCGGGCTCTTAACAAAGTTTGGGGGAACCAAAAGTTGGATGGGAGTTTTTGACAGTGTGGGTGGGTTGGTGCCCTAATCCTGTGTTGTTCAAGGGGCAACAGTGGTTATTTTCCACATCAGATTTTATCAAGGATAAATAAGGTTACTTCCAGATTTTGCAACTTTTTTTAGAAATTGAAGGATGCATCGGAAAAAAACGCGCAGTGGTCACTTTGCCAAGCATAGAGTCTTAACTGACAAAGCTAATGATCTAGAAAAACCTATGTTGGAAAATGTCATTTATTATATGTGTCTGGAAGTGCAGATGGGAAAACAGATTTTTTTCTTTTTGCAGTAGATTCATTAAGTGTTTGGGAAGAGGCTGTCTTCCACACCTTCCCCAGCCTGCGTAGTTTGAGACTAAACCGGAGCTCTGCTTGCCTCCCGTCTCTCAGGGAAGAGGCGCTGCTGCTCTTTACTTACAGGCCCGGCCCGTCTGCAGGCCTGCGGCAGGGCATCTGCCAGCACAGCCTGGGCGCCCGAGGGCCCCCGCCACCGGCACGGGTAGCGCCAATGCTGCGGGAATGGACATCAAATAGCCGGTGACACTTACTGCTTGCACAGAAGCCTCGGTGCTTGCCCCGGTCGTCCGCGCAGCCTGGCCCTGGCTTTGAACGCATGCCTGGGGGCCCGGGCTGGGCTGTGCGTGCATTGCTGTGAGCCGGGCCGTGAGTGCCCCGGCACAGGTCCTGCCGGCCACCGTGCACCTCGGAGTGGCCGTCTGCTTGCCTCCTGGCGGGCTGACCTGGCGGGTGGAGCGCTACTCTCTGGGTGCTGTGGCAATTTGCCGTCCACACCGAAGTCACATCTAGCCCGGTTGCTTTTTGTCTGCTGCAGGGTTTTTTTGTTTGCTTTTTTGTTTTTTGTTTAAGATTTTATTTTTTATTTGTCAGACACAGAGAGAGAGCGAGCGAGCACAAGCAGGGGGAGCATCAGGCAGAGGGAGAAGCAGGCTCCCCGCTGAGCAGGGAGTCCAATGCGGGACTCGATCCCCGGACCTTGGAATCATGACCTGAGCCGAAGGCAGACGCTTCACTCACTGAGCCTTCCAGGTGCCCCTTGCCACGGGTTGGTTTCAAAGACGTGGGGCATAGTTGGAGGACACCTGGCCTTGCCAAGGACATGGCCAGTCACACCTCCCCGTGGGTGACTTACGCAGCCTCCATGGTGGTCACCCCACAGCAGTCCCCAGTTTCTCCCGCCCTGACTTCCCCGCTCATCCTCGTGGCCCACTTTCTCAGCTCCCGCCTCTGAGGGTCGTGAGCCAAGTCAAAGCTTCTCAGCCCGGCAGAGAGACATGGTGTCACGGCCTGCCGACCTGGGTCTCATATCCCTGGGGGTTGTTTCAGCTCCCTGCAGGCTCCCCTCCGTCCTGCTTCTCAGAGAAAGCTGGGACCTCTCCTGCCAACTCTTGTCTCCATGTCGGAGCTGTGTCTTCACCTTCTTTCGTTCTGCTGAGAAGGAACAGCCTCCCCCCACCCTGCCAGCCAGTCGCCAAGGCGAGCTGGGGCCCCTGCCAGGAGCTCTCTGATGATGCTGTCCTAGCTTTGTCCCATAGTCCCTGTCCTTTGACATACTGTCCTGCTCTCCTTCTACCTTTAATGCCCTTTATCAAGAATATGCCACTCGAGAGTTCGTCAGGCCCCTGTAGCCCAGGTCCTTCCCGCGGCCCTGCCGTGCCCTCTGATGGAGCTGGGACTGCCAGTCACCCGTTCCCATGTTTGCTCTTGCTGCCCAGTGTCCTCGAGTTCTCCAAGTTGCAGGACTCTGGGTCAGGAGTCAGATCTGCATTTCAAAACCCAGTTCTAAAGTCTCTTCTCACTGTGACTGTAATCAAAAATCATCTTGTATCAAAAGATGACTTAAGTCAACATATTGGATTTTTAGCTCTCTGTTCCAAGTGAAGAGGCCCTGATTAAACTGTTCCATGGGAGGGGCGCCCGGGGGGCTCAGTGGGTTAAGCATCTGCCTTTGGCTCAGGTCATGATCTCAGGGTCCTGGGATCGAGCCCCGCATCGGGCTCCCTGCTCGGTGAAGAGTCTGTTTCTCCTTCTGCCCCTCACCCTGCTCATGCTCGCTCGCTCTCTCTCTTTCTCACAAAGAAATTTTTAAACTATTCCATTGGAAATTTGTGTCCAGAAACTGCTCCATCAAAATAGCATTATTCTAAGGATGTGAGATTGCATTTCTTCTGAAAAACAAAAAAACCAAAAAACCAAAAACCAAACAAGAGTGAAATCCATTACATAACTGTTGATCAGTAAAGCATTTAATTAAGAAAATATAAGGCAAATTATAATTTTTTGGAGAAGGAAGCAGTCAGATGGGACTTTTCTGCCTGGTACTGCTTGGCTCTGCTTGGCTCTCACTAGTCTTGTCCTGAGACGGGAGCCGGTAAAGCTCAGGGCAGTCCCTGCACCAGGCCTGGCCTGGTCTTTCGTCACTTCCTGCCCTGCGCGGTTTCAGGGTAAATCTAACTCTTCTACTTCTCACAGAAGAATTTTTCTTAATGACATCTTTATTTTCCCCCAGGAAGTGTTAATACTGACGGGGAAATAGCCAGTAAGTACTGATGGCATCTTGGTGCCTGGTTTTTGTTTTGTTTTGTTTTTGTTTTTGTTTGGTACAACTATGTTTAAAGAGTTTTGGTACCTATTTTGGACTCTAATGAGATGAGAGACGAAATTTTATCAACCAAAGACGAATGTCAGATCTGTTTGCTTCTCAGCTACTCCATCCAAAGTCATAGACATTTGAAATTACGTTTGGTTAGTCAATGAATGTCTTGACTGAGTGTGAGAATGTTTTGTTTTGACTCGAATAAATATAATCTTATAATTCAGTTCATTGCAGTTTTAAATGGGATTTTTTTACCAGTAATGTTGAATATTTGTCATATCTCAGGGTCATACTTTTGGAAGTCCTCTTTCCAGGAGATACAAGGTTATCGAGACTTCTGAGCTAGACTCGTTGTTGGTAACTTAGTTTGACAGCCGCAGTTCAGAGACCTCTACCCTCTCTTCCCTTGGAACTTTTGCAATTTGCTGTCCGACCAGTGACCCAGGGAAATAGCGCTGGGATGGTGCGTTCACGAACCTCTGTGGATAGAAGTGGCTGCAGGGGCCGTGGGGACACCAACTTCACCTTGGAGCTGGGTTCTCGGACACGCATCCCCACCCACCTCTTGTGACCAGCTTTTGTTGCGTTAGGATTGACCAAAGTAAACTTGTGGTAGCTGGTGACAGCATGCATGGGGACTTCAGTGGTATGCCTGAGAATGTGGGCGTTTCACAGGCCCGATTTTGTGACATTAGGGTCGATTGATCCCGTCAGCAGTTGGCCCATCTTTATCAGAACCCCCAAGTCTGAGTGCTGCGGGTTCTCAGCTTCCAGGCTGCACTCTTGGAGTTCAGCCTTACTAGCTGCTTCCAGACTCCTTCAGTTTCCTTTGGGCCTGAAGGCAGAACATTTAAGGGGCCAAGGTTCATTTCCCTAACAACATGATAACTAGGAGACTTGAAAGTAGCCAAAAAGATATTGTCGTTTAAGAACTTGGAGATAGTATAGGTTTAATGATTGATACACCTGTGGGGTGTTTTAGAGGCTGTTCAGACTTATCACGAGAATGATGGGAATTCCAGATAATGGAATATTAGAAGTTGTTGGAACACTAGTGTGGCATAATTCTAGTGAAGAAAATACTGGAAAGAAATTCCAAATAATACCAATATCCAAATAATACCAAATAATATCCAAATAATACCAATTACTTGGTATTGAATACCAATACAAATTCCAAATATAATGCAGGGAAGGGGAGCATATGTATCTACATGTATTTGATACACACATGATTTCTGGGGCCGGCATTCTTCTGTCCAACATGAAGGGAATTGGACCAGGTGATTTCTGAGTTACCGTCTAGGTCTGGGATTTTATGACAGTGGAAGTTACTTTTAAGTAAATATGGTATCCTTCCTGATGGTTGCAAACTCATAGATTCACTGTCGTGGTCTCACTAATATCACTTACCTCTAAACTTTATATTGTCCTTCAGAATATCTCTGTTGCATTTTATTTTTGTTTTATTTTGTTGATGTGTAATTGACATACAATATTACATTAGTTTCGGTTGTACAACATAGTGATTTCATTTATATACATTACAAGATGATCACCATGATAAATCTAGCTACCAGCCATTACCATACACAGTTATTATAGTGTCATTAACTATGTTCCCTAAACTGTATGTTGCATCCCTGGGTCTTACTTATTTTATAACTGGAAGTTTATACCTTTTAATCCCCTTGCCCAATTTCATCCATCCCTACCCTTCTCCCCTCTGGCAATCACCAGGTTGTTCTCTGTGTGTATGAGTCTGTTTCGGTTTTGTTTCATTTTTGGATTCCACATATCTAGACACCGCATGTGTCTTTCTCTCTTTGACTCATTTCACTTAGCATAGTATTGTCTGGGTCCATCCATGCTGTTTCAGATGGCAAGATTTCATTCTTTTTTATGGCTGCATAATATTTCATTCTCTCTCTTGCATGTGCTCTCTCTCTTTCTATGTATATGTATATATATATAATTAAAATATGTATTATGGTGAAGGGTATAATAAATAATATGTGATCGTATCATAATTAATATGTTATAATGTATAGTGTACACATACATACACACCACATTTTTTTTTTTAGATTTTTATTTATTCGAGAGAGAGAGAGTGACAGAGAGAGAGAGAGAATGAGCAGGGAGGAGAGGAAGAAGCAGGCTCCCCACTGAGCAGAGAGCCTGATGCGGGACTCAGTCCCGGGACCCAGGGATCATGACCTGAGCCGAAGGCAGACACTTAGCCAACTGAGCCACCCAGGCGCCCCTCCACACCACATCTTTATCCACTCATCTATCGATGGACACTTAGATTGCTTCCGTATCTTGGCCCTTGTAAATTATGAAGCAGTGAACATAGGGTTACATATATCTCTTTGGATTAGTGTTTTCATTTTCTTCAGATAAATACCAAGAAGTAGAATTGCTAGATCATAGGATAGTTCTAGTTTTAATTTTTTGAGGAATCACCATACTGTTTTCCAGAGTGGTTGTACCAGTTTGCATTCCTGCCAATAATGCAAGAGGGTTCCCCTTTCTCTGCATCCTCGCCAACACCTGCTGTTTCCTGTGCTGCTGATCTTGGCCATTCTGACAGGTGTGAAGTAGTATCTCATTGTGGTTTTGATTTGTATTTCCCTGATGATGAGTGATGTTGAGGATCTTTTCATGTGTCTGTTGGCCGTCTGTTTGATTTCAGGAAATGTGTATTCAGGTCCTCTGCCCATTTTCTAATTGGTTTGTTTGGCTTTTTTTGATAATTGAGTTGTGTGAGTGCTTTATGTATTTTAGATATTAACTCCTTATTGATTATGTGATTTGAAAGTATCTTCTCCCATTCAGAAAGTTGCTTTTTTATTTTGTTGATGGTTTCCTTCACTGTACAAAAGCCTTTTAGTTTGATGTAGTCCCATTTTGTTTATTTGTACTTTTGTTGCCCTTGCTTGAGAAGACATACCCAAAAAATATTGCGCAGACCACTTGTTCAAGAGCTTACTGCCAGTGTTTGTTTTTTTTTTTTTTTCCCCTAGCGGTTTTATGGTTTCTACTCTTACATATGAGTCCTTAATCTGTTTGAGTTTATTTTTGTATGTGGTGTAGGAAAGTGGTCCAGATTCATTCTTTTGCATGTAATCGTCTAGTTTTCCCAACACCATTTATTGAAGAGACAGTCTTTCTCTCCGTTGTGTATTCCTGTCTCTGTTAAAGATTGACTGTAGAGTTGTGGATTTATTTCTGAACTCTATATTCTATTCTGTTGGTTTGTGTATCTGTTTTTTGCCAGTACCATACTGTTTTGATTACTGTAGCTTTGTAGTATAGTTCAAAACCTGGGATGGGTATGCCTTGTTCTTGTTTCTTAAGATTATATTGGTCATTTGGGGTCTTCTGTGGCTCCATACAAATTTTAGAATTATTTGTTCTAGTTCTGTGAAAAAGCTGTTGGTATTTGATAGGGATTCCATTAAATTTGTGGATTGCTGTAGGTAGTATGGACATTTTAACAATATTAATTGTTCCAATCCATGAACACGGTATATCTTTCCCATTTAGTAATATCATCTTTAATATTTTTCATCAGTGTCTATAGTTTTCAGAGTATAGGTCTTTCACCTCCTTAAATTTATTCTTAGGCATATTCTTCTTTTTTTTTTTTTTAAAGGTTTTATTTATTTATTTGACAAGTAGGCAGAGAGGCAGGCAGGGTGTTGGGGAGCAGGCTTCCTGCTGAGCAGAGAGCCCGATGTGGGGCTCGATCCCAGGACCCTGAGATCATGACCTGAGCCAAAGGCAGAGACTTAACCCACTGAGCCACCTAGGCGCCCCTATATTATTCTTTTTGATGCAGTTGTAAATGGGATTATTTCCTTAATTTCTCTGTCTGATAATTTATTATTAGAATTTAGAAATGCAACAGATTTATGTACTATTAGTTTATGTGTATTATTTGTATCCCACAACTATACTGAGTTCATTTATTACTACTGATAGGTTTTTGGTGGAGTTTTATGTTTTGACCTCATATTGTGCATATCTTATTTTGTATATTCTTTGATGAATTACTGTAGGTCTAGATGATTTTACTACTTTGTTTTTTAACCTTCATATCAACTGTGAACTTTACATTTACCTTTACCAGTGAGTTTTGTGTGTGTGTGTGTGTGTTTTAATTTCTAGTTATGGCCTTTTCTATTTAAAGAAATCCCTTTAACATTTCCTGCAAAGCTGGTTTGGTAGTGATGGACTCCTTTAGCTTTTGCTTGTCTGGGAAGCTCTTTAGAGATAACGCAGCCTTACTGGGTAGAGTATTCTCGATTGTAAGTTTTGGTCCTTCAGGACCTTGAGTATATTGTGCTACTCCCATCTGGCCTGTAAAGTTTCTGCTGAAAACTCATCTCAGAGTCTTAGGCAGGGGCTCCCTTGTACAAAACTAGTTGTTTATCCCCTGCTGCTTTTAAGATTCTCTCTTTAACTGTTGAAACTTTAATTATAATGTGTCTTGGTATGGATTTCTTTGGTTCATCTTATTTGGAACTCTCTGTGCCTCCTGGATCTGATGTCTGTTTCCTCAGCAGGTTAGAGACATTTTCAGCCATTATTTCTTCAAATAGGTTCTCTATCCCTTTCTCTCTTACTTCTCCCTCGGGGAGCCCTGTAGTGTGAATGGTGGTGCACTTTATGTTGTCTCAGAGGTCCCTTAAACTATCCTCATTTTTAAATTTCTTCTTTCTTTTTGCTGTTTCGGTTGGGTGATTTCCACTACCCCGTCTTCCAGACTGCTGCTCTCTTCTGCATCTTCTGATCTGCTATTGATTCCCTGAAGGGTGTTTTCCATCTTAGTTACTGGATTCTTCAGCTCCGAGTCTTTTTTCTATTTTCACCTTTGTTGAGGTTCTCACTGTGTTTGTCCATTCTTCTCTTGAGTTCAGAGAGCGTCTTCATGATCATTACTCTGAACTCTTTCTCTGGTAGATCACTTAACTCTTTCATTTATTCTTTTTCGAAGGTTTTGTCTCATTTTATTTGGAACATACTCCTCTGTCCCCTCATTTTGCCTGACTCGGTTTATTTCTATGTATCAGGTTGATCAGTTATGTCTCCCGGCCTTGAAGGAGTTTCTTAACGCAGAAGGTGTCCTGTGGGACCCACTAGAGCGAACCGCTGTGGTCACCCAAGCCAGGTGCCCCAGGGATGAGCCCTGTGTGGGCTGCCTGCACCCCTCTGTTGTGGCCGGGCTGCAGTTGGTACGCACCCACTCTGTGTAGGGCAGGTCTCTGGCACGGCTGGCAGCACGGTCCTGCCTCTGACTGTCGTAGGCATTCTAGTGCATGGAGGGAGTTTCCCAGAGCAGGCTGCTTGGGAAGGCCTCCGGTTTTGGCCTGCTGGGGTGGCAGGTTTGGGTTTATGCTGAATTTTCAGTTTGTTTGTTTGTTTGTTTAACTAATCTCTATACCCAGTGTGGGGCTTGAACTCACAACCCTGAGATCAAGAGTCCTATGTGTTCGTCTGATTAAGCTAGCCAGGTGGCCCAATATGCTGAACTTTATTTTTTTTAATTTTGAAAAAAAATTATCTTTTCAGTTTTTTTTTTTAATTTTTAGTTTTTTTATTAACATATATAATGTATTATTAGCCCTAGTGGTACGGGTCTGTGAATTGCTAATTTTGAAAAAAATTTAAAAATTTTAAAAGATTTTATTTATTGAGAATGAGCACAAGTTGCGGGGAGGGGCAGAGGGAGTGGGAAAAGCAGACTCCGGGCTGAGCAGGACCCTGGGATCACGACAGAGCCAAAGGCAGACACTTAACCAACTGAACCACCCAGGAATTTATGCTGAATTTTAAATGATAGCAATATTTACCAAACATTTTTCTAGAATTCCATCAAGAAAAAAATGTATTTACCATATCAGAACTTACGCTGTATTTATGAAAGTAGGACAACTGATTGTCCTTTGCTTTAAAGTAACATCCAGAAAACAGTGGCCTGAGTCTTTCCCCAGTCCCACCACTTATTACTGGGCAACCTTGGTCACACTGTTCTGTGCCCATCAGTTATGGCATCAGTAGCATGGGTGATAACAGTGCCTGTTTCCTACGCATCACAGTGATTAAATTATAGTTGGCCCTGGGACAATGCGTGTGTTAGGAACACTGACCCCTTCCACCCCCAATGAAAATCCACTTACACCTTTTTACTCCCCAAAAACTTAACTACCAATAACCTGTTGACAGAAGTGTTATGGATAATGTAGACCATTGATTAGCACATAGTTTGTATATGTATTATGTAGTGTATTCTTATAATAAAGTAAGCCTGAGGAAAGAAAATGTTATTAAGGAAATACCAAGAAAGAGAAAAGTACATTTACAGGACTGGACTGTAAAAAAATCCATAGATAAGTGGACCTGCACAATTCAAACCGTGTTGTTCAAGGGTCAACCGTATATAAATACATGTAAAGTTCTCGAAAGAGTTCCTTGCACAGAGTGCTTAGCGAATGGCCATCGCTGGTATCAACCTCCCTCCCTCCCCGCCTCCTCTCCGTCTCACTCCTGGAGATGCAGAGAGCCGTTCTATGCACCAAGCACGGTACTTCCTTTTCTAGGACAAGAGTTTATGTGCATGCTCTGAGTGTCAGTCATCCCGTCAAGGAGATTGGTTTCACAGTGGTGGTCATAATGTTCTCACCTTATAAGTGACTGGGGACTCTGATCATGCTGGATTGATTAATTTGACCAGAGTCCAGTCTTTATCCTGAATCACTGAAATCTGAAATAGCTGAAATGAAACATAAGGTACTAAGAAGCTGATGACGAGGAATTCGAGCCTGCTTCCTTAATGCAGATGAGTCCTTCGGAAACAATAACTGATCTTTACCGTTCTGTGTATCTCCACTTTCATTATTGATAAGTTGGAGGAGCGGCAAGTGTAAGTACCTTATCGAGAAGCACAGATTATGTGCTGGAATTGTCTTCTTGATTAGGGAGTAGAGTCCTCAGCTTAATCAGTAGATTGAGATAGTTGGGGAGTGTCAAAAGACAAAGGAACAAAGGATTTTAGAAGTTACTTGTCCAGCCCCCTTTCCAAGCAGGGAAATGGAGGCGCAGGGTGCTGGGCGGCGGTGAGGTGAGGTGGAGCGTGGAGAAGGGATATTTGTGACCATCCGGCACAGAGGACTGCCGTGCGTGGTCCTCTTTGCTCCCTCTTGGCTGCTTAGAGCAGAGCTCTCTCAGATAAATGTGTTTAAAGGTAGATTTGGGGGAAAAGTGAGAAGAAGAAAGAATATTCTCTGACCCCTAGATGTTGGGAGACTATCCTCATCATACGGGATGGGAGGTGGAAGGAACAGAGAAGAAAAGCTGTGTTTCTGCAGCCTGTGTAAACGCCTCTCAGACCAGGAGGGTGAGGTCCCGGTTTCCCTGGGGGGAGCCGCACTGCAGCCAGCTCACCTGGTCCCTTGGCCCTGCTGCTCACCGCCCTGTGGAGTCATGGTGGTTTGGGAAGTTGTCACCTCCTGTGTCTTGCCTCCAGTCTGGGCAGTGAGGGAGCCATAGAGAGGAAATCTAATTCCCCAAGGTCTGCGCCTCCTCCGCCACCCAGCAAAGGGTAGAACGTCTCTTTGCACTTGAAGGAGGCAGAGTTCTTTGAATGAAGCACCATGCGAGCCCCTGGAGAGTCTCTGGTGGTCGGAACAGGCGTGGCCCCTGCCTCACTAGAGACCTGCCTGAGATGCTTTCACGCATGAACATATGTGTGCACACGTGCGCTTGCACACGCACACTCATGGGGGGCAGGCATGAGGGTGCCTGGGGTGTCGGCCCACAGGAGGCAGAGCAGGGAGCCCAGGGTGGTTGGCCAGGGTGGCCCCAGAGAGGGGTCTCCTGGCTTGTGTTAAGGGACTCACCTGACTGCTGCTGGGCAGAACCCCCGAGGCACTGCCATGCTTTTTAGTCCGCCCATCACACGGCACCTGCCAGAGCGTCTTCCGTTTCACATGGTCAGTAAATAAAATATCTGTTGAATGAATGAATTTCTAGCCCTAACCTGTCTTCATTTTTTTCCTCCCCTGAGTCAGTAAACATTTCGTGAGTGGATAAATGTTTGGCAGTCAGAAAACGCTGATTGATCATGACTGTCTTTGGTTCCCGGTTGTCTATCTTCAGGGTTTACAGTTGGTGACTAGTAAAGTTTTTGAGGAGGCATATCTTTTGCAGTGTTTCAGCAAATTTCAATTTAATTTAAACTGAATACAGGTTACAGATTTCCGTGTCTTCTAATAAAAAAACCAATTCTTCCATCTTAGAGTAATTTTGTAAGTTTATTGAATGTTGATATTTTTTCCACTAATCTTACTTTCTTAATTTAAACATTTTTATTTCAAGGTAATACACATTTTTATAGAAAAATTAAATATGTGTATATAAGTGAAAAGCAAATAATTTTAATTTTATGTGTATTGACGTATTTATTTGATCAGACTGAGTGAATTAAAAGAACTTTATGGTGGAAAATTCCCTGAAGAATTGAATGTAATCTGCCTTTTAAAAATAAAAGTCTTAAAAATCGATTTTTTCCCCCTCAAGAGCCAAATACACGAGCCCTGCTCTGATTCTGACGTGTGGTCATCCGAGCCGGCTTTTACATCCTGCGGCTCTTCTGCAGTTTGTCGTCCCGTTCAGCTGTGTTGTGTCTGCTGAGAAAACGCAGGGCGGGTTGAGCTTGAAAGTGCTGCCCGTGCGGCCTTCCTGGGCCAGACGCCTCCGTGTTCCGTGGAAGTCTCGCTTCTGCACCACCGCCCACCCCACTCTGCATTTTCCCCTTTCTCTCCTGCTGTCCTCCCCTGCCCTGTCCACGTTCCCCTTTTCTTCTTTTTTGTTTCCCTCCCACCTTGTCTCCTTCATTCATCGTCCTGCGGGGGAAACCCTTCTTGTCTTCTGATCACCCTCTGGCCTCCTTCCCTCTGTGACGTTGTGGAATCGAGTTGGAGAGCAGGGGTCCGCCCCTGCGTCAGGACTGGGGGGTAGAGCTGCCTTTAGCCTCTCTTTTCTCCTAGTCTGCACGGACCTAGCATTTCTGCGAGCCTGAGCCACGCTGGGTTCAGGGAGGATGCCACGGGGCTGCTCTGTGGAGGAGTCTCTCGGGGCATGGAAAGCACCAAAGAGCTCTTGCTTCTGTGAGGAGGAGTCACGGCCCCCAGACGTGTCATTGTGTCCACCCACAGTTCAGATCTGAGGTGCGGGGACGGATTTTATCCTTGTAGAAATAAGAGAAATGATCCCATCACCAGAATTAGGTGTGACTGCCCACAGCTAGTTAACTGTGCTGTCCCTTTTAATATACACTTAAGAAGTGAAGCCGAATATAATCTTCATCATATTTTAGTTGGAAAATTTTAATTGCATGCTATTACTTTTTTTTTTTTTTAATCAGCCTAAACCAGGTACAACTTCTGAATTACGTGTTTTGCCCTCCCTGATACTATGGAGCCATTACTGAGTCACTGAACTACCACATATATTTTTTGAAATTAACTATTACATATTCTAGTAGGCTATAAATTGTTTAAAATACAGTATTTAGGAGTCATTTTTATGAACTGAGCCACTCTCCTTTTAGTATATTTAAATGCCTCTGTGAGGTGATTATTGAATGTGTTCAACTTGATTTCCTCATAAAAGTCTGCATAGGGGAGGTGAGTGTTCTTTAGAAAAGTAAAGATCTGATTTTGAAAAGTGTTTAGTGTTTGTGTCTCAGAGGCCATTTGCGTGTTTTAATCCTCTTTTTTTTTTTTTTTTTCCCCCTTAGAGGGTTTTGAATCTTTCTTCAGGTTGAATATGTTCCTTTGGAGAATTATTTTAGGAAATGCCGCTCTCTCTGTATGTGGGAGCATTTAACTTTGGTTTGGTTTATTTTAAAAATGCTTTCTGTTAGATGTTAAAAAGAAAACAAACTTTAAGTCAAATGCATTTTGTTCGTGTGCAGAGCTGTTGCAAAGCTGTTTCCCATACTAGATGTTTCTGAATCAGGAATTCACATAATAACGAAGTCTGCTTATTTTGGTTCTCCACAAAGGTTTGTTGTATGAGCTTAAAATAAGGCTGCAGCTGATCTGTGTAACACATATTAACTGTTGATTTAGTGTAAGCACGCGTCTGTGTCTCTCATTTCGGATCAGCCCAGCAATCGGCATGCCGTGCAGCAGCCATCTTCTTTTCTACTTTATTAAATCTCTGTCAATTATAAATATCAAGGTTTTACATTAATGTCAAGATAGTGCATCAAAAATTCATGGAATATGTGACTTTTTCCAAGGGTATTTAATACTTAATGCATTTGTGTCATTTTTCTTTCCAGAGATATTGACAGGTTTTATTAAGTGTTTGTTAGGGAGATTTCATTTTTATCAGGGGACTATAAAGAGAAGCTGCATGCTAAATCAATTTTTTAAAGCCAGAATATTGTTCATTTTTTCATCTTCAAACTCTTGTAATCCATAGGTTTTATTTAAATTTCCTCTCGGTTTATTTTTGTTTTATGTGAGTGATAGTTCAAGACAGAACTTTAATAAGGATCAAATATGCTGACTGTAGTGGTTTTTAATTTCCTTAAGCATAGCTACCAGACCCGTGCAATATGGTAAATTCTTCAAAATGTCATACTTACATATTTAGCAATATTACTTCTTTTTATTGAAGCCAAACAAGCGATTTTAGATATTAATCTTTCCCAAACACAGTGATTATTTTGTATTAGATACAATATTACTGTGTCTCATCTGGAATACCTCCTTTTGGCAGAAAAGGGAGCGGAAGAGGACTTCACTGGGTTGCCTGTTGGCGTAAGGAAACTGGAGTCTTCTTTGAAGAGTAAAAGCTCTTTCGGGCTTCAAGACTGGTTATGAGCTTGGCCAGCTCTTGGTTTCTCCAACTTCAGATATTTACAGTGCTCAAGAAAGCAAAAATATCAGTCACTTGAAAATCTGCAGAAAACTCTGTGGCTAGTTTCTAACCCTGTCTTTATGGGGGTGGGAGGTGGGGAGGGAGCGAACGCTTTGGCAGATCCCAGACCTGCCCCTGACACTGCGTGGTGGCGCTCCTGCCATCCCACGTAGATCCGCGTCTCGGAAACGAGTCACAGCTGAAGCTAATTGGGCACAAAGTGTAAGCTTTCTGTTTCAATAAACTTTTATTTCTGAAGTACAAGTTAGGAATGTGTTCTCTTGGAGAAGATAGGTCATGAAAAACAAAATCTTGATCAGATTTTGCTTTATAAAGTGAGGAGCGTTTGTTATCTTGCCTGTAAAGGATGACCTTAAAGACTTGTTATCTAAGGACATTTTAGGAACTTTCAAATAACTTTGGGTTAGTATTAACATTTTTGCAAGATGTGGTTTTAAACCTTAACTTGGTCTTCAACAGGAAAAAGACTTGGTGTTTAAAAAAAAAAAATCATTCTGTCCAGAGCTTCAAGAGTGTGTGAAAGAGGTGTTTTTCTTATTCTTGTTCATTTTTTCAGGATATGTGAAAATAGCTCTTTCCAGAGTTAAATGTTTTTCACACGCAAATCATTTTCGGTATTTCAGTGGTTCAAGATTCTTGTAAAACTATCGTACAATACTTTTAAGAGGTAGGGTAGGTTTTTTGTTGTTTTGTTTTTTTTTTTTTTTACAAAACAAATTTTGCTTGAGTAAAGCTGTAACAGTAGCTCTTGTAGATAAACCCTAGTTTGGGTATACGGTAAGTTGTTGTTACGTAGGCCTTACCCCGGGAAGGAATTCAGGGATTGAGGAACTCTGTGGCTCTGCCTATTCTAATCTGAGGCCAGTAGGTGGCGATCGTGCCACGTGGTGAGAGCCCTGTCGAAATGGAAGGCGTTTGCCTTTCTCCATAGTGTCAAATTAAATTGGGCTTCAGCATAACTGTTAAGTGCCTGTGTTCTGTGGCAGAATACCTTTTTATATCAGAATTATATCAGGATTACGTACAAGAGGCACACCTTAATTTTTAAGCATGTAAGAACAACTATTTCTAACAGATTCTGCAAATACCGTGTCACCCTACAGCCAAAATAATTGTCAAAATTAATCTGAAGAAAGCATTTGTTTATTTCGCCCCCTGAGTTGTCTTTAGGACTTCATCAGGACAGTGAGTATGAACTTCTGTTTTTGGTAAGAAAGGTATTTAAACAGGAGGAAGGGAAACATTTTTGGAGAGTTAGTTTTCCGTCTTTTTGGCCTTCTTGAGGAGGTCGCCTTATTTGAGTAAGGTTGCAGATCGAAAGAGGTTTCAGAGTCCTGAGTGGTGGGAGACCCTTGCTCAAGTCGTTTTGACATTCAGCATTCCAGTTTTGAAAATTGTCATCCTTCCTCTCATTCAGTAAGTCAGACTTTTTTGGGGAGGGTGGGTCAAATTCTTAATACCTATGGGATTTAGTGTTGGAATTTATTAACTCTCAAATACCATAGTGCATTCCACAGTTTAAATGAATTAAAGCATTTTAAAATAGCAGAAACAATAATGCTTCCCACCTCCTAGAGTTTGAAGAGCAATGGTGTGTGCGTGCCATCCTGCCCCCGTCCGCGGTGGCACAGCTGTGAGGTGTCACCGTGTTGTAAGTGAGGGGGTTTCAGCAGCCGAGGCCCTTGCTGTGGTGCTTCTTATCCGCACAGTGGTTCTGGGTTTGTGGAGGGACAGTTCTGAATTTGTACTTTTATAAGGAAAAACCTGAATACTGTTACGGTTAAATTTTATAAAGGTAAATGGACAGCATCTTTAGGGTTCTTAGGACATGGCCTTTGCATTTTCATTCATTACAGAGAAAAGGGGAAGAAGCTTCAGGCTCTGGGATTCTTGCATCTTCACTGGGGTTGACCAAAGCATCAGGTTTTGTTTTTTGTTTTTTGTTTTTTTCTCTTTTTTTAAAAAACAGAGGTAGAAAATCCCGATCTACCACCAGCAGCTAGAAATTTACTCTGGGCAATATGTCATTTTATATATTGACTTGAAACATACCTTTTTAAATTTCATCTGTGTTCCTGCAGCATTTCCAAATTACACACATATAATGTTATATTTTGACTTTTCTTCCGAAGGGTTAAAACTGGGTGAAGAATTAGACGGGATGGCAGGCACCTGGGAGCTAACACCCAATTGGCAGCCTTTGTAATACATAATTTGCCTAAAATTGCGCACTGAGCACAAGCTTTTGTTTTCTAATTGATTTACGGTTTGAGCCACTTTTACCTCATCCCCTACTGTCCTGTGTGCGGTGCCAGCGAGTACATTACAGGGAGCGATGATAAATGGCCGTGCACTTGTGATGCTAATGTGTCAGGAGTCCAGACTGCGTGCGCACTGAGCTCCGAGCGTGAACCGCGGTGCAGAGACCGGACAGCGGGGTCTTGTCGTGGGCAGAGATGGCCGTGTGCTCACTTGGTCACTTGCTGCCGTCTGTCAGAGCGGAACTGGAACCAGAGATTAAAATTATGCTGTTACAACTTTTTTCTTTTAAAGATTTTATTTATTTATTTGATAGAGAGAGATCAGGACCGGGGGAGCAGCAGAGAGAGAGGGGGAAGCAGGCTCCCCGCTGAGCAGAGAGCCCGATGTGGGGCTCGATCCCAGGACCCTGAGATCCTGACCCGAGCCGAAGGTAGAGACTTAACCCACTGAGCCCCCCAGGCGGCCAAACAACTTCTAATTTCTTAACTGAAACAAAAAGTTTTTGCCTGCTCTAAAGGTCCAAGGTGGGAGGGTTGTTGTGATGAGAGAAAAGGAATGGATAAAACATTCTCGTAAGTGTGAGGTTTGGGACATTTTTACCAAATGTTGTTTTGTCCAGAGGGAAAGAAATGTAGTCCCAATTTAAATGGGCCAATCTCTGTTTTCTCGTTGCCTTGTTTGTAAAATTTATGATTTCACAAAACTAGTTTTCTTGATTCTCTGTACTTGAGCCACACGTACGTCTACGATTCATTTGCACATAAGTTGATTTCCATCCAAATGATTTAAGTTGGAGATAAATGAGAGAACCTTCAATTTATTAGAGTGCCTTTAATTGTTCCTTTTATTGATATAAGATGAGATTTGCAATGTATTCCTGAGGGATGTGCGGCTTGTTATGGGGCGAAGATTCGAGAAAGGCCAGGACAGCCCCAACTTTGGAGGCTCCCGGTTTCCATTTGGATCAGACTCTCAGAATGTGGGTTGCCCACCGTTCGTAAAGTCAGTCCACCTTAAATCCTCTTTCTGTGGTGTCTGTGGGTTCTGGTATCGAAATATGAGGAAGCAGATTTATGGCGGCTGCTGGGCACAACAAATTAAGTTGACAGTGATGTATGAGAGCCGGAGAGCATGGTGATCCCTCAGTAGTTCGGCTGGACGCCTCCTGCTTCATTTGGCTCTTGTTAGGATCTGTTAGGCAGCTAAATAATGAAATTCTGCTGACTGATTTCTGTTTTCCCCTTTTCTTTTTTCACGTCTGCTTTCTGAAACTTCTAATTCCCAGACCCATCCTCATGCCAACAAACTGCCCTTGAAAGATGCTTTCACTTATGAGGACTACAGGTTGGTGTGGGGAGCGCGCGCGCGTGTGTGTGTCTATGCGTGTGTGTGTGTGTGTGTGTGTGTGTGTGTGTGTTGGGGGTGGCAAGGGATGGATGCGGGGTGTGGTTGTTTGCATCTTTGGTGTGTGTTGTGTGTTGTGTGTGTTGGGGGTTGGTTTCTGAGTGATCTGGGGATCTTGGAAGTGGGAAGTACTTCAGTAAGAGGTGTCGTGCTGTGACCAGTTAAAGCCTCCGGACAGGTAGTCCTGCCGAAGTTCTAATGGCAGCTGGGTAAGGATCGGCATTTTCATAACCACACAAATTGCCCCCCCCCCCCGCCCCGTAGTGGTGGGGTTAGCTGAAGTGGGCAAGTGATAGTGGAGATGAGCTTTTGTGTGGGGTGGTCATGAGGACTTTTTCCCCTTTATAAATAGACTATTTCAGTGTAAAGTGAATTTTATAAATATTTAAATTCAGTTAATTAACATATAGTATATTATTAGTTTCAGGGGTAGAATTCAGTGATTCTTCAATCGCGTATAACATCCAATGCCTCCTCCACCACGTGGCCTCCTTAATGCCCGTCACGCAGTTACCCCGTCCCCCCACTCACCTCCCCTCCAGCAGCCGTGTTTGTTTCCTAGAGTTAAGTGTCTCTTATGGTCTGTCTCCCTCTCTGATTTTATCTTATTTTATTTTTCCCTCCCTTCCCCTATGATCCTCTGTTTTGTTTCTTTAATTCCACATATGAGTGAAATCATATAATTTTTTAAACAAAAAGACTTAATTGTGCAGCATAATAAAAAATAACATGCCGCATCTGATAGACTTCTTAGGGGGTTTCTGGTCAAAAAGGAGTTACGTTGTTTGCCTTTCACTGAGGCTTTGTACAGGTGCAGAGTCGGCATTTGGGTAGGAGAAGGTGGTGTGGGCTCAGGGGCGGGGTTCCCGGCTGTGGTGAAGATTGGAGGCCTGGAGATCTCTGTCCCCGGTCCTCCTTCCAGACCCTCTGTCTCCCTGGAACATCCTCCCTTAATCCTCACCCCTGAGTTTTCTCTGTCTCCTTTTCCCTTCCAGGTCCCCATCCCCTCGGCCCTAGATTTAATTTTAAGTGATGGTGAAGGCAGGCAACCATCCCCTGGGGCGCTTAGGAGAAGGTTTTGAACATTGGTGAGACGTCAGACAAACTGTAGTTTCTGGCTGAGGTCTCACTGCACTGGGCTCTGGCATGTGCTTACCATAGTTCACCTGTCTTCTGGTCGTTACAGGTGGGCAGTCTCTTCTGTTATGACTCGACAAAACCAAATTCCCACGGAGGACGGTTCCCGGGTGACCCTGGCGCTGATTCCGTTATGGGACATGTGCAATCACACCAACGGCCTGGTAATGACCCCCTCTGCGTTGTGTTTAATCCGGGGGGCTGGGGTGAATAAGCTTTAGAGTGGCCATTCCACCGACAGATCAGGCCCCTGTACTGCCGCTCTCCATAGGGAACGAGCAGAACCAAGCCGAGACACCCCTCCAGCCTCCCACAAAGAGAAGCTGGTGTTTTTCTCTCTCTGCATTTGCTTAATCCTAAAAACCAGGAACTTGAATCTTACTCCACTTTCAAAAACCACAGTGAGCTGCATTTATTTGCTAAGCCATAATTCCAGCCTAAACATTCATTTTCTTATGTTATTGAACCACAGGCTAAACCAAAGTTGTTTTTTTTCTTACTCTCCTTAAAATGCTGATTGATTGAAGGAAAAAAAACCCAACTTTCTTCTTTCTTGTTTTTCCTTTTCTGTTCCTTGTTTTCTTTCTTTGCTGACTACATTCCCAGCCGTGTGCATTCTCTGATTGCTTCCTGTTCCCTCTCCCTCCGCCTGACACGCTGCCACATCCTCGCCCCGCTTAGTAACCTGCTTTTGTTCAGGAGCCGCTGCTGGTTTCCCTGGTGCTGGGGCAGGAGGAGGCGCACTGGGGCGTTTGGCTCCTGGCCTCGCCTGCAGCGTTGGCATCTCAGGCGTGGGAAGCACCGGGTAGGAGACACTAAGAAAATAAGGAAATTTGGGGATGATTGTTATTACGACGCGGGAGGGGAGGAAGCCGCGGAAGCCAGCTCCCTGTTCCTCCGCGGTCTTTGGATTCCTGGCAGTGGCAGAGGTTGACACGCTCTCTGTGCTGAGGTGGTTGTCTGAGCACGATTTCCTGATATCCGTGTGCAGAAATGTGATCTTCAGAATATTTTGCATTTTTAAGCATTATGCGGGAATACCAGCTTGGTTACCTTTTCGTTCATTTTGTTCTCAACATCAGCTCCCTTCATTATTATTAGCAGTCCTATGAACAGGCTTAAAAAATGCTGTGAGTATTTCACATCTAAACCCACAAAACGGCCAGAACACATGTTAACCTGTGCCAGACACTTGACGCTAGAATATGCTGGTGCTAATTTGGAAAGGTGTAGCAGCAAGCGTACTCGCGTAGAGAATGAAGAGCCCCCGCCCCCCATACTTGTATTTCTGCCCTAGTTTAGCTGTGCTTCATGTAGTTAGCCGTGGGAAGGAGCAGCATGTTTTATTTACTTCCATTCTTTTTTTTTTTTTTCCCCTTCAGGGCTACCTTATACTGGTTACAAGATCAAACTTTTAAAATTTTTCAAAAAGCTTTTAATGGTTGACTGTAGTATTTTGCTTCACTGGGTCCCAAACTTGATTGATCAGTAGAGTTTATTTTTTTATTTCTAAAATTTAAGAAGCTCCGTACTCTATTGTAAACAAACAAAAGGAGTTTAACAGATGCCCCTGTGGGAATAGAATGCGGAGGCTCCCTTCCCCGCCAGCACCCGCCAGCACCCGGCCTCCTCGTGGCCCGGGTCCCTCCGCTCAGCACCGTCCAGGTACACGGTCCGCGGTTTTGTGCAAGCCTTTCTCTCCTTTGTGTGCATTTGCGCCCTCACACCCTCACACTCTCACACCCATGCTGGTGCTGGTGTTGCTTTCGTGTAAATGGGATTAAACTATTCATTCTTTCCTGCTAAGAGTAAAAAACAAAAAGTTAGTTCATCTCAAAATAAAAACAACGCACCGGAGACAAGCACGAATGCTGTCTTTCTCTAGCGCTGTTCGTGAAGTCTGCGTCCCGCCTCAGAGCTGGCGAGGCCTTGCTGGCCTTCAGCAGGTGTCTGCGGGATGGTAGTGCCTTTTCTTACAGCGGTGGTTTTCCCTGGATGCCGAACTCCGTACACCTCGCTTCAACCATTTTCCGTGGTCGTTCTGAGACTTCAAGGGAGATTGCGTCTGATAGAATTTGAGAATCTACTTTAACACTATGAAGTAGTATATCACATTTGTTAACAGTTCATCTCTTTTTAAAAATAAAGTCCTTGAAATGAAGGCTTGGCTTTTCAGACAGTCGACTGTCCTGTGTGTGTGTCTGTCCTGACATTCGTTGTTTGTCCGTTCTGTCACCGAGGGAGTAGGTAGAAATTTGTAACCCGGCAACGCTGTGCTTCTGACAAAAACCTGGTTCTGGGAGTAGAGATGGGAGAGCCGAGCATGTGGCAGTAATTCCAAACCAGGAGTGGCAGGGAATCAGGGAAGAACAAAGAGGGCAGGGTTGGCACCTGGGCCAGAGGTGGCGGCACATGTGAGCCCATTTCCTAGCCACTCGGAGAAACAGAGTAGACTCAGAAGAGTTCATGGACATCATACTAAATTGTAAGATGTGATGTATCTTTCAGTTCTGCGTGGCTGGTTTAGAATTAAGCTGCAGGTTTCCTTTCTTGAGCTGGTTCCGTTTGTGCAGAGAGGGACACGCCAAGTGGTTTATAGGCCACTGTGTCCATTCCAGTAGTTAAAGCGTGTTGGAGGAACCAGCCCTTGTATTGAGTGTGTAACTCTCCCCGTCGGGATAGAAGGGCCTTGGGAAATTCAAGCAGAATTGAGAGAGTCTCTTTTTCAAGGTCTTTCTAGTTGAGTATTAAAACATCCAAAACATTTAGGTTTATATAAGACTTCCAGTCTCAAAGTGAAAGCCCAGGTTTTTATAAGTAGCAGACAAGGCTCCCTGCTCAGCCTGTCCCCGTTATACTCCCAACACACACAGGTCTGAGACCCTGTGCTTCCTCACATGCCAGCACATGCCCACCTCAGGGCCTTTGCACGGGTTGTTTCTGCTGCTTGAAACACTTACTCCTCTGATATCCACAAGACCTCTCACAGAATTCCTCCAGGCAGGCTGCCCTGTATAACATCGCCATGCCTCCCCTTCTGTGAGCCTACCTTCCCGACCTGTTGTCTGTCTCCTGTGTTTCTTCCTATTTTTTTGTTTGTTTGTTTCTTGTTGGCCCTTCCCTGTCCCTCCTGCTTCCCTGACTGCGCTCCTGCTGTCTGCTGCTCCTGCCAGGTCCCGTGTAAAAACACGCTGCAGCTGCAGACTTTCAGGGCTGGGAGTTCATGGGCGGTTCCTATTCCATCCTTATTATCAGAATCATGTTTTGAGTGATTTTGACAGTGGGCAGGATCTTCACAGAGCTGATGTTATCAAGTGTCGTAACTGTGCTGTGAGCGAAGACGGGCCGGATACCTGGCTGCGTTCATTTGTCGTGGCTTTTGTGTCTCTGTTGGTTTGCAGAGCAGAAGCGTGAGGGATTTCTACGGATGCGGTTCTTGGACTGTTAGTTCTGGGGATACTGGCTTTAAGGATGATCGTCACAAAATGCCATGCCCTGGACTCAGAAGTAATTTTTTGGATCCAGGCTGTTGATACCTTTATTAGCAAGTAGCACTTGTAATGGTCTGGAATGTTGATTCTCCGGGACAGAGTGAAGAGGTCAGAGTAACTCATGAACCATGGTTTCTGACACTCCAAGAGATTGGGGGGCTGCTCTGAAGGGCAGATGTTTAAAAAGGAGCCTTTAACGTAAATCGGGGATCCTGTTGCTGACCCTGGTGGTTCACGCATCAAGTAAATATTATCAAAGAGTTTCAGGTGTCGGGTACGGAGTACTCAGCCCCGGGGACAGAAGTGGCAAGGGAGCTCCAGGTCTGGCTGGTGGGGCAGGTGTTGACTGAGAGGGGTGACAGCACAGGGGCTCTGGGAGTGCAGGGTGGTTGGGTAGGGTGAGGGCAGGTACCCCTAAAGAAGCCAAGACTCAGGCAAAACGGGTGTGAAAGGTAGTTCCGGGCATGAGGGAGCTGGAGCAGAGGCCGGCGTAGCGGGTGATAGTAGGTCATGAGGCCGAAGGGAGACGTGGGCCACCTCCTCCTTGGCCATGCTCAAGAATTTGGATTTTTTCCTGTGGGTAGAGTGGAAAGGTTTTAAATAGGAAGTCAACACTGTTGTGTCACTAGAGATGCAGGAGGGACAGTAAGGAGCTTGAAGGTAGTTGGAAGGTTTTTGCAGATGGTAAGGACCTCGGCCATGCAGGGGAATGACAAGGAAGGAAAGAACCCAAAGGATAATTTGGGAGTTCAGGTGCTGACCAGTAGTGGCATCAGGAATATCTTTGTGCCTTATGTGTCAAGATATGGACTCACCTGGCCGCTCAGGACAGGAGAGGTGGGGGAGAGATGCAGCTTCTGATGTAGGGAGGAGGTTTGGGGCAGTGGGCTTAGAGATGCTAACAACATAGCACACAGCTGGGAGTGCTTATCTGAAAGTTTCAATTTCTCTAATTTCAGGGTAAAATATGTGCGTAATCTAGAAGTAGGCTTTTCTTTTTCCCTGATCCTTTATCCAACGGAAGACACACTGTCGTTTCTTGGTGGCCACATGTGGGAGAAACATTTGCGAGTCAGCTAGCGTTCTCCAGGAGACCTCGCTTCTGTCTTTGGGGCTTGCTTTATGACAAGTGACTGTGCTCGCTGGAGGCCAGTGAGCCTACACACCGCGTTCTCCTAAGAGTGAGCCCTTACTCAAGGTGTGGAATCTTGTATAAGAATCTCTGGTATAAACAGGATTAATGAAAATAACCAAGCAGTTTTCTAGCGGTTTAGTAAGGCATGTGGGGTGCGGTACGTTTGGTTATGTTTTATCTTCTAACTGCCGACAAAGACCCTCAGGAGTGAGGGGACCGCAGACCACGGTGCTCACAGCTGTCCCCCTCTCCCCTGCCTAGATCACCACCGGCTACAACCTGGAAGATGACCGCTGTGAGTGTGTCGCCCTGCGGGACTTCCGGGCGGGAGAGCAGGTAGGTGGTGGAAGGTGGGCTGGCCAGTGGGCACGGGGTTAATAATGCGTTGATCGGCTTGAGAGGGTGTTAAGTCAGACCGAAAATGGGGGGGTATATGTATTTAGGACTGCTTAGGGAATACATCTTGTGACTTAAAGTTATAAGAAATGTACTGTGCTTTGGGTCCACAAAGAAAAAAATGGGAACACATGTATTTGCACAGTTGACCTAACATTTGTGATCCTGTCAACTGAAAATAAACTTTGTGTTATGACAGTAGAACACAGTTTTCAATTACATAAGCTGCATTGTTCTCTCTGTTGATCAGAACCTTGTTTATTTATAATGAGGCTGTTTATGTCGATGGCAAAAACAAGGGGACGGAGCCGTGGGTCGGGTACTCCACTTTAATTTGTGGATTTTTCTCCCCTAACCTGGGTGGGGGCAGGGCCAAGCCTTTCGGTATGTTTGAAAACGCGCATCTTTGAATGCTTGCTTTCTGCCCGTTGGGATTATGACCAAGCAGTTAATCCCAAAAAGCAGAACTGACGTCGACCGCCGACGTTCCAGCCAAGTCAAAACGAACGATTATCTTCTGACAAAGTGCTGACAGGCTCTTCCTGCAGAGGAGTTAGAGGCCCTCCTGCTAGGTGCCACAGCGTCCGATGGACGTTGTCTGAGACCTCGTTCCAGAAGAGACCCCTGTATCAGGAGGGGGGAGCGGTCGCGAACTGTCAGGTGCAGCCGTCAGGAACTAGTCTGGCTGTCCTGGGGACGGGGTGGGCAGGCAGGGAGCTCCGCGGCCTGGGCTCCTCTGGGAGGCAGCCCGGCGCCCGCGGTGGCGGGAGTAGACGCCCTCCGTCACCCGTCTCAGGCCGGGCAGCGGAGGGTTGCGGGACGGCAGGAAAGGCGCAGTCGCTGCAGGGCTGTCATGTGTCCCTAGTGGGAAGGCCAGTTGAAGTAGGGAACTGATCCGTCGCCCTACTCTGTGTCGAGAATGATGTTAAATTTCTCTTATATCCCTTTATTTTTTCTTTACCGCATCTCAGATTTACATTTTTTATGGCACTCGGTCAAATGCAGAGTTTGTGATCCACAGTGGTTTTTTCTTTGACAATAATTCACACGACAGAGTGAAAATAAAGCTGGGAGTGAGTAAGAGTGACCGGCTGTATGCCATGAAGGCCGAGGTCCTGGCCCGCGCCGGCATCCCCACGTACGTATAAAAATGCTCACCTCTTCCCTGTTGTGTTCCTTGAAGTGTTTCCGGTTGTGTAGTGTTTGGTTGGTGTGTTAACACAACTTCTCCAGAGTGGTTTGTCTCCGTGTCTTCGTCCCTGCTACACCGCACGTTTAGCCAGAGGCGCCGGGAGACTTAGCAGCGTTTTGAGAGAAAGCTCGTGGTGTCACTGGGAGCACTCACGGTCTGTTCCAGGGGATGCGGCCTGAGCTCCTCGTTCAGTTAAATAAATACTGTGGATCATTAGTGTCTTTCACCTTGAAAAGGTTAATGACCCGGATCAATTCGTTTCATTTAATGCTTTGCCACCATTAGTTTCTGTAATGAAGTCATGATCCCCAGTGATTTCAAGAATTTCTGGCTAAATTCTTGAGGATTTTCTTGCATTTGAGGTGCAAAATGATAAGACAAGAATTATGATTTATTAGTTCTCCAGGGATTGGAGGAACCATTCTTAATGAAAATGGATTATCCAGACCTGTTTTTATTGAACTTGTCAATATTTGATTAATGATTAAAATGTGAACTCAACATAACTTATTGCTAACATTTTTTAAGAACCACAGGCACACTTAAGTCTGTGAGTGTGTCGTGTGCACCAGAGGTGAAGGCTGGCGGAGGTGGCCCCGCCGTCCCCCGCGGGAGCCTGCCCTGTGTGCTTCCCGGGCAGCCAGGGCGGTACTGCGTGTGGTTCCGGCGCGGGGCCAGGCTGAGTCGCATGGGTCAGTGCCCCTTGAGGGTGACCGACCTGTTTCTTGGTTTGTCTGTTTCTCTTGTTTCCCTTTTGTTCGTTTGTCTTGTTTCTTAAGTTCCACGTGCGAGGGAGATCATACGGTGTGAGTGTGGAATGAAGGGCTCTCGCTTGCCAGGAGCAGGTGCCCAGGTGCCCAGGTCGGGGGACTAACGCGGCTCCTGCTTTTGCCAGGTCCAGTGTGTTTGCGCTGCACTGCACCGAGCCGCCGGTCTCTGCCCAGCTCCTGGCTTTTCTCCGCGTATTCTGCATGACCGAAGGTAAATGATGTCGGTGGGGGGCGGGGAGATGTTGACTTTTAAAAAAATTCATGAAGTGTAAATCATAGATTCAGATTAAAGATACACGTGTTAAACTAGAGCGCTTTTTGGAGAGAGGGGAGGATGGCACCGTTGCCGGAGTGGATCTGTTGGACTCTGGAAACGTTTTATTCAATCCTTGACACGTTGGCAATATTCATTTGTCATAAACAACGGATTCCCTATTGTGTTGGAAGAAAACTTAAAACATCCGGGATCGCCTGACTGCATGAAAAACTGTGTCTGTGGACGGGAGTCTCTCTCTCTCAACGGTGTGCTGACATCTGTGAGTGCCCCGGATGTCGTGGGGTCAGTGTGGTGTATGGGGGCCACAGGACTTCACTAGGCAACCGGCTCTGCTTTCCACATCCGAAACTGCCAGCAAGCTTTTTACAGTCAGGCATTCTGTCAGAGTCACTAACGCCGCAAACAGAGTCTGTTTACATCACAAAATGTTCTTGTCTGCAGCCTCTGCTTTCGGGTACAGAAAGTGTTAAATCTATGTATTGAGCCTCTACTTTTATGTTTGCTTAAGACAAGCCATTTGGGGTTTCTTATACTGAGATTTGACCTCTCGTGGTTGTGTTTTCCTTTTTTGTCTGAAAATTTACTCCCCCCTCCCACAAATCCCATGGTCCTGAGGTTTCACTTCTACTTTTTCTAAGTTCTTATTTAAATTCCAATTAGTTAACACACAGTGTACAACGTACAACATGGTGGTTCCCCTGTATGCGTGTGCTGATCACAGGTGCACTCCTTGATCCCCATCACCGATTTCCCGTCTCCCCCGCACCCCCCACTTCCTTTCTGGTAACCAGCAGTGTGTTCTGTAGAGTTAAGAGTCTGTTTCTTGGTTTATCTGTTTCTCTTGTTTCCCTTTTGCCCGTTTGTCTTGTTTCTTAAGTTCCATCTGCGAGTGAGATCATATCGTATTTGTCTTTCTCTGACTGACTTATCTCACTTAGCATTATACTTTTTAGCTCTGTCCGCGTTGTTGCAAATGGCAAGATTTCATTCTTTTTGATGGCTGAGTAATATTCCACGGTGTATATATACCACAGTTTCTTTATCCATTCATCAGGCTGTGGACATTTGGGCTCTCTCCATAGTTTGGCTGTTGTAGATAATGCTGCTGTATACATTGGGGCGCCCATATCCCTTTGAATTAGTATTTCTGTATTCTTTGGGTAGATACCTAGTAGTGCAGTTGCTGGGTCATAGGGTAGTTCTAGTTTCAACTTTTTGAGGGACTTCTATACTGTTTTCCACAGTGTCTGCACCAACTTGTGTTCCCACCAACAGTGCACAAGGGTTCCCCTTTCTCCACATCCTCACCGACACACGTTGTTTCTTGTGTTGTTAGTTTTAGCCATTCTGACAGGTGTGAGGTGGTATCTCAATTTGGTTTTGGTTTGCATTTCCCTGATGGTGAGTGATGTTGAACATCTTTCCATGTGTTTGTCGGCCATTTCCATGCATGTCTTCTTTGGAAAAATGTCTATTCATGTCTTCTACCCATTTTTAAACTGGAATATTTATTTTTTGGGTGTTGAGTTTGTTCTTTATATATTTTGGATACTAACCCTTTACCAGATATGTCCTTTGGAAATATCTTTCTCCATTCATTAGGTTGCCTTTTACTTTTGTTGACTGTTTCCCTTGCTCTCCAGAAGATTTTTATTTTGTTGAAGTCCCAATAGTTCATTTCTGCTTTTGTGTCCCTTGCCTCAGAAGTTGGTATGGCTGATGTCAAAGAGGTTGTTGCCTGTGTTCTTCTCTAGGAGTTTAATGGTTTCCTGCCTCACGTTTGGGTCTGTGATCCATTTTTTTTTTTTATAATTTTATTTTTTATAAACATATATATATATTTTTTTTTCCCCCAGGGGTACAGGTCTGTGAATCTCCACGTTTACAAACTTCACAGCACTCGCCATAGCACATACCCTACCCAATGTCCATAACCCCCCCCCAACCCCCTGTGATCCATTTTGAGTTTACTTTTGTGTGTGCTCTAAGAAGGTGGTCCACTTTCATTCTTTGGCATGTTGCTGTCCAGTTTTCCCAGCAACATTTGTTGAAGAAACTGTCTTTTAACATTGAATATTCTTTCTTGCTTGGTCAAAGATTAATTGACCATGTAGTTGTGGGTTCATTTCTGGGTTTTCTCTTCTGTTCCATTGATCTTTGTGTCTGTTTTTATGCCAGTGCCGTGCTGTTTTGATTACTGCGGTTTTGTAGTATAACTTGAAGTCCACAGTTGTGATGCCTCCAGCTTTGTCTTTTCCGTGATTGCTTTGGCTCTCCGGGTCTTTTGTAGTTCCAAACACATTGCAGGGTTGTGTGTGCTAGCTCTTGTGAAAGATGCTGCTGGCCTTTTGATAGGGACAGCACTAAACGCGCGGATTGCTGTGGGTAGTATGCACACTTTAACAGTATTTGTCTTCCCAGTCCACGGACATGGGTTGTCCTTGCTTTTTTTGGCGTCTTCCTCAGTTTCGTACGTGTTCGCTGTTTCTGAGTACTGATCATTTGCCTCTTCGGCTAGGTTTCTTCCTAAGTATCTTACTGTCTTCAGCGCAGTTGTAAATGGGATTGGTTGCTTAATTTCTCTTTCTGTTGCTTCATTATTGGTGTATGGAAACGCAGCAGATTTTTGTATGTTGATTTTGTATCCCGCAACTTCACTGAAACCACTTACCAGTTCTAGCGAGGTTTTGGTGGAGTGTTTTGGGTTTTCTATATATAGTATCATGTCTTCTGCTAATAGTAAAAGTTTTACATCTTCTTTGCTAGTTTGGATGCTTTTTATTTCTTTCTGTTGTGTGATTGCTGTGACTAGAACTTCAGGACTATGTTAAATAACAGTGGGGAGAGTGGACATCTCTGTCTTGTTTCTGACCACACAGGAGAACCCCTCAGTGTCTCCCCATTGAGGGTGATGTTAGGTGTGGGTCTTCCATGTACGGCCTTCGTGACGCTGAGGTTTGCTCCCTCTAAACCCTTGTTGAGGGATTGTTACGGTGAAAGGATGCTTTGCTTTGTCACATACGTCTTCTGCATCTGGTGAGAGGATCAGATGGTTCGTACCCTTTCTTTTATTAATGTGGCGCATCACGTTGATTGATTTGTGAATATTGAACCACGCTTGCAGCCCAGGAATAAATCCCAGTTGATCATGGTGAATGATTCTTTTAATGTACTGTTGGATTCGATCTGCTGGCATTTTATTGAGAATTTTTGCCTCCATGTTCGTCAGGGATACTGGCCTGTCGTTCTCTTTTTCTGTGTTGTCTTTATTAGGGTAATGCCAGCCTCATAGAATGAATTTGGAAGCTTTCCTTCTTTTGATATTTTTTTGATAGTCTGAGAGTAAGTATTAACTCTTCTTTATATATTTAGTAGAACTCACCTGTGAGGCCCTCTGGCTCTGGACTTCTGTTTTTTGGGAGACTTTTGATGACTGATTCAATTTCTTTGCTGGTAATTGGTCTCTTTAATTTTCTATTTCTTCCTGTTTCAGTTTTGGTAGTGTCTTTCAGTTTTATGTGTCTAGGAACTTATCCATTTCTTCCAAATTGTCCAATTTGTTGGCCTGTAATTTTTCATAATATTCTCTTAAGAGTGTTTGTATTTCTGTGGCGGTGGTTACATCTCCTCTCTCGTTCGTGATTTTACTTACTTGGGGCCTTTTTCTGTTCGGTAAGTCTGGCTAGAGGTTTAGCGGTTTTATTAATTTTTTCCAAACAACCAGCTCCTGGTTTCATTGATCTGTTCTATTGTCTTCTGTTTTTGTTTTGTTTCTATATCGTTTATTTCTGCTCTGATCTTTATTATCCCCTTCCCTGAGGTTTCACTTGTGATTGTGTGTGTGTGTGTGTGTGTGTGTGCGCGCGCGCGCACACGCGTGCGTGTGTTTGCTCTTGTAAACTAACTTAAATCCTATGCAAACCAGATTGGGTAGGAAGAAGTGAGCAAGTGAGTTACCGTCTGACCGAACAGTCACTCCTCCGCAGGAAGCTGCCCTAGCGGCCGGGAAAGGATTGGTCTGCAGAGGCAAACTGTGGCCTGTGGCGGGGAGTCTGCTGGGCTCTGTGGTCCTCGGCCCCCTGTCCTCACGTCTGGATGCAGGAGAAATGCTGGCCAGTCCAGGGTTTGACATCAGGGTGGAGGTGGTTGAGACCGTCCCCAGACACAGGCAGCGCAGACGCCGACTACAGAGCCCACAGAGCGGCAAGATGGCACTTGTCCCTTCTGAGCGGCCACATTGCCAGAGACTCACTGCCCCTCAAGTTAGAGCTTCCGATGGGTGTGTACTTTGGGGCCCATCGATTCAGTTTAGCGAACCCGAGTCAAGGGTGTCCTGTGGGCTCTTCTTGCATACGAGGCAAGGTAGAAAATCGAAGGTCACAGTTCATATCCTGAAGGAGTTTATAGCTAAGAGAGATGACGGTGATACTCGTCCCTGTCGTTTGTGATGGTGCTCAGCATGCTGCAGACTTAATGTTCATTCCTGTGAGGCTTGTGGGGCGTGACTGATGCAGGAAGTCTGGTTCGCAGAGCAGGAGTGACCTGGCCCTCAGCAGGTGGAGGCCCCACGCCAGGACCTGGCGCTCCTCACCCAGAGCCTACGTCCCAGGCATCCCATGTGGCTCCTGCTAGTTTACAAAGAACAGGATCCGTGGAAGAGATCCTGGTACTCCGGGGGTCTAGACGAACCAGGGTTTGACACGGAGCCAGGCTGAGGAGCGAGGGCACCGCCCACTCTCTGGGGTGACCACACGAGCGCTCCTGTGGTGCCGGGCGAAGGCGCAGAGCCCCCGTGGGGACAGAGAGGATCTGTCAGGGCTTTGTTAGCTGCAGGCAAGCAGGGGAAGGGGCTACTCACGAAGCCTCCGGTCACATGGTGACGCAGCCTCACGTCCCCCTGTGGGGTTTCATGTCCCCAGTAGAGTGAGTGAGCCCAGTTTCACTGTTAAAAGTAGCAGAGAGAGAAGGCTCTGCTCCTGCCCCTTGGTTTTCCAGTGCTGAGGGCAGCACCTGGGTGGGCTTAGGAAGAAAACAAAACCGGTGACCTTGGTGAGGGGGCTTCTGAAAAGAACTCTCTACCACTGAGGAAGCATGTTTAAAATTTTCAGGGCTTTATATAAACTAGGATCCAAAATATAAAACCCCTGAGTTTTATCATGATCTTCTGCTAACAAATGCCACTTAATAAATCTCCCTTTTGAACATTAGATTAACTTATTTTTTCCTTAAGAAACAAACGGCTGGAACCCTTGTAGGTCTGCTCATTGTCTTTCGTGTCTCTTTAGTCATAGAAAGACAATTCGTCATGTCAAGACAATTGATGTATTCTTCTTTGAATTCCTCTAATACTAATAAAAGTTTGGTTTGCTGGCACCACATTCTTCAGTTTGAATTGTAAATAGTGACAGCTGTGGGGCATCGTGCTCGGAAAGGGATAGTGTCTCATAATTACATAAGGAGTCGGGGCGGATTTCCTGAGCATGAACAGGATCGGCATGTTTGGGTCTCGAAGATAATGTGCCGGGAGCGGAAGTGCTCCGAGCGCTTGCTCAGTCCTTTCCTCTTCTTAAATATGTTTCAAGGTAATTGAGATGTTCACTGGTGTTTATTTGTAATTTCCGTTTAAATTCCTGACAAGTGAGGGATAGAGGTGCATTTTTTATTAAGGTTTTTCTAGTCCATTTTCTTATTTCTTTCAGTTTGTGGTTTATGTGTTGTAAGAGGAGATAAAGAGCTTTGTTGGGTCCCCTGCTGCCGTGAGCACCAGTCTGATTTAAATTTAGAAGGGTCGCTGGATCGCGGTGCCGTCACCTGTTCGTACTGTTTACATTGTGCACTGGGACGTGTGTCTGACCCCGCTGGTGTGACTGAGCGCATGGTGTGCGAGCCCGCTGTGGTCAGCATAGGGGATGTGTCCCTGTAGATTGTCCTTAAAATGTATCTTATGAAACTGTCTAAAAGCCTCAGTGTCCCTCATAAAGGCGACAAGGGATGGAGGGCCGCGCCAAGGCTTGGTCGGGACCCCGACTCAGGCAAGCTGGGCCTGACTTTCTCTGGAGAGCCTGCGATGGCCAGGCCTGTCGATCCGGGGGAGCTTTTTGCCACAGGAGGGTGACGTCGCTGGGGAAGATCTTTTCCAAGGTGGGCTGCTTGTTAAAATGAGAAGCCGTGCTGTTTCCTCCCTCACAGATGGCTGTTTGTATTTCTGCAGAAGAATTGAAGGAACATTTGCTGGGAGATAATGCTCTTGACAGAATCTTCACGTTGGGTAATTCTGAATATCCTGTTAGCTGGGACAACGAGGTCAGACTTTGGACATTTCTTGAAGATCGAGCCTCGCTTCTTTTAAAAACATACAAAACAACTATTGAGGTAATTCGATGGCTTCAATGAGGATTTGAGCTTTGGCATGTTTTCGGGGATTTTTAGAAGAGATTCCGTCCTAAATGTAACTGGCTTTTGTCAGCAAAATCGTTGTATATCTGACATTTTTCATTCAACTTATTAATATTTTCCTACTTAACACATTTATACTTGACCAAAAGAATTCTATTGAGGCGTTGTTGGCTAGAAGGAGAATCTTCAAAATGATTCAGCACTTCTCTGGAATTTTGAGTTTTCTTTTGTGCTTTCCAGGTTTACCATTGCACTACTAACTTCACACGTTCCTCCTTCCTTCCTTCCTTCATTCAGCCCATCGCTGAGCCCTGGGGCTGGCAATGCATGAGACAGACAATGGAACCATTTTTATTTTTATTTTTTATTATTATTTTTAATGATTTTATTTATTTATCTGACAGACAGCACAAGTAGGCAGAGAGGCAGGCAGAGAGAGAGGGGGAAGCAGGCTCCCTGCTGAGCAGAGAGCCCGATGCGGGGCTCGATCCCATGACCCTGGGATCATGACCCGAGGCGAAGGCAGAGGCTTAACCCACTGAGCCACCCAGGCGCCCCGTTTGGAACCATTTTTAAATAAGCCAAGTTCCTTGTCAGATGTGGTGGGACCCCATTTGATTTAGGCTCACCGTTTTGGTTTTATGATCACTTTCTTGGGGTGTAATTTAAATACAACACAACGTATGCTTCTAAAGTGTACAATTTGATAATAGCGCATAGTCCTGCAGCCACCGCCATGGTCAAGTTCTAGAACCTTCTGTCACCCCTTGCATTTCCCTCGTGTCCCCGTCCCTGGCAACAACTGATTGGCCTTCTGTCGCTGTGCTTTTGCTGATTTAGGCTTCTTATAATTAATTTTGCTCATTTTCATTTCCCAGGAAGACAAATCCTTCCTGAAAGACCACGACCTTTCTGTTCGTGCAACAATGGCCATCAAGCTGCGCTTAGGAGAAAAGGAGATTTTGGAAAAAGCGGTGAAGAGCGCAGCCGCAAACCGGGAGCACTACCGCAAGCAGATGCAGGCGGGGGCCGCACTGCCCCGGTGTGAGGAGAGCGGCGCGGCGGGCGCCAGGCTGCCCCTGGCCTTGCGGAACCTGGAGGAGGAGGCCGGCGTGCAGGAGGCCCTCACCCTCACGGAGGCCGTCAGCAGGGCGAAGGCCGTGGAGAACGGGCTCGTGAACGGCGAAAACTCTATCCCCAACGGGACCAGGTCAGAAAAGGAGAGTTTAAGTCAGGAGGAAAGTAAAAGAGCGACGGAAGGCACCAAAGAATGTTCTTCGGACAGCACGGAGGGCGGGAGCGCGCAGTAGCCCGGAGAGGGCGCCGTCGGCGGGGAGTGCGGTTCACGAACCGTCCCTGTACGTGCTGTGTTTTCTTGTTCACGTTCTTCTTTCTGCAGAGAGGAAAAGAGGTTTTTGCTGCTTTATATAAAAATGATTTTTTTTTAAGTTATTTAAAAAAAATCTAGCTTCCCTCTTTAAGATTGCCATCTCGCTTCTGGGCAAAACAAGTTATCAAGCCACCACGAGGTGCTTTGGAAGATTCTGTAGACCCATTGTGGGCAAATGTGTTTTCTTCCTGGGGAAGAATGCGTTCTGCTGTCAGCTGTGCTTTTGTGGGCCTGTCATCCTGACAACCGGGAGAGCCGCTCTGCCTCCTGCCAGCAGGACTGGGTGGCGGCACTCTGGGGGCTCGGCGGGGGCGGCGGGGTAGTTGCACAGCACAGAACGGCCTTGGGGTTTGGCAACTTGAGGGTCGGGGGAAAACCTTTTCCCCCCCCAAAAAAAAACAACACCCTGGTACTGAAGGAAAAGTGAAGGTGGCAACCTTATTTTTAATAGTTTTAAATGTTGATGATAATCCTAATTATATAAAGACACACACACACACACATCTAGTGATTTCTAAAGATTCATCTACCTTTTGTGTTTTGTTTTACTGTGTTAAGAACTCGTCCTTCCTCCTTGAATCACAGTAGGACGTGCATCATTCTGATTTTCAGTGTCGACTCTGATTTTAAGGTGTTGCGTTTGATTTCCCGCGTCGTCCTGGAGCGGCTGCGCACGGCGGCCGCCCCCAGCTCGCCGTGGCGGTGTTCGAAGTGAGGCGGCTCCCTGGCTTTTCTGGTTTTCACAACAAGCTAGAGATTTTCAGAGCTACACTTTTGAGTAAAAAGCCTTATTAAAAGGAAAACATGATTAATATTTTCTGTCTATTCCTTTTCTTTAAGTGGGGACAGGGCCTTTGAACTGAGCCTCGATGCAGGCATCCTGCTTGCTCCCGGAGCCCGCTGGAGCCCGTGTGAATGGGCCTGCGCCCGAGCTGTGCCTGCCCCGGGGAGGCAGAGGTGCGGGCGGGCCTGAGGTCGCAGCTCCCCGGCCTGCAGGGGCTGCCTGGGGAGGGCCTGGCGGCAGCAGGCACACACCAGCGGAGCGCTCTCACGTTTTTGGGGAGGCCAAGGCCCGGGATGGTGAGCCCCGAAAGCCCCCAGTTCTCAGGCCGCGGACGGCCAGTCTTCCTCAGCTGTGAGTTCGCACATGGTCTCTGAGGTCCTGACTGTGAAGGGCATCACTCCCGAGTGAATTATTAGCCCCACCGTCTTGCTGACCAGTGCTGCACGCAGGTCGTCTTACGAACCTCTCCCCGTTTCTCCTCGGAGAAGACGCGGGTCTGCAGATGAGTTGCTTAATCCTGCGCGAGGACGTGTTGTCTCCCAGAGCCCAGGGGGTGGTTAGACACGAGGGGCAGGTGTCACTCTTCCACGCCGCTGGCAGCGTCTTCCCGTGTGGGCTGACGCCGGTAACTCGTCGTCGATGGGCCTGCAGCTCCCACCTGCAGCTCCGCCCCGGACGGCAGACTCGCCCGCCAGCTCGCATCCGAGCGCTTCCCCAAGATGCGCGGAGCCTGTAAAACCCACAGGTCAGCTTCCGAACGGCAGTGCTGCGCATTTGAGGCGCTGTCTGCTCCGGCGTCGAAGCCCCCCGGAGACCAGGACTTTGATCACCGATATGTCTGTAGATATATTTTCTCGTTGGTTTCCAGGTTAAGTCTTGGATTAAATACATCCTTGGAAAAATTATGTACAACTGAGATGTAAAATAGTGTCATGAGATCGGGTGGTCGTCAGAATATTCCCCGGAAAAGACGCGAGTCCAGACGGAGCCGGCAGAGCTGTGGGTGGGAGTCGGGCTTCAGGTCCTGGCCCGCACCGCACCGCTGATGGGGCTCGTCACAGCCCCCGGGACTCTGTTTCTTCTCTTACCTTGCACGGCGATTCTCAGAAGTCCCTGCTTAAAAATTTGAAGATTGCTCTGACCACTAACTCCCCCAGTGGCAGGTCTGTTTGTCCAGATAATTGGACCCAAAAGTGATTATATAAATTAGGCTCTGATTCAAGGACAGTCTTTGCCTTTGTGACCTAGAAACGGCGCTCATAAGAACAGAACTCTTTTTTTGTTTTTTAAAGATGTATGTATTTGAGAGAGTGTGAGTGAGCACACAGAGGGAAGGGGAGATGCAGACGCCCCGCTGAGCAGGAAGCCCAACATATGGAGGCCCATCCCAGCACCCCAGGATCATGACCGGCTGAGCCACCCAGGCGCCCCAAGGGCAGAACTTTTTGCGGTGGGAGGACAGAGTATCTGTCGAACAACCTCGCTTCCCTGAGTTGGCCGGACGTGCCCTCGGCCGACGGGGAGGCCACAGCACACGTTAGTCACCCTCCTGCCCCACTTGGGCGCCGCAGAGCCAATGCTGGTGCACCAACACTTGGAACCATGGCTCAAGCATTTGAAAATTGAGGAAAAGTGATTAAATTGGCATTGAAGAACTCTCATGGCCATCTGTCATGAAGATAGACCTTTCTCTCAAATCATTTTAACAAAGTTTACTTTTTCCTTAATGCCTTTGGATATGAGGCTGTTCAGGCTAGGCTCTGGACGGATGCCAGCCTCTGCTTCTGTTTCTCAGCTTTGTGTGTTATTTGTGTAAACACTTAGCAATTAGATTTCACCAGCCTAGAAAAACCACCCAGTTTCTCCACGCAAACTGGCAATTGATAGGTGACTTCCCCCAATAGTTCCTAGAGCAGGCTCACAACGGCGTCTGTATGTATGTATGTATGTATGTATGTATTTTGAGAGAGAGAGATAGGGTAAAACATTAAAAATATTCTCAGGTTCCCAGTACGATGCACAGGGTTATGCTGAATTAAGCCTCCACTAAACGTAATGATTTTTCTGTAAATTGTGACTTACCGTATTTCTATGGTGGTTAGTATGTACTTATTGGAGTGAAAGAATTGAGAAAAAAAAACCCAAAACCCAAAACCGAAGAAAGTACCTGTGACTTGAGCTTAGCACTAAAAACAGGACTGTCCGTAAAGAAAATGAGGAGTCATCGTGGCGTCTGGTTTGGGGGGTGAGTTTCAAAAAGCCCAGATCTTGAAGTGCTGTAACCATGGCTACGGGAAGAAGCTTTTTACGTGATATACTGTGCCGTGTTCATATTACTGATCTGGCAAACCGGCCCGTTCAGTCGGGTATAGCGGATGCCCCGAGCCAGGATTTGGGCTCAGTCAGCTTTGCATGTCAGCTTCAGGCAGCACAGAGAAGAATCCAGTCGCCTCTCCAGGGTCAGCCGATTGTTTTCATCCGCAGCCCCTTACGTAATGTAGCCCGAAAATCCTGGGCGTAAACTGAAATTGAGTAACTGGGATTGTATTTAAATGCACTGGCGGACGGGCGCTGCAGTGCTGGTCCTGGGTGCGCCAGGCTGAGGAGGAGGAAGTCGTGATGTCCCCGGAGCAGGGGGCGGTGGGCCCAGTCACAGTCTCCACAGAGGCACAGCAGGGGCCATTGGGTGGGGAGGCAGAGGGCCCCCGAGGGAGGGAGCACTTTCTCAGGACACCCACGAGGGTGACCCTGGTGAAGACGGTGTTCTAAACGTCCCGGTGCTCTGGTTTACTACTGGCTTTGGGGAGGCGTGGGGAGGCCATCCGCGGTGGCTCAGGGCGTAGATTCCAAACACAGACCCGGGTTCTTCTAGCCACGGGACCAGGCACAGCCCTTGGACGTGTTCTTACCCTCCTGTAGGGTATCCGTGCTTCCAGTCCCTCCCAGGTCCGGGCCCAGCAAATGAGCTCATACACAGGCTGGTGACCTGCTGAACATTTAGGAAATGTGTGTTACTGCCCTGCTCTAAGTCTGAGCCTTCATCAGGACGCAGGAAATGTTCAGGGGACTGCAGGTAGCAAAAATGATCCCCGCTCTGCCGACACGCAGCTTGCCTCTGTCCGTGGGTTTGAGGAGCTTCCGACCCGGGCTCAGCGGGAGTTGTGACCCTGATGCAATGGCAGCTCCTGTGAGTAATTCAAGATTCCCAGGAAACCCTTGGCTGCCCTCGAGGTGGGGCAGCCGCTTGAACAAAGGATCGGGGCCGACCCTGCCACGTGTCATTAGAGGGGTGGACTGTGCTCTGGTATTCAGGGGGTGGGGAGGGGGGAGAAATGCCAGAGGGAGGACCTCCGACGGGCTGTTCGGGGTCTGTGCACCCTGCGGCGGGGACAGGGAGAGCCAGGAGGTCCCCACTCGGGAGGGATCCCGCAGGGACTGAATCCCGAAGCCTGTGCCCAGCTGCCAGCAGGGGTTTTACGGACTTGGAATGAAGAAGCTTCTTTCGGTGGAAGGAGGGGCGATCGCCAGCCCCGTGAGACACAGGTGCCGCCTCTGGTGTCTCCTTCAGAAGCAGGAAGGCAGAGAGGCCTGTGTTTGTGGACTCAGAGCACGATTTCTGGAGTCGGGGGCGTTCACGCAGGTCGTCACACTCGTATCGGCTTCGGCTCCCACGTGCTCGTGTGTGTGTGCATACATTTTAGGATGCAAGCATGCACACGCGAACGTACGCATACGTGCACACGGCTGCGTGTGTGCGTGCGTGCGCGTGTGCAGCACTCTGTCAAGACGCGCATTTTCACGTCCAAGCAGTAGAGAGCCCCGGGCACAGCCTGGGCCCGCCGCACCCCTGCTCGCGGGCACGCTCACCGAGGCCGTGCAGGTGGTGCTCCGCGGCCGTGCCGGCTCGGCCCCGCACCCCCGGTGTCTAGCTTAGGAACCGGCCCCTTGGGCATGCCCTGTACGGCTCCCCCACGAAGCGGACGCCTCCTCCTCCTGCCACCAGGTTGGCGTGGAGTCTCACCCCTTGTTTCCTTCTGCACCCCGACCCTTCCAGAGTGTTCCAGTAGAAGAGGACCGTGTTGTGGCTTGAACCTCAGAGCAGCCTTTCCTGTCTGAACAGTGCAGGGCCCTGGAGAAGCTACTTCTAGGCTGACCAGGGCTGCTGAAGTCGGGGTGCCCGACCGGGTGGTTGCTCTCGGGGCATGGTGCCCTGTTTCCTCCCCTTCCCCCATGTGCCCCGCCCCCTGCCAGAGCTCCCATCCCATCCTCACACGCGGTCTCCCCTTCACGCATGGGACATTTGCTCTCTGGGAAGGAAACCCTCACATGAACGTCCGCTCCACTGAGGCTCCGTCGTCCAAGAATATTTGCATCTGAACCTACAACCCACATTTCAGACCTGAAGAAGCTGTTTGTCCAGAAAACCCGACGGGCGCTGACCCCGGGCAGACCTAATGTGGAACACTTGAGCGCTCCTTTCTCCGCGGTGGTCCGGGCGCCACGGCAGGCCTCTTGAGTTCAAGGCCTTGATTTTCTTCTCTGCAGCATGGGCTGACGATGGTGGTTGCCGGGAGGAGGAGCCGTGAATTTCTGGGCGATTCTGGCGCGGTGCCAGGAACAGAGTAGGTAGGTGCTCAGGGAAGTGCTCCTGGCGTCACGGACGTGTCGTGGCAGTGAACCTGGAAGCTCCACCGGCAGTGGGACCCCAGGCTCCACATCCTGAGAGAGTGGACGCCACGTCTTCCCGTCAGGCCTGCGGTCACAGGAGGCGGACGCGTACCGTGTGCCACGGTCGCATCCACCAGGCGACACCCCGACCCGGCAGATCTCCCAAACCGACAGCAATTACTTCTCTGCCACGTGCCTGTCGTGAGCAGGGAGACCCGTCCTAGAACAGGCACGTCTGACTTTCTTGGCTCTCGGTTCTCAAGTAAACCTCACAGGCAGCTCAGAGCAAACCCTCCCGGGAGCGCAGGCCCCGTGACAGGTGAGGGCCGCCCGCAGACCCTCGTGCTCTAGCCGGCTCCGGTCCTCGTGTCGGCGAGTCCCGACCTGCACCTGCAGAAACACTTCCCGCTTTTTCACAAGAGACTTACAGGGCAAGTTTGGGTCTATCTGGTCCCCAGCAGTTGTGACGATGCGCAGCTTTGTGGTTACATCCTCTAATGAATTAAGTGTCATGCCACGGAGGCGACAGGTTGCGACAGTCCGGAAGCGCAGGTGGAACACTCCTCGGGTTTTCCAAGGACCAGGACGGGTGTTCGGGAAAGTCTGAGCGGGGACGGGGGGCTGGGACTTCCTTGCCCGCTCTGTGCTCGGTGCCGGGCATTAGTCAACCCAGGGCACGTTCTCCGCCGCCGTCCCGTGTCGCCGGCCGCCTCCTCCCCAGCAGCAGGGGCTGCCCTCACCGTATCGGCCGCTCCGACGGAGGTGGCCTTTGACGGAAGAGCCCTGACCTAGGGCTGTTGTCCCGACACTGGGGTGCTGGGCGGCCTGCTGCGGACTTTTGGCTGCACGTGCAGGCGGGGTGCTGTGGAAGCCGGGACCCCTGCGGCAGGGACGTCGACAAAAAGCCACCAGCTCGGCACCGGGTTGCAGACGCGGTGGGCCCGGCCTGTCTGCTAGTAACTGGGGTGAGCGCGCGGTGTGCCGGAGCCCGGGAACACTTGGCTTTTGGCTCTTACTTCGCGGTGACCGAGAGGCTGTCTCCTTCAGGGACGCACTGGGCCATTCAGTTGGACGTGGCCAGGGGGGGCAGGGGGTGAGGAAGGACATCCAGCGGGCCAGGCCGTCTTCTCAGGGGCTCGGGACAGCGGGGGTTTAACTGAACAGCCTCAAGGGGCAGGGGCTTCCCCACCAGGACCCCCAGACAGACTTGACCTGCTGCCCAGGTGGTGCCCAGGGACCCCCACCCAGGTGGCAGATGCAGATGGCCAAGGCCCAGTCGGACAGACGACAGAGTATGGGCCTGGCCAGTCAAATGATGGAGTGCGGCCCCTGCTGGTCAGACAACAGAGTGTGGGTCCGGTCGTGATGTGGAGCTCACAGGTGTGTCACCCCCGGGTCTCGGTGCCATAGGGACTCATCCCCTGTTGCTCCCTTGATGCGCTCTGGGGCAGTGACCAGCAGTGACCCAATACCGATATGCGCTGGGCGCCACACCACGCTCCGGAGTGCACGGTGAGGGTGCTCGCAGACGACTGGGGTGGGGGCTCACGGAGGACCCCACCGGCCCGGCCTGAGGATGCCACGGCTTCCCTTTTTCTACTCGTAACAGGAAGGAGCCCACCAGGGCTTTCTTTCCACCGTCTACAACATCGCAGGCGACCTGCTTGCTCTTTCTCCATCTAACCTTTACCCCCTTCTTCCCCCTCCCTCCCCCCTCCATTTCTGTCACCAAACAACAGAGAATGTGACTCTGATTTCTTTTCCCGTCTCCACTTAAGTGCTCTGAGAACGTGTCTCCGGGAACGGGGGTCATCTTCAGGTTTTCTGACATTCTGGGATGTTCAGAGTGAGCAGTGGAATTCCAAGAGGGGACCCGACGTCACCGCTTTAGAGGGACTCCGTAAGTGACAGTGAAGTCCCTGTGTGCTTTGCGGAAACAAACGTGTTCCGAGACTGGCCTGGGAGAGCGTACACCGTGCGGATTTTGTCCCCTTTCCCCCAGACCTGTTGGCAGACACCCGTCCCCGGATGACAGCATTTGAGAAACGACCTGTTGATCCCGTGGGGTGTTGACCTGACTGTCCACCAGTTAACAGGACAAATCACAGGGCCTCCCTATCCTCCACGGACAGCTAACAAGGAAAGGAGAGGGCCCGGGGCCAGTGATAGACCAAGTCAGGTGTAGAGGCTGTCCTCAGTTTCCGCTTCATTCCTGGGGCTCATGGCTCAAGTCCTGTCGTTCATGGCTCAAGCCACCTTTGGTCGAAGTGGCCAGGCTCTCTGTCCATGAGCAGTGTCTTGCAGTGTCTAGAAACCAAGTGAACAAGTATGCTTCCCTGAGACCAATATAAGACGACTCGCGAAGGCATCAGATAACTCTCCAGCCTAACTCGAAGGAAGCCGGGACTTCCAGCAGCAATTAAATTGCGTGATTGGATACAGGGAAATTTTTATAATTGCCCACAGGTAGCAATTTATTAGGATAGATGTTACTTATGACATGTGTCAGGAAGGTCAAAGTTTATACTTCCTTGGACATTAACCTAATCTTTGAAACTCTTAAAGTTACACTTTTTGGTCATTAATTTTTTTACAAGCAGAGATTTTGACAATTAACCCAGTTAATAAAGGTCAAATTTCAATTTTTTTTCCAATTTCTGGAGCACTTAACTTATTCCTTTTTGAAAATGGGCAGATAGAGGATGATAAGTAGTTATTAAGTGAGTGCAGGCTGTAGTCCCGCTGTCAGAGTGACGGTTGTGAAACAGCCGATCCTGGGAGAAGGGAGCTGCTGTGTATCTGATGGCCGGGGGGTAGATTACAAGCTGAGGAAATAGGAAAATTAAGCCCCAATACTGTGTGCAGTTAGTAGGATAATATGAGTACGTGCGCTTGTTAAATCATCTCCGGGTCCTAGCCATTCAGCTACGCAGACCTCAGGCTTCAACGGTTGAATCTGCACATTTTAAAATAAGCGATTTCTGCACAAACTCGCACAAAGTACAATGTGAGTTAAGAACCAGCGTGTCACCTGCCAGGCTGCGTCCTTCAGATGAACCCACAGATGGGCCAACAGCAGACGAGGCAGCTGAGTAGCCCTGACCAGAGGGCGGGCGCCGTGGGAGCCCTGCGCCCCCCTCCTCCACATTGCCCCCGTGGGCACCCCCACCCCCCAGAATGGACAACACAAAGCAGAGAGAGCCCGCAAAGCCCTCCTTTGCCACCTAAACAAGATAAAGCAAACCTCCCTTCCCACTGTCATCAAAACCTCCCAGCGCTGAGGCTCAACTCCCCACAAGCCTTCCTGCGGACTCCTACCTGCCCCTCCCAACCCTGTCCCTCATCCCCTGCTCCGACAGTGCCCCCTGGTGGCAGCGTCCCCGGGACCAACTGTCCCCAGGAGGCTGCCCAGAGAAAGGGAGCCCAGTGCCTGCATCCTGTACCCTGGGGAGCAGGTCCCTTTCCAGACGTAGCCAAGAGCCTGACCCGAAGGCAGGCTTTGTTGTTGCTGCTGTTGTGCTGCAGAAATAAAACCTTGGTACCGATGTGCTCAACATTAAAGAACCAGTATGTCAAAAACGCGCGTACCTTGCACCCGTGTACCCTGCTACACCAATGATGTGCGCGGAGCCAGCGCCCTGCGACCTCCACCCCCACCCTCTGGCCTTCCCCCGCGTCCCCACCTGCTTCTCTGTACTTAAACTCTAGAGCGGAGGCCTGGGCTGCCCCTGTGCGTAGCACGCTGACCCCTTGCAGTGGCTCTCCGAGGTCCTCCTAGCAGCTCTGTCTGCTGTTCTTTGCATGTGGCAGGTGGCCACAAAAGGGCAAAGTAAAAGGAAGTCCAAGTCATGAGCCCAGCCAGAGGGCGTGAGAGTGTGACTAAAAACAAAACCAATCCTGCTAGAAATTGTTAGGGGTGACTTTGCCTTCCTGCTCTGCTCCCAGCGATCCTACCAGCCCAAGCCGGCGGACGGTGTGCTGGGGCGGAAGCGGCAAGTCCTCGGGAACTGGTGGCATTTGCAGCAAGTGCCACCTGCACGGACGGCGCAGGGAGGAAAAGCCGGGGAGCAGAGCAGCATCTGCCGATCCCCGAAATATCCCTGCAGGCTGCAAACGTGGGTTCCATCTGAGCGCACCTGATGTCTGAGGCCTTTGTGGGGCTTGATGTTAAAATAAGCTGTTGTGTCCTCGCCAGGAAACTGCAGGAAAGATGACTTTGGTCTCGCATTTTTCTTCCTTCGGACCTCCAGCACCCATGTGGGACCTGCCCTCTGCCCTCCTGTTGTCTCTCCTCCCAGCCGCCTTGGCAACCTCCTCAGCCCTTCCACTCCACGCTGTCCCTCCTCCCTCTTTGCTACCCCTATGACCGCTCCTGTTTCTACAAACAGGATTACCTCATGGATTTTATTTGACCTGCAATTTGCTCAGTGTTTACTGGGACCCAGACTCCCCACTGCCCACACCCAAGATGAGACCAGGGCTAGTCTGGGCATGTCAGAAGGACAAGTGACCACATGGAGGGTGCCTGACCCCAGCAGAGAGCCAGGGCAGTTTTCCCGGTGGTGCCTGGCCATTCTGGGGCTGGGGGGCTGATCCAGGGGCTGAATGCAGTAGAGGAAGGGCCCTCCAAAGGGACCCTGTCATGGGACTGTCCATGCCAGGTAAGCTTGGCTTTTCTCCAGGGAGGGACTCTCTGAACTTCTCTGAGGTCCCTGTGGGGCCCTCTGGTGCACTGGGGGGACCTAGGCGGTGTCTGGGTATCTGCAGCAGTGGACATGGGCAGGCAGAGAAGGGAAGGCCGCCCTGGGGGGTGCCTCAGACCCCCTCTTCCGCCACTGCCTCTTCGATCGAGGCAGGTTCTTTAACTGAACTCCAGTTTCTCGGTCTGTAGAATAGGAGCGAGGTCAGGAGGGTGGAAAGCACCAGCATGAACCTAAACCCTTGGGAGGAATGTGGGGACTGGCACAGGCATGTCTCACCAGGAAACACAGTACATTCTTCATGGGGAATGGGTGTCTTTGCTCAGTTTTGGCAAATTTACCCAAATCTAAAGTGTTTGTGGAGCCACTGCTGTGAGCCCCTTCATCATCTTTTCAAGGTCACAGTGAAGCTGCCCTGTCTTCCTTTTCCAGCAAAGCCTCCACCTTCCTCTTGTTGGCCCTGTTAGTGCTGGGGTCCGAGGTGAAGGCCTGCGCGCATGGGAGGAGGGTCTGGGACTGTCCCTCAAAGCCCAGGGACGATTCAGGATGAATAGATGGGACTTTTTCCCTTTAATCACATAGAGGAAAACTCCATCATAATGAACAAAGTCAAGGGGCACCTGGGTGGCTCAGTTGGTTAAGTGTCTGACTCTTGGTTTCGGCTCAGGTCCTGATCTCAGGGTCTTGAGCTGGGCTTGGAGTCTGCTTGAGATTTTCTCTTTCCCTCAGCCATCCCCACCTGCTTTATGCTCTCTCTCCCCCTGCCCACCCCCAAACAAAAATTAATAAATCTTTAAAACAATAAAGTCAGAAGTCAATAAACTGGGAGGAAGCATCTACAACATTTGCTGCGGACAAAGGACTAGTATCTCTATTACATAAAGAACACTTACTTGCATGGAGCACTGGGTGTGGGGCATAAACAATGACTCTTGGAACCCTGAAAAAAAATTAAAAAAAAAAAAAAAAGAACCTTACAAATTGAGAGACCAAGGACCAAAAACTTGAAAGAAAGTGGGAAAAAGATGAATACACAGTTTACACACATAAAGTCATCAAACCTGGAAAAAGCCTCTCAACCAACTCATCGTTTAGAAATGCAATCAAAGCAGCCCTGCGCACCGTTTCTGTCCTATCAGACTAACAAACATCAAAATGTGACCACACGCTCTGTTGGCAAGGCTGTGGGGGCCCCCCAGGCATGCCGCATGTGGCTCTCATGCGAATTTGCACAGAGCTTTTAAAGGGAAACTTGGCGACACTAAACAGAACCACACACACACACACACACACACACACGTGCGCGCATGTGCGAACGCACGGCCACTTACCTCTTGATACTGCAGTCCTACTCCTGGGGCTCGGTCCTGAAGACACACTTGCAAAAATACAGAGTTACACAAGGTGACTCGTGACGACATTGTAGGTGCAAAATAAGGGAAAGCACCCAGAAGTTCACAGATAGGAGATGGGCTGAGTAAGTCTGGTACCACACACCATGGAGCATTACCCAGCCATAAAGAAGCAGGGCCAGAGCTCTGTGAACTGATGTGGCGTGGCTTCCAGGATGTACTGTTAAGTGCAAACAACAGAGAATGAGAGAGTTCTGTGGCACCTGATCTTTGTAAGAAAGAGGGAGATCTAGGACAGTCCACACGCACCTGCTCATTTGCATACCATCTATACGGGAAGGATAAAATCCACACTAAAGACGCGTCCAGCAGTGGGAGGGCTGGCAGGGCTCTGAGTGCCCTTCAGTCCAGGGCTGACTCGCCAGCTGGGCAATGTTTTCTAGCCCTTCACACAGCCCCCCAAATAACACAAATATGCCAGGATGGGGGGGTGCCCCGAATGGAGTAAAAGCCCCAGCCATGAGCCACACAGGTGAATTAGGTGACTACCCTGGAAGGCAAGGGGAGGCACCTCTAGGTGCCGGTGTCTTGGTGGGGACCGCAGGGCCGCGGGCCGAGGAGCCGCACCTGCAGGGTGCACCGCTGGGCCGCTGGGCTGTTTCTCACTGCGGGGCAGGTGGGCCGCTCTGAGACCGCCCTCGGGAGTCACGGACACTAGACAACGAGTCACCAAGTTGGTTCAGAAGAGGGGGGTTTCTCTCTGTTGGAGAAGCAAGCTACACTGCAGAAAAGGGTGCCAGGCCAAAGTGGGCCACATGGTGCAGGAAGCTCGGGTGTCCCTGTGAACTCACGGCTTGCACGGTGCGCTGTGATGGGCGGACACAGAGCCATGGATGCGTGTGCTTGGGGCTCCGCACAGGGCGAGCGCCTGTGTGCCCAGCTCTGTCTGCCGGGTGGCCTGGCAGCCGTGAGCCGCAGGGACAAGGGGCACCCCCCGGAGCCCCATCCTGGTTTCGAAGGAGCACCCCCAGTGAAAGCTCGTTGGAGGGGTGGTCTCAGCCCCAGGGAAGCAAAGATACCAGATGAGCTTGGGGGAACCTGCGGTGTCAGGAAGATGGTGGGGCTTGTGGAGAGAACAAGGAGGCAAAAGGAAGCGGGTCCTGAAACCCAAATGGGGACAGTTAGTGCAAGAAAATAAGTAATAGCAGGACTGGATGAGAATAGACAAAGTACAGTGAACACCCACACGTCCACACTGATCGCATCAGGTTGGCGAGTAAATGGGGAGCAGCGACGGTTCCTCCTTGGAGTCAAGTTCCTACGGTTACAAGGAGAGAATGAAAAACAGTCACCATTTTGCAGACCGCATAGAAGCAGTAACTGTTTTGGACAAAATCTGCCAACAGGAGCTAAAATCCGCGGACCAAAGTTTGGGAAGTGTCACAGTATCTCGCTCAAGACATTTGTAGTCACCAAGGAAAGACAGAAGCTTGAAGGTGAGGAAGCCTGGCAGACGCCGCCATGGCCGGCGACCAAGGTCATCATCACGGTGACCTGACAGGGACACCACGAACCCCGACAGCCGGCGTGAGCGACACACAACATCGCCCCTGTGGGGTTGTTGCCAACAAAGAACTACCCAGAAAGTGTTACAGCCTTGTGGAGGGGGGCGGGAGACCCAGCAAAAGCAAAGTGGGGTCCCCATGGTGTCTTGGGGTGGAAAAGGACACAAGTGGAAAACCTGTGTTTGCTGACCACACTCTGGACACACGTGGAAGCTGAGGGCTTGAGAGGTTGCTAGGTGAGGTATGTATGGAAACTGCACCATTTTTAGGGCTTTTCTGTAAACCTCAAGGTAGTTCTCGAGACCAAGACAAAACCCTGTGTCCTGGCTGATACAGCAGGGTCTGAATCCTTTCCTGCCACGCAGCACTGTGTCTCAGGGTCTCCGTCCTGCCCACGGGGACTGGTCTCAGTGAGAGGGCAGAAAGCTCTCAGAGCAGGACCCTGGGCCGATGGCTGTCATTAGGGTCCAAGTGGTGCTTTTTTTGTTTTTCAAATGAAATGCGGGGAGGCTGGTAGACCACACAAAGGAAAAAGGACACAATCTTTAGGGCAAAATTTAAAAAAAAAGAAAATGCAGCCAATAGCCTGCCAGTCTGGTACCGCAGCCCTCCCGCCCCAGGACCTGGGCAGTGCATGAGAGCTGGTTTCTGGTCTCCCCCTGAGGCCACCCGGGTTCCTTCCGTGGCCGCCTGGGTTCCCTCTGTGAGCAGCAGAGACAGGAGGAAGAATTAATTCTCAGACCAAGTGGCCGCCCATGCATCAGGCACTAACGCGGGCCAGGCACGCCTCTCAGAGGCTCCAATCTTGTTCAACAGCCACGGAAGCTGGGGCCTGGCGAGGTCAGTGCAGGTGTGTGTGTGCACACGCATGTGTCCGAGTGTGCTTCTGCCAATGCGCTACACGTGAGCCTGGGACCCAGGGGCTAGCGGCAGAGCCCCACAAGGCACCGCAAACCGGGATCACCTGCTTTCTCCAGACGAAACTAAACCCACGAAGGGCAGAGACAGGGAGAGGCCCGGGGGAGGTCCCTCCAGGGGGCATGCCCTGGGGATTAGTGGCCCCTGCGACCGTGACTGCAATGACCAAGGAGCACCTTGCGGTGGCAACGGAGACCCTTTTCCTACAGGATGTCGCCCAGATGCCACTTCCTCAAAATCGGCAGGTCCCTCCGGCTGCCACTTCTGTTGGTCTTCTCAGCCGGCCTTTGATGATTTGTGCTCCCGTCTGCTCCTGCCGCCAAACCACGATACCTCAAAGTCAGAGACGCGACCGATGTGGAGTTGACATGGCCACGTTTCTGCACCCCGTGTCCTGCCCACCCCAGGGTCCCACCCCAAAGGCCGTTCATTTCTGCACCCACGGATGCTGACCACGGCGTGGCTCTTGCCGTCTCCCAAGTCCTCGCGACCGGAAGCCTCTTTTCCTGCCTCCTTCACATTACACGCCCTCCTCTTCCCCCACGCCCCGGAAGGACGATGAGAAATCACTATGCCAAGAGGAAGGTAGATTTTATTACCCCATTTTCTGGAGGTGGAAACTGAGGCCTTGGAGGTCAAATTCGTTCCTTGCATTTGATGGGAAGATGAAGCCGTGATTTGCCCCATGGCCCTGGGACACTGCTCCCAGTCTCCTTCCAGCACATCGTGACCGGCCTCTGGAGCTCCCCCCAGGGCTGTGAGCGCCCGGCCTCGGCCTCCCCGGTGCTACCAGCAGGATGAAGTTCTCACCTCTCTTTCCTCTTCTTCAAAAACAAACGGAACTATTAGTCACCACCCACATGCTGCATCCAGCTCTATTAAAACGCTCCCCTCCTTGGCTGTGTTCTATTACGCAGTGTTGCTTTCCGTTAGCTATTCATCTTGGAAAAAGAAATCATAATCCTGGAGATGCTTACTCTCCATTAGAGAAAAGAGGTTCAGCGATTATTATCTAGGTGAGTCTGTGAGACTGAAATTGATGGTCTGTCCAGATCACCGAGGGACGGGGGAAGCAGGCTCAGACCACAGGACGGAGAAGGGTTTCTGCATGGGAGCGCTCCTACCGAGCACAGACTGGGTACCGCTGGGGCCTTTCTCGGCTTTCAGGGGGCAGCTCAGCCCAGAGAAGCCAGCGTGAGGCTGGTTCGTTTCGGAAGCTTCACAAGCACATCCCTCGGAGACTTGCAGTCCCATCAGACGTCAGCATTGCCCAAAGACAAGTGGGGGCCGGGAGGGGCCGGCCAACCTGTGGATGAGGGCACAGGGCTCAGAGAGGCGGGCTGGTTCTGGACTGCAGGACCCCAGCTCCCACCCGGCCAGGTGGGGCCGATGCCTCACCCTGCTTGGGGAGCTCCTGGACCATGTGGGTCCTACATCAGGGAGGGCAGGGGGCAGCAGTCCCAGGCCCTCCCGAGGTTCCCATCTGGAGGGAGAATCCTGCAACAAAGCAGTAACAGGTAAGATGCTTCCAGACGATGACAAGCTCCTAAAGGAACAGGAAGCAGGTTGGCAGGTTGGCAGGTGGCTGGAGTGGACAGGCCCCTCGGGGAGGGAGGGCACCTGGGTGGGAGGTTGCTCAAGCACAGAAAGGCTGTCTTGGCCTCATGGGGGTGGGAAGCAAGTGGCGTGGGGTGCAACGCTCCAGACTGCAGGGAGGGGTGGGTGCTGTAGGGCAGGAGGGGCATGCTGGAGCTGCTTTTTAGGGGGGGAGGGTGAGGAAGGTCAGGGGGTCTGAGATGAGCTGGAAGGGAGGCTGAGCTGGTGGGTGAGGACTTGTCCCTGAGGTGGCCGTGGGGACCCTCCAGGGACAGAGAGCAGCATTCCAAGCCGACTTCATTCTTTGTTCGCCAAGGACATCATCTGGCTGGGCCGGGAGAAACCGACCCTGGGCCAGGGTTCCCCGGGCACGCGGCCCCTCCCCAGACCAGGGGCCCAGCTCTGCAAACAGAGCTGGCAACCCCAGCCTCATGGAAAACGCTCAGTAATTTCTGGTAATGACCAGCCAGAGCCAAAGAACAGGCTCTCCCGAAAGGTCACTTCTCCAAGAGAAGAAAATTATTCCTTTTGCTGGAGTCTGTCATCTTTTGCTTTAATTAATATCAAATGCGCCCATGCTTGGCAGTGGCTTCAAGGGTTCGAGTGGACTTCCCGTGACATTTCTAATAAAAAAGTGTGAATCTTCCTGGACGAATGGAGGTGTTGATCAGACCCTCCTCGGGGGCAGCCAGGTGCCGGCCCCGCCAGGACGGCCCGGTTTGCGTGCGGGCTGCAGAGAAGCGATGCGTGGGACGAAGCAGGATGGCCCGTGGTCGTCTCAGAGCTGCCTGGGCAGGTGAGTCAGCCTCTCCGGGCCTCGGCTTCGACAGCCCCGGTATCACGAGGCTGCTTTACGGATGACACAGGATGCGTTATGGGGACGGCTTAGCCCAGAGCTGGGAGCCCACGACGGCTGCCAGAGCCATTGGTCACTTTGTGCACCCCTGCTGAGATGGACAGGACGCCCTGCCTCCCAGCTGAGTCTAGTGGTCCTGCACTTCCGACCCCGGGCAGCTGTGGTCTTCTCTTTCCCCCACATGCCCCCCACCCCCGCCGGGGGTCCCCAAGTCACATGCCCCCTGTGTCATGGTTGTTTCTGTGTCTGCTGCCTTGACCAGACTGAAGCTGGGACTTGTCTGATTTCTCCTGGTCCACCTGCATCCTGGGGCCTTTCCTGGGGGGGGAGAGGAACCAGCACGGACTGGGTCTCTGAGGAGTAGGAAGGAGCCTCTGTGGTCCAGGGGTCCAGGTGGGGAACAGCCCCTCCTCTCCCCACGGAAACTGTGACATTAGCTTCTCTCCACGTAGCTGCAGAAGACCAACCAGTCCAATCCTGGTGTGGTTTCCATCTTCCCAATGAGAAAGTTGAAGCTGAATTACAGGATTTTTCCCCAAATCACAAAGCTGACTTATTCCTCAAGGAGTCAAGAGATAAACATCTGCTCTGTCGTCCGGACACCCCCTCAGCCCACTAGGGCCATTTGATACCCCGTGTCATCGGCCTTCAACAAGGAAAATCGTACCCAGCTAGGGCCCATCTGGTTTCCCACACCCATGCTGGGCCACCCACTCCCTTCCTCCTTCCGCGGTGAGGGCACATCCACCCTGCGCAGCCTCATCGAAGGGCTTCTGGTCTGAATATGCAAGAAAAAAACCCCAGCAGGCAAGCTGCATATTAAATTTGAGTAACTGTTGCCAAATCGGTCTCCAAAGTGACTTTATCCATTTGCAACCTCACCAGCAGTGCATGAGCGAACTCTTTCCCTACATGCTCTCTAAAACTCGGTGGTGACGCATTTAAATGTTTGCCAATCGAGGGGAGGGGAACTATGTCTAATTAATTTACATTTCCCTTTTTTAACTAATAATTTGAGCATCTGTTAATACGTGTCTTTTTTTTTTTTAGATTTTTATTTATTTTTATTTGACAGACACAGATCACAAGTAGACGGAGAGGCAGATAGAGAGAGAGAGAGGAGGAAGCAGGCTCCCCGCTGAGCAGAGAGCCCGATGCGGGACTCGATCCCAGGACCCCGAGATCATGACCTGAGCCGAAGGCAGCGGCTTAACCCACTGAGCCACCCAGGCGCCCCTGTTAATACGTGTCTTAACCCTTCATAATTTCTGTTCTGCAGCTTCTCCAGATCCTTTTCTATTTTCTTATTAAAGGAATTCTTTACCTATATCTATATCTCTATATATGTATTTTTTAAAATTAGGAATTCTTTATGTATTTTGGATACTAATCCGTAGTGTGTTACATATGGTGCGGAGATTTTCACCTTATCTGCTACTTCTCTTTTAACTTTACATTATCTTTCTTCATACAGATGTTTAAAATCTGTAGTTAAATTTATGAAATTTGCTTTTCTTTAAATCTTGCTTAAGATTCTTCAAGTTCATAAATATATCCTCTTAAGCTTCCTTCTATGACTCCTGCAGGGTTCTTAAAAAAACATGTATGTCTTTATTCCATTAATTTTTGTTAATGGTATGAATTTTATTTTTTTCCAGGTAGTAAATTGTTCCAATATTTATTGAACAATCCACGTTTTTCCCCAGTGATTTGAAGTGCTACCTTTGTTCACATACTAAATTCCGGTATACACGTGGTCTATTTTTTTTATCATCTATTTTTGTTCCAAGGATCTATTTATCTATTCCTGTGCTAATATCACATTATATTTATTAAAATTACTTTATAATATGCTTTGACATCTTGTCGGGCAAAATTCCCCTCTTTGTTTTTTCTTTTCTCAAGCTGTCTTGGCTATTCTGGAACATTTACTCTTCCATCTGAATATTAGAATCAGCTTGTCAAATCTTATTAAAATCTTGATCAGGTTTTGATTAGAATTGTGTTGAATTTATAGATTTATGGGGGGATTAAAATGCAGAAAAAATATTAATGCTTAGCATTATGATAGGGTCCGGGAAAAGGCTGCAGTCAGAAGCAGGCTCTCCGCTGAAGGTGGACAGCCTGAGCTCACTGGGCCTCTGAGCGTAGCTCGGGCCCTGGGGTCCAGGAATGAGCCTAGTGAGTGGCCCAAGTCATGTAGAGCCACCAGAACTCCTCTCGTGGGATCTCATCGGGATATGACATCCTGCCCTGGAATGATCGATTCCAATACCGCTCATTTACTCTCAACACATGCTAAGTGTCGGCCAGAGGGTGTCCAGGTGCCGGGTGCAGAGATGACCCAGGCAGGGGCCAGGCCACAAAATCGTGCTTTGCGGAGGACGGTGCGGGACCCTGGAGGAAAGGGCCACTGACTGCTTCCTGAAGGGGACAGCCCGAAGACGGGCTTTACAGGACGGCTGAGTCTCCCAGGCAGCACTGGGAATGGGGCTGTGCAGCGAGAGGTTGGATGCTTTGTGCGCGACGTAGCCATGTGGCTGCGAAGTGGGAGGAGTGGGGTGGCCTGCCTCGAGCGAGGGGCAGCTGGGTCATGCCAAGGTCAGTCCGGGAGTCTTGTGTGCCGTGGAGCGGGTGCCCGGGGACGTGAGGTGGGATGCCGGGACCTGGATGCGGGAGGCCTGGGCTGTGTCCCTGTGGCTGGGGACACAGAGGAGACCCGCAGCTCTGCGTGGGGAGTTGCTGAGTCTATGTGCTTCTGCGGCGGATGGAATTTTATTTCCACGTCGACTTCCCCGTTTGGGCAGGGGTAAGGAATAGCACGTGCTGACCTGACCTTGCGTGTATGCCGATTACAAAGCTACTCCAGTAACTGTTTAGGGCTAGGGCCGGCGGAGGTCTCCCCCCCGGGGAGGGCTGCTTATCACTGACATCGTGGAGAATTGCAGACACGTGGTGGTACTAAGCATGGGACTGACTTTCAGTCTATTTAATGATGTTTGGAGTCCCTACAAACAGCACAGCTGGGGGGATCGCTCCTACCACCCCAGCCTGGTTCCACGTGGCCCCCCAGCACCTGCCTGCTTTTCTAACTCCCTTCCACGGCAGACCCCTGTGCCCTCATAAACCACATTCTTTATAAAATGTCTGCTTAGTCAAATAGTGAGGCCAACAAAACGGTATTTGTGAAAATACATATGGTAAGAAGAGTAACAGTAGAGGAACCCTCATGACCCACGACTTAGCTGAAGACATGAGGTGATGCATCAACGTTGAGGCCGTCTGTGGACCCTCCCCATCCCGGCACTGCCAGCAATCACACGCCTTGTTTCATCAGAACAGTGCTGCTCACACGGGACCAATCTCCTGGTGCTCATGGGCCAGAGCCTTCGAAGGTACACATCCTTGGGTGGGAGGGGTCATGGTGTATGCATGTCTTCACGTTATTACGTAATGTAAAAAAAAAAAAAAAAGTGTCTTGTAATGTAAACTCCTGCCAGTATGAAGTTCCCATTTTTCAGATCAAAAGGACACACCAAGCTTCAGGTAGGATTAGCCTGGTGAAATCCTTAAATTCCAGAGAAAACTTTTTTAAAGCCTTCAAAATTCCATGGGGCACCTGGGTGGCTCAGGGAGTTAAAGCCTCTGCCTTTGGCTCAGGTCATGGTCTCAGGGTCCTGGAATCGAGCCCTGCTTTGGGCTCTCTGCTCAGCGGGGAGCCTGCTTCCCTCTCTCTCTCCGCCTGCCTCTCTGCCTACTTGTGATCTCTCTCTGTCAAATAAATAAAATCTTAAAAAAAAAAAATAAAGCCTTCAAAATTCCAGACAGATGCATAAAGTTAACTTAGTAAGGGAATCTCGATGAAAATCAGACTTCTCCTTTGATGCCTTGTAAGTCAGAAGACAGAAGAAGAAGGTGGTCATCATACTGACCCTGTAATATAGGTCAGTATGCTATTAGCCCTGCTCTACAGATAAGGAAACAGAAGGACTGAGTAAGGTCACAAATCTAGTAACGAATGTACTTATGACTCAGACTTACATCGTCTGACTCCAGAATGTGCACTTTTTTTTAAAAGATTTTATTTATTTGACAGACAGAGATCACAAGCAGGCAGAGAGGCAGACAGAGAGAGAGAGGAAGGGAAGCAGGCCCCCTGCAGAGCAGAGAGCCCGATGTGGGGCTCGTTCCCAGGATCCCGGGATCGTGACCTGAGCCGAAGGCAGAGGCTTAACCCTTTGAGCCACCCAGGCGCCCCCAGAATATGCACTTCTAATTTCTATGCTCTCCGAAGTGAAATGGAATATAAGAAAAGTACTTAAATATGTAAAGCCCTTTTACCCAAAACCGAACAGTAAACAGAAATTCTAAAGCCACTGCCCTTCAAATTAGGACCAAGAGGAGGAGCCTATTGTCACCACAGTTATTCAACACTGTTCTAAGGCAACTGGGAAGGAAAACGCACAAAAGCAATCTAGATGTGTGAAAAGAAGTGATAATATTGTCTTTATTTGCAGCTTATATAACAACGTGTCTCAAAAATTCAAGAAATTCAACAGAAAAAGCTAAGGTGGCTGGTTACTAGATAAATAAACAACAAAAAATAACTTTTCTTTATATTAGCAATAGACAGAAATGGAAATAGAAAAACCACATTCACAGTGGGAATAAACCTATTTTTCCAAAATATTTGAAGAGACTACCTGAAATATTCCATGTATGATAACATCAAAAAGAATAAAATATGCAGAAATAAACTTTTTTTTAAAAGCACACAAAACTACAAAACATTGTTGAAAAAAATTAAAGACCTAAACAAATGGAAAAATATCCCATATTTGTAGACAATAAGATTTATTATTGTCAAGATGGCAATTTTCCCCCAATTATCTACAGATTCAGTATAATCCATAGCAGAATCCCAGCTGACTTCTTTATAGAAATTGCCAAGGTGATTCTAAAATTCACGTGGAATTACAAGGCACCAGAATGCCTAAAGTAATTTTCGAAAAGAGAATCAAAGCTGGAGGACTCACATTCCTGCTTTCTAAAGTCACTAGAGAGCAGCAGTAATGAAGACGGTGTGGTATGCGTTTGAGGATAGACATGTAGATAAGTGGAACAGAATCGAGAGCCTAGAAATAAACCCATGTGTCTATGGGGAACTGATTTTTCACAAAGGTGCCAAGACCATTCGATGGGGGACGGTCTTTTTGGTCTTTTTAACCAATGGTACTGGGACAACTGGATGGTCCCATGCAAAAGAATGAAGTTGGATCCTTACCTCACACCGCATACAAAAACTAACTCAAAATGGCTCCCTGAGTTAACCCAAACCAAACCAAAGCCATAAAACTCTTAGAAGAAAACACCAGGGTAACCCTTCAGGACCTCAGTTTCAGCGATGGATTCTTAGGTATGACAGCAGAAGCATGAGCAACAAAAGAAAGACTAAATCATTTGGTCTTCATCAAAATTAGAAATGTTTGTGCTTTAAAGGACATTATCAATCAAGTGAAAAGGCAACCCACCTCGAATGGGAGAAAATATTTGCAAATTATCTATCTGAGAAGTGAACCATGTCCACAACCTATAAAGAACAGACTAAAGCGTCAGCCAATAACAAGTGATGATGAGGATATGGAAAAATCAGGACCGTTGTATATGGCTGTCGGGAATATAAAATGGGGCAGTGGCACTCAAAAATCCTGGCGGGGGCACCTGGCTGGCTCCATTAGTGGCTTGAGTGACTCTTGATTTTGGGGTTGTGAGTTCAAGCCCTATGTTGGGTGTGGAAATGACTTAAAAATAAAATCTTTTTCTTTAAAGAGTTTATTTTTTTGGTGGCGCCTGGGTGGCTCAATGGGTTAAAGCCTCTGCTTTCGGCTCAGGTCATGATCCCAGGGTCCTGGGATCGAGCCCCACATCGGGCTCTCTGCTCAGCAGGGAGCCTGCTTCCTCCTCTCTCTGACTATTTCTCTGCCTACTTGTAATCTCTGTCTGTCAAATAAATAAATAAAATCTTTAAAAAAAAAAGAGTTTATTTTTTTTACTTGGGAGAGAGCGAGAGCATGAGCAAGGGCAGGGGCAGAGGGAGAAGAAGCAGACTCCCCATCAAACAGGGAGCCCGATACAGAACTCGATCCCAGGACCCCGGGATCATGACCTGAGCTGAAGTCAGATGCTTAACCAACTGACCCACCCAGGTGCCCCTAAAATGAAATCTTAAAAAAAATAGCCTGGCAGTTTTCTTGAATGATTACACATAAAGTTACCGTACGACCCAACAATTTCACACGTATATGGTTGCCAAGAAGAATGAAAGGATTTGTCTACACAAAGCCTTCATACAGATGTTTATTCACATGGACTTTTATTGCATCATTATTTATCAGAGCCCAAAAGTGGAAACAACCCAAGCGTCCATTAACTAATGATGGGGTAACCAAATGTGGTCTCGCCGTACAGTGAAATGTATTCCACAGAGAGGAAGGAAGGACAGACACCTGCTGCCACACGGAGGCACCTTGAACACCTGCTGCCCAGTGAAAGCATCCAGCCCCTGAAGACCACAGTCACATGGTTCCCTTTATACGAAATGCCTAGAATGGGAAAATCGACAGAGACAGAAGGTGGGTTAGTGGTTGGTGGGGGCTGGGGAGGACGGGGGGATCAAGGGTAAACAGCAAGGGGGTGAACAGTATGGTGAAGATGTTCTAAAATGCTTTGTGATGATGGTTGCACACACCTGTGAGCACACTAGAAACCACTGAATGACATGCTTTAGACAGGTCCGTTGTACGGTGTGTACATTATATCTCAATAAAGTTGTTGGTGTCTGCATGTGTGTGTGGTTTTTTGGGTTTTTGTTTTTTGTGTGTGTTTAAAGGATGAGTTATGGCAATTATACTGACCTGGAGAGATTTTTATGATAAACACTTAAGTGAAGAAAGAAAGTTGCAAACTGTTACAGGTTGAACTGTATTCCACACCCTCCCCCCACGCCCCAATTTATACATTTAAGTCTTAACCCCTCAGAATGAAATTGACTTGGACATAAGGTTGTAGATGCAATGAGTGCGGATGTAGTGTGGGCCCTAATCCAATGTGATTGGGGTCCTTATAAGAAGGGGGAGTGCGGACACAGACACGCACCGGGGGACACAGCAGGTGGGGATCAGAGTTAGGCTGTCACAAGCCAAGGAGACACTGGGAGTTGGGGAGGGGTCTGGAGCACAGCCTTCTCCAGCGTCTCAGAGGGAGCAGGGCCCTGTGCATACCGGATCCCCGACTTCCAGGGAGGCCAGGTTACCCCGAGACAACACGAGTCTGTTTGAGTCATTCAGTCTGTGGTACTCGGGTACGACAGCCCTCACAGATCCATGCGGAGTAACAGCAGAAATAGAAATTAATTTATATTAATTCACTTTGTTAACATTGGTTATCTTATGGGATTGGACTGGGAAGAGAAGAGGATATTAGCGAGGTTGTTAAATATGCATTTAGTGTTTGAATTGTTGTAATGAGCCTGTCCCCCCCTTTCTTTTTTGCATTTGTAAAATAAGGATTTTTAAAAAGAGAGGTTTGCTTGCAAAGTTTGAAGGCTCTCCATTTTTTCTTTTACTTTCCAGGATTAGACATTTTATTTATTTATTTATTTAAGATCTTACTTATTTATTTGAGAGAGAGAGAGCGTGGGAGAGAGAGAGAGAGCAAGCATGAGCAGGGGGGTGGGATGGAGCAAGCAGCAGGCTCCCCTCCGAGCAGGGAGCCCAGGACCCTGGGATCATGACCTAAGCTGAAGGCAGACGCTTTTTTTCCCCAAAGATTTAATTTATCAGTTTGACAGAGAGACAGTGAGAGAGAGAACATAAGCAGGGGAAATGGGAAACAGAGAAGCAGGCTTCCCGCCGAGAAGGGAGCTCCACGCGGGGCTTGATCCCAGGACCCTGGGATCATGACCTGAGCCAAGCGCTTAACGACTGAGCCACCCAGGCGCCCCAGGGTCAGATACTTTAACTGTTCTCTGTGAGGTTCCTCCTTCCCAGCATCCAAATTGGTTGGCCGTATTCTCTGAAGCAGTCAGGAAAGTTCTGTGAAACACGGGATATGGTGAAAGCCAGGCAGGAGCATGGTTCTTGGTGCCCGGATGGAGGACCGTCACTGTGGGGGTGAGGACGAGGACGAGGGCGAAGACGTTGGCGACGGCGATGGAGGAAAGGGGATTGACTCAGGCTGAGGTTTCTGGCTGGCGTCCTCCCCTCTCCATCCACCCGCGTGCAGTGCTCCAAGGCAATAGCTTCCATGTACAGATTTGGAAACTGAGGCCCCATGAGGTCAGGTGACTTGCGTAGGGGCCACCATCAGTAGGCCGGGGAGTCCGGATCAGAACCTGAGTCGGCCTGGCTTCAACCGCCTTTGCCCTGCAGCTCAGCTGCTTCCCACAGCGCAGCGGCAGGGGGAGGAGCGGTGCCCCTTCCCCCCACGGCCCCCAACCTGACCCATGGAGCAGGCCTCCTCCCCAGCATCATGGGAACCTAATCTACTTCAGAATGGTCAAGGAAACAAATCAGGAGCCCCCCTCCACCCCCGCCGGCTTCCTATCTGCAGTTTCCCGCCAGCCCCGGTTGGTTTGCAGGGATGCGGGAGGCCTGCATTATTCAAGCCCATGGAATATTCAGGCTGTTGGACAGAGGCTAAATCTGTCAGGGCTGGCGGCACTGTTCCCTCCCGGAGGCCCCCGGGGGCTGGGGAAGCTGCAAGGCTCTGGGGCAGAGACGTCATCCTGGCCCGACCCAGGCAGGGGTGCACGCTGCCTCTGCCACCTGACGGATGCCCTCATTTGGGGAGAATGTATTATTGAGCACAGGGCTCTTTCCAGCCAGACTCCTGGACCAAATGGCGCAGCTGTGTCCCCCTGGTGGGAGCCTCAAAGAACCCAACCCCAGGGGGAGCTGGTCACTGTGCCAGACCAGTGGGGACCAGGGAGGCAGAGACTCCTGGCTCAGTTCCTGCACGGAGTCACCTCTAGCAAGAAAACCAGGCACTCGGGGCAGACACCCTCCTTGTAGCGCTGTGTCAGCCATGTGCTGTGGGCATGCTAGAACCGTCAGGTTGCAAACCCCGGTTCTCTGTGACAGTTGAGCTCCATGTGAATGGGGTACCCAAGAAAGAATAGCAAAGCCTGTGCTTCCAGAATCACCTTGGGTATGGCTCTAGCGAGCCCAAACGTCATGGCGTGTATAGTTCTGGAATTCAAGAGCCATGGGCTCTAGAATCCTGATGGGCAGTTCTAGGACCCTGGGGCAATTTTCTGAACTCAGAATGGCTCTAGATGGATGGCTCTAGAACCCGGGGGGTGGGGGGGGGGGCGCCCAGGCTGGAAAACTCCCAGCCACGCCGTGCGGAGCTCACCTGCTCCCTCCTGAGCCTCCTGGGGCAGAGTCCATCTAAGGAAGCCTGGTTTATGGGGCCCCTGGCTAGAGGGAAGGCCCGTGGTTTGCCATTAAAGACACGATTAAGGAAGAAATACTGGAAAGTTCTTCAGCTGTGACATAGTTACTTGCAGTCAGTCAGGGCTGTGGGTGTCTCTGCCTTTCTGTGCCGACTTATGGGAGGGGCAGGAGACCCGAGAGCCACACCTCGGCAGCTGGGGGGAGCACACCTCCCCGCCCCCCTGGGGGGCACCCATTGTTCATGGGTCTCTCTCCCTCTTCCTGACCTCTGGGCAATGGCAGGTTTGGGGGGCTTGGAAGGCTCCTACTTGGTGGGAGTCTCACCGTGTTGTGATCCCCCTGTCCTCTTCCTGGTTCGCAGAGGGGGACTCTGAGCTGCCCTGGGCTAGTCCAGGTCTTCTCAAGCTCAGCGCTGGGACATTTTGGACCAGCCAACCTTGTGCTGTCATTCTGGAGTCTTTGGCCACAACCCTGGCCTCGGTCCATTAGAAGGTAGGGGCTGTCCTCCAGTGTGACAACCAAAAACGTCTCCAGACATTGCCAAACGCCCCCTGGGAGGCCAAAACCTCCTCGGGTTGGAGCCACTGGTCTAGGGGATGGATTCCTGGGCTCCGTGTTGATTCCTGAGGTGGGTCTCATGGTTGCCCCGGCAACCGTCCTGCTGCCTCACCGGCCCCTGTTCCCGACTTGAAGATACCCCGCGATGGTCCCAGGAGAATAATCCTGGTAGCCCCACTTTGCAGAGAAGGAAACAGGACCGGAGAGTTTTAAAAGGGGTTTAAATTTTCAAAGTCACACAGCAAGTCAGTGGTAGGATTAGGATTCAGACTCCCGTCCGTCTCTCTTTTTTTTTTTTTTTTTTTTTAAGATTTTATTTATTTGACAGAGAGAGACACACAGAGAGGGAACACAAGCAGGGGGAGTAGGAGAGGGAGAAGCAGGCTTCCCGCCGAGCAGGGAGCCGGATGTGGGACTCGATCTCAGAACCCTGGGATCATGACCTGAGCCGAAGGCAGCGGCTTAACAGCTGAGCCACCCAGGCGCCCTCCTGTCCTTCTCTTGAACTCAAGACACCACCCTCCTCTTTTCGGCTCCGACCCCGAGCTTGCCTCAGGATAAAGATTCCAGCAAATCTTTATGGGGTACATACTGTGGGCCGAGCCCTGTTCCAGATGCCGCAGCAACAGCAGCCAACAAACCAGACAGGGACCCTCGCCCTCATGTCGCTGATATTCTAGCGGGGGGAGCCGGGAGAAACGCCCAGCTTGGCGTCAGGATGGAAGGACCCCATGCCTGCTCAAATGCCCCCTCTTCAGCTGGGCTGGGACACAGAGCTATAAAAGCCACCACCAATAACATAACCCGAGGACCCCTTTTGACTGTGCTGTCCCCAGGGGGGCCCTGCGCCACCTTAGCGCTTGGCCTCTCCTTCAGCCCCTGATGCTTGGTTTCCTAAAGAACAGGGCGGAGGAGCCCGGTCAGGGCGGCCGCTCCCGGCAGACCCCCTCCGGGTGCTTTTCCATTCTCCCACATCCGCTCCTCTGTGAGCAAGCGGGCGCCCAGCCTGGCTGCGCAGACCCAGACCCCCATAAATTATGCACATCGCTCGCATTTCTGGATGGAGAGCCGGAGGAATTATAACTCCCATTAGCGCGCACTGCACAGGCAGCCCCGCTGTTTCCCTCACTCTGGCCTTTCCGGGCTGGAAGGACGGGCTTGGCTGCGGGAGGGCCGGAAACGCACAGCCACTCTGGGGCCTTCACGCGCCCCTGTTGTCATTCGTTGGCAGAGAGGAGCCTTCCATCCACAGCAGGTATGGCGCTGGGGCCCCGCGAGCTGGGCTGAGACGTGCAAAGCCAGTTGGGAGACGAAGCGGGCACGGAGAGGCCAGACGACACGGCGCAGGAGCTGCCCGTCCCCGTCTATATAAGGGGCTGGGAGTGGGCGTCTCCTGCTCTCCTGAAGACAGCGCCGCACTATTACCTGCCCGCAGAGCTGGGCCCAGTCTTGCTAGGGGTATGTGGGGGAGGGGGCGGAGCCAGAGACCAGCACAGGTGGGTGGTGGTGGGCATGCGCTCTGTCCCATAGGAGCTGGCCCTGTTCTGGAACGCTGTAAAAACTCAGGGATGCCCACATGGGCTGCGGCTCACCTCCTCCAGGAAGGCCACTGTGTGGGAATCCCCATCGTGAGTGGGGCCTGAGCCCTATCTTCCCAGTGGCTCAGATGCCCTGCCAGGGCTCTGGGACCCAGTTTCCCCATGGTGCTGACACTCCCGAGTGAGAACTCCAGGTGTCCCTGGACCGGCCCTCTGGAGGTGATCAGAGGCTCAGAACAGGGCAGCCAGCCAGGCACGGCTTTGCCCGATGTTGCCACTAGTGAACTCCGGCGTCCGCAGACAGCCCAGGAGGTTCGATACGGCAGGACACAGAGGTATTGACCCGAATCGATATTTTATAAAAGAGACAGCTGTTTCTGTACGGCGGGGTCCTGTCTGCTGGCCCTTAAAGGTAGTCATTCACGGGCCCAGGGATGTCAGAGCCGAGAGCCAGGAAACCTGAAGTCCCCCTTCACCGGCCGGAGCCGAGCCCGGCCCCCACACACCCAGTCCTCCACTCCGGGTCCTTTGCGTCTGAGGGACCCCAGGGCCTTCTCCTCGCACCTGACCTGTATTCTGTGGGCGGCAGTGAGCAGTGCCCCACGTACTGAGTGTGCCCTGGCACCTGGATTGTGCCGGGCAATTTATGTAAACTCTCGAGATACGGGAAGCCCTCTTTGGCAAGCTTCCTCACCCTCTTTATAAAGATGGGGAAACTGAGGCCCGCAATTATTAGGTACCGAAGACCGTATCTCTGGGAAACGGCAGAGCCGGAACCTGCAACTTAATTTCCGATTCCGAAGCCCGGCTCTCGGGGCCGTCAGTCCCCCGGGTCGGGTCAGGACGGGGAAGGCCGGAGAGCATTCACTTGCCCCCCCACGTACGCGCTCGTTCCCCCGGCACGCAGATCTCGCCGTTCTTACAACATCCTTCTTACGCTTCATCGTCTGTCCTTTTCTTGCTTATCCACGTGTCTCCTGCACAATGTGAGGTCCCCGATGCGAGGGTCTGTGTGTTTTGTGGACCCCTGACCCCGTGCCCAGCACTGGGCTGGTCCTTGAGAAACTCTGGCTGAACGTTGAATGGACGATAGGAAATGAATAAGTCAGGGTCATTCGTCGTGGAACTAACGGGTGCGTGATTGAGGCGGGCTGCGTCCACGCGTGAGTGACCGGACGAGACACGTCCCGTCTCTGAGGCTGTCTTCCCCGTGAAGGAAGGAGAGTAGCCTTCATAACAACTGTCCGCCTCTGGCGGGGAGGGCCAGAGAACACATGTGTGGAAGCCATTAGGGCTGGTCACAGATTTTCTAGATCCTTCTTTGGGTTGATTAGGAAGGTAGTTCCCTGTCTTCTTGAAGTTAGGCGTAGCAGTGACGGGTTTGGGGAATGAAATGTGAGTGTAAGTGAAAACTTACACTGGGTGAAAACCGTAAGAAGCACCAGTGAGACATCCACCCCCCTCTCCATGCCCCTCCCTCCCCCCAACCCCCTGCCGCAGGGCAACCAGGCGAACACCTGGGTGGCCCCTCCAGCTAATCCCCCCACTGAAGGATGATGCTGGGTGAGCTCGTGGGCAGCCTGTGTCACTATCCAGTGAATAAGTCAGTTTTGTTGAGTTAAGCCATGAGGGTTTGGGTGGCTCCTGCATCCGTACGTAGCTCCCCGACTTCGTGGAGTGGACGCACCCAGCCCACGGGGCCAAGGGCAGAGTCAGTGTTCCCCAAAAGGCAGCAGGACTGACCGTCCTGCCCGTCACAGTGAAGGGGGCTTCTCCTTCCCGGATGCCAGGGTCCCTGTGTAGGGACAATGGAGACATTTTTCTCCAGCTCTTTCCCAGTTGGCTCTGCTGCAGGAAGCAGAGAAACCCAGACATGAAGTCACCGCTTGTTTTCGGTGAGAGCAAGAGAAAAGCTGCCGCAGTATTGTGTTTGCCTTATTAAGGCTCATTTTCTCATTACAATTTTCCCTCCTAATTGCTAATTTTTCCAGCTTCTCCAAGAGCCATTCTACTTCCGCCTTGTTCCTCTCCCCCCTCCAAGAGCTGGTGCTTCGAGAAACTGCCACAGATGGGCAAAGGAGAAACACACATGCTTGTTTTTAATTTACTTGAAATCCTCTTCTCTCGGTGCTACTGGGACGGGCAGCTGCCAGGCTCTGGTGGCCACGCGACTGGGGACTCAGCCCTGAGGACCAGCCTGGGGGAGGAAGGGGCCTAGGCTGGGTTCTCCACTCCGTGCCTCTCCCAAGGACTTGGCTTTTTGGCGGCCAGGTAGCCCTCACCTGGCCAGGACTTCTGAGCATCCGTGGGCCCTGTGCTTGACAGAGAGGATGGCGGTTGTGAGTCCTCGGATGGTAGGACTCTCCGAACACCCCCGGTGCACCCAGAGAGGGGCCTGGAGCTACTTCATTGAGCCAACAGAGCACTCACCGTCCCCGCAGCGGGAGAGAGTCGTGGCCACCCTGTTTTCAGATGGGAGATGGACTCCAAGAACCCAGGAGCCTCGGCTATGTCTAGGTCAGTTTGTCTGTCCCTTCCAGGGGCTTCTTCCACTCATCAGCAAGGAGCCCATCACGAGTGACAGAAACCTTTCTCTGATCTTCTGTCGGATGGGCCACTGTGCCCTGGCCATGGGACCTAAGTAAGAGGCCATGGTTCCCACCTTCTGACTGAGGGCATGGGATCACGTGATGCCTCTAGGTCTGGTATTTGGGCCCCGGGGCGTCCTGGTCTCCCGGATCTCCCGACCCCTGCGAGGCAGGGAGGGACCTGGTGTCCCAGGTAGAATCAGACCGTGAGCGGTGTGGGGCGGGGCCTGCAGTTGTCATGCGGGCTCTGGCCCCAGGGGAGGGGGCTCCATGAGTTCAGGCCCACCATCCCCCTCTCCAAGCCTTGGCTTCGTTGCCCACAAGAGGAAGGTAATAATCCCTTCCTCCCTGCATGGAAGGGAGGGAGCCCAGCGTCTGGCGGCATGGAGAGATTCCTAAAACAGCAGTAACCACCATCATTGTCATCGTCCTTGTTCTTAGATAGACTTTTTTTTTTTTTTCAATGATTGGAGAAAAATCACAGCTGTCATATACGAGAAGGTCACTTGGTCCAGCCTCTATCATTTTAAAATTGGGAAACCAAGTCAGGGGAAGGGGAATGCCAGCTCCGCCTGGGCTCCACAGAGACTGAGCGGGATGGGATTCACGCTCCCGCCTCCTCTCCCCTCTGCACGGACAGCCCAGAGCACCGGGTTTTGCAAACAGCTGGGGGGATCGTCCGATGTCTGAGGGAAACGACCCTTGGGGCAATGCCTGCTGAACGATGTGCTGTCATCAGAGCCCGGGGAGCCCTGTGCCCGGCCAGCAGAGGGCTCTAGAGTGGGGTCCCCGGGGTCCGCAACGGGGAGCTTTGGGGCAGGGTAACGTCATGGGGCGAGGGAGGTCCCACCCGAGATGTCTACGGGGACCCCCTGAACAGGTCGGAGGCAGCTGCTCTCCGAGGAACACGGACTCACGTCATTGCCACCGACTGACCGGACTGTCCTTGCACCTCTCACAATCACAGCGAGCATGAGGGTGACGGGGCCTGCAGACCCTGCGCCCCGGGTCCAGCCCAGAGCCTGGTATTTCACCGGGACTCGTCAGGATGCAAGAAATGAATCGGAGGTGCCGTGTGTTCCTCAGCACGGGAGGCCCGTCTGGTAGCCCCACGGGGCTATTGCTATTAGAATCCAATACAACCGAAAACGCTCGCGTCCCCGGTTGTGCTAGCCGCACTCCCAGCGCGGGGTCGGCACCTGCGGCTACTGGCGGAAGGGGCGGGTGGCTCTCAGAAATTCTCTGGGCCTGTGGTTTCCCATCAGGCACTTGGGATCCGGAGGGCCACCTTGCTGGGGCAGGCGGGCAGATTCAGGAGAAATCTCTCATGCTTCCCCATCATTTTCTAGGAAAGGCACACGTTCCCTGATCGACAGGAAGTCTCGAGCCTCCGCCTTGGGATCTGCTCGTCTTCCTCCAGAGCCGGTCAAGCCCGGAGCGCAGGCCTCCCCAGTGGGCACGCGTTCGTCCTCCTTCTCCACCCAACTGGACAGACTCTGGCTCTGAGTGCTGTGCTCCCTTATGGCGTGGCCTGTGTTGCCCAGAATCCTCCTATCCGTCTGCTGGAGGATGGGGGCCTGCCGCTGCCCACGGGAGGAGCCCTGTGCCCACTTCTCCGGGCCAAGCTTTTGCCGTAGGATTTGGGGCTCCGCACGTCAGCCCCTCAGGTGGCCACAGTCCAGGGGACCCATCAGAATTGGGCTGGGCCCGGCCTTCGTGGGACCATTTTCTTTTCTTTTTTCCTTTTCCCCTTCCTTACCCTTGGGACTCAGGAGTCCTGATTGGTTTCTTTCTGTCCACCCTCAGGGGACCCAGCTCTGCCCTCAGGATAGGGAGCTATGACAACCAAGGTGAATTTTTGACACCTGTCCCTAGAGTAGAGAAGAGCGGGACCCCTTTCTACGTACCTGGGGAGGGGGTTTGTGGAATTTGAGTAAAGGGTTGCTTCAAAGGACAAACTGCGGGGAGCCGGGGCGGCTTCGTCCTTAAGACTCTGACTGTTGATTTCAGCTCAGGCTGTGATCTCGGGGTTGCGGGGTCAAGCCCCATGTTGGGTTCTGTGCTGGGCCTGGAGCCTGCCTTGCCTCTCCTCCTGTATCTCCGTCTCTGCCAACCCACGCCGCATCACTCGAGGGCGTGTGTGCGCGCGGTCTCTCTCTTAAAAAAAAAATAAGTAAAAAATAAAATAAAATAACAAACCGAGAAGCCACTGGTCCTGTTCATCTCCCTTGTTTTAAGGGCAGCATCGGAGGCCGGGGAAGGGCAAGGTCCTACCCAAAGCCCGCGGAGACCGACGGAGACCGACGGAGGAGCCGGCTCCAGCTCTCGGGCCATCCTTTTAGATTCTCAGGAAGGTATTTCTCAAGAGCGGGTGACCTCACCTTCCTTCCTGACCTTGTCCCCCCCCCCCCACCCACCCACTGTGTTTATTTTCATCAACCTTAGGACGCCCGGGTGGCTCAGGCATTGAGCATCTGCCTTCGGCTCAGGTCGTGATCCCGGGATCCTGGGATCGAGCCCCACGTCCCTGCTCAGTGGGGAGGCTGCTTCTCCTTCTGCCTCTGCTGTGCCCCCAGCTCATGCTTGCTCTCTCTCTCTCTGTCAAATAAATGAATAAATAATCTTTACTTTCATCAGTGCTGTGGGCTGCCCTGGGGCCCTTCTAGAGAGAGGGGCTGTGAGGACCCTGCCCAGGACGGATGGGGCCTGAGCCTTATTCTTGGGGCAGGGGATGGCTTGGGAATGAAGTGTCTGGAGGGGTCATGGGTTCCCTGCAAACCCGTTATCTGCCCAAACCCTGTCCTGCCCCTAGACCCCAAGTGTGATCTTAGATGCCTCCGCTGCTTCTCCTTCCCTTCTCGCTCACCTGCCACTGGGCACCAAGTCCTTGAGCACCTGTCCCACCTCTCCTCTCCTCTGTCTCTGCCTCCTCAGTCCCACCATCCGCCGTTTGATTTATTGCTATAGCCTTGCCTGGTTTTCTATCTATTCCCTGGCTTGCTCCCAGCAGCCGGGGTGCCGTGCTCACATACAGACTGGACCAAGTCACACCTCTGAGGCCGGGGGGTGGGGCGTGCAGCTCAGTAGCTCCCCATCATGGGCGACAAAGATGGCAAATGGACTTGACCTCATTTGCTACCTCTAGTCAGCCTGGAGCATTAACCGTAAGAAGAGATCCGAAGCCGTGTCCCACCTCAGTGGGGAGGAGCATGGGGGTCAATTAGAAGTGCCTGCCAGGGGCCTGGGAGGGAAGAGCAGTGTGTGTGTGTGTGTGTGTGTGTGTGTGTGTGTGTGCGCGCGCGCGCGCGCATATGCTTGCCATCCCTTATTTTAGACATTTATCCCTTACGTGGCACTTAGGCCTTTTATGATCTGACCCTGCCCACCCCCTAGCCCTCTCTCTCACTGTTCCTCTCACCCCATAATGCACATGACACCAGGTCTATCTTTCCCTCTCCAGGCTGGTGCTCTCACTTCTCCCACTGCACGGAAGCCCCGTCCCTGTGCCCCATGTCCAAAGCCGGCCTGGCTCTCCCGCCTCAGTACCAGCACTGCCTCCTCCAGGAAGCTCTCACAGTCTCCGTCATAACAGGCCTCTTCATTCACGGGGCGGCTCGGCCCTCCTCTGGCCTCCGTGGGGTCTGCCTGCCGTTCTCATCAACGGCAGATTCCCTCGTCCACGCGGCAGGGTGAGATGAGCAGGGCGTGCGGGTCCCACCTGGAGCCAGCTCGGGCAGAACGAGGCCCGGTCCAGTTCACCGGCTGCGTTGTGGGAAGGGTAAGAATGCAGGAGGGATGCAGGGAAGAGTGGCCCGGGGTCTGAAAGGCCCCCAGGGCGTTGACGCCCCATCTCTCATCTCTGCCCCTTGCGTGTTCTGGCTGTATCCTTTGTCTCTTCCGAACCTTCTCCAAAGACTCATGGCTTAGCAGGCAACACGAGACAATTCTCCCCACCCTCCCTATGGAAGAAAAACCGCAGGGGAGAGCTCTGATTGGCCTGCCTGGGCCAGATGCTCACCGCTGGACCCGTCGCTGGGGGGGAGGGAGACCCCGGGGCAGGGGATGGAGGGCTGTCCGCTCCAGCCCTGGGCCCCACACACTGGGTAGGGCGGCTGTGCCCCTGCGCCCGGAGCACAGGATGTGGGAAGTGAGAGTGAGGGCTTGGGCGAGTGGGCTCGGAGCTCCGGCCGGACACAGGTGGCCAGGGGGCTTCTTTCCATATATTCCGGCATTTAACCCGCACGCTGCTACTTCCCTGGAGTAGACTCTCTGCTCACTAAAGGGCCTGTGGCTGTTATCAGCCGTGAACTGCCAGCGCTTAGGTGTCTCCTCGGGAAGCATTTTCGCTATCCCTCCTCCTCAGATGGGAAGAATGGGGTGCAGAGAGGCTGAATGACTTGCCCCAGGGCGCGTGGTTAGCAGGTGGCTGAATTGGGATGCAAACCCAGCACTGTTCGACTCCCTGGCCCGTGGCTCTTCAGACAAAGGAGCCAAGACTTTTTTTTTTTTTTAACCTCACAGCTCTGTGACTTTCAAAGCTTTGAAGGGTGTGGGGCTGTGGGAAGATAAGCTGGGACCTTTCTCCAAATCTAGGGGTCAGCCTGGAGCGCTCTCCTTGCGATTCCTGTTTCTGCTGCCCTGAAGTTTTCTCTGCCTCCGTATGTTAAAAAGAAAGAAAACAATTTAACGACAACAACACAAAAAAACTTAGATCATTAAAAAAAAAAACACACAAAAAAGTCTGACTTATGTGAAATTTAATTTAATTTATTTTTATACCAGCAGCTGTCAGTTCAAAGAACAACAACAAAGTAGCCATCTGTGCTTAATTTCATCAATCCACTGCCGATGGTCACGTGAGCGTGGCTTTTGGACTGAGGCAGAGCACGTGGCCAGATCGCAGCAACCCCCCCCCGCCCCGCCCCCATGGGCCCTCCGTCCAGGTGGGGGTCTAGTGGCTCCGCTGGAGCAAGGGGGAGGCGGCACCCGGACAGTCGGGCCAAATTTGTTGCCAACGAGGAAAACCCAGCAGTCTCTTCTCCAGACACAGCAGCCCCCACCCCGCGACTTTTCATTTTTTGAACCCTGCATTTTCTCACCGACTCCTCCCCGTGGTGAATGGGCAGTTCAGCCCTGCTGAACAGGTGGGGAAACTGAGTCTTGGAGGTCTGTCTCCCCCAGGGACACACAGCCGAGAAACAGATTCAAACCCTGGTTTGTTGCGTTCCACGTTCCAAGTAAGCCTGGCAGCTTCCTGAGCCTGGACTACTGCCCACTTTGCTTGGGGTTAGGGGATCAGAGATGGGCACAGGGCGGGAGGGGTGTCTGGGTCACCGATGGAAGCCACTGTCGCACAACAGGAAGCGCGTGACAAAAATGGGGTGCAGCTTGCTCCCCCTGGGGGCTTCCCTCCGCTGGGGACTGGGCAGAGTGTCTTGCGGCTTTGCGAGGAAGGTGGGCGCTGTCCCTCCCCGTTCACAGACCCAACCAAAAGCCTGTCCACGTGTGGGGAGCCTGCCCAGGGCATGTGAGGAGTGAGTGATGGACTCAGGGTTTGCTCTTAAATACTGGAACATGGTGCTCATCGAAACCGCTAGAAACTGAAAGAACAAGAAGCCCAGTTGCAGGGCTGATCTCAGGACCTCACAGCCTGAGAGCTCAGGGATCAGCTTGGGAAGGAGAAGGACCTGCCCAGGGCCGGGTGGGGTCAGCTGCAGCACGTTCCTGGGACAGGCAGCCTGGGGCTCCGTTCTCATCAAGAGGCCAGCCCGTCACCGGTCATGAGGCCACGGCAGCCTGTCTTCTCTGGAGGGGGCTGGGGCTGGGGGGCTTTGCCAGGCCCCGTTTCTTTGTGATTCAAAGACCCAACTTTGGGATTGAGCTGGTCCCTTCCGGGGCAGTCACGAAATGGGCGACCTGGTAACCCCCCCGCCCCCATATAAAGATCCCAAACCCCAGGCAGAATCAGAAGTCCCTGTAGGGATTCCTGGGCAGGTCACAAATTTATTTACTGCGGAATTAAGACAAGTAAGAGCGAGCAAGTCAGAATCATCAAAATATAGATCAAGAGAGTCACATTTTTCGATTTGCCATATTAAAGAGAAGGGGGGAAACACGCCAATTGGCTTGTCATCTTCTCATTCAATAACAGATGGCGGCTGAGTCACCGCCCCCGGCAGTCAAGACACCGCTGTCTGCCGGCTTCCTCGCTGGGGCCCAGCCACTTGGGACTGAGGGGGCCTGTGGGGGCAGAGGAGGAAGCCCACTCCTCCCACCTCTTTGTCCAGCCCCATTCCAAGCCCTCACCCCCCCCTTACTTTCTTCTCACAGATGGCACTGAGTCCCCCCGTGTGCCCACCCTGTGCCCCTGCACCCGTGGAGCCCCAGGCAGGTGGGGGAGATGGAAATTGGGACAAGAACGTGGTACCCTGATGCCAGGGTTGTAGGGTAGAACAACCATGGAAGCCAGCAGAGATCCCTGACCCAGTCTGAGGGGACTGGGACCAGGGCCCATGTAGAACTTGGACAGGGACTTCTCTACCCTAAGGACCATGGAGGCAGCCACTCCTGGACCCTCTGATCCCCCCAGAGTCTGGGTCTTCTTGCCTGGAATCTGCTCCTTTCTACCAAATTCCCTTCCTCCTGCCCCCCATGCCCCCTGCCCTCTGCATTCTTCCACCCACCGTTTCCTCTAGTCCCTACCACATGTGCTTCTGGGCACCTGCCACCTGCCTGGCCCAGGGGTGGGCTCAGAGACGCACAGTCCCTTCCCTGTAGGCACATTCTGACCCCAAGATAGTCATTTGCATGTCCTTCTCCCTGGCCTGTAGGTTCCCATCACTATTGCTCTGGGGCACTGCTGCGGATGTCTCCCAGGTGGGCAGTATGTGTTGGACGCCGTCCCACAGAACTCTTGGTGGGCTGAGCAGAGCAGTAGCCATGGCTGCAGGGTCATCTGGAGAGTGGGAGAGGGTCTGTGATGGGCCGATGACTTTTAACGAGGTCTCTTTCAAGGACAAATTTGGAACATTTAGAATTTTTGTAGGAGTTGCATTGAATCTACGGATGGGTTGTATGGACATTTTAACAATATTCATTCTGTTTCATGAACATGGGCTATCTTTCCATTTGTGCCTTCTTGAATTTCTTTCATCAAAGTCTTATAGTTATCATTATTTACAATGGAATGGAAAGGATCTTTCACTTCCTTGGTTAAATTTATTCCCAAGTATTCTAATATTTTGAATTTGAATGGGATAGTTTTCTTTGCTTCTTTTTTTGATGTTTCGTCACTTGTGCATAGAATCCCCACCACAAAACCATTGGAACTAGCCCAAGAATTCAGTAAAGTTACAGGATATAAAAATCAATGCCGGGAAATTGGTGGGGACTTTAGGATTTTCTATGTATAAGAGCATATCATCTCCAAATAAAGACAATGTTACTTTTCTTTTCCGGTTTAGATACCTTTTATTTCTTTGTCTTGCTTAATTGCTCCAGCTGGGACTTCTAGGACCAGGTTGGATAGGAGCAGAAAGAGTAGGCATCCTTGTCTTTCCTGATTGTAGAAGAAATGCTTCCAACCTTTCAATGCTCGGTGTGATGTTAGCTGAGGGTTTGTCATACATGACCTTTATTATGTTGAGGTATGTCCCAGTTTGTTGAGGGCTTTTATCATGAAAGGATGTTGTATTTTGTCAAATCTGCATTCTATTGAGATGATTGTATGATCTTTACCTTTCGTTCCATTTGGGTTACACTGATTGATTTGCAGAGGTTGAACCGTCCTTGCCTCCCTGGGATAAGTCCCACTGGGTCATGGTGTATGATACTTGTAATGTGCTATTGAGAATTTGGGCCACTGGAGATTTGCAGCTTGTACCCCCTGATCCCTCCCCAGGGGGTCACAGACCCAGCTGGAATCTGGGCCCCATGAACGGAGAGGTCTAGATTTTAACAGGACACAAGTCTTTGCTGTGATGGAGGACAAATGTCAAAACTCTGGTTTCTGTCACATGCACAGGGAAATAATATCACCTGTGTAAAACAGCCAGGTGCCTCTTACACACCATCACAAGTACCATGGACACCAGTCCACCTTTATAGAGTAAACCTGGATCTGGGAGTCCCAGCTGGGTTTTAATTGACCAGACATTTCTTTTTTAAGCACTTTAGAAATAATAACTTATTTGACCTCCAAAGCGTGTGTGGAAATGGGCTTTGCTGGGTCCCAGCAGTGGGAACAAACAAATTCCTTCCTTCTCTGTCCCTTGGACTCCTCTCGAGGCAAATGGAAGGACCAGTTCCTACAGCCTGAGTTGTGGGGGGACCCAACAATGTAGGATGGGCCTGCCCAGGAGGGGGCCTGGCCCCCTGGAGGAGGACAGTAGCAACACTGGGTTTTCGGGTCACAGGTGTCCCGGGAAAAGTGTTCAGAATGTCCGGGTCATAAGGCTCTCCCCAGGAGCCCAGCGTCAGGATGTTTGTATCCAGATGTTGCTGCTTCTCCATGGCAGTGTCTTTGCTCTCAGTGCTGGTGTCGCAGGAGGATCAAGTCTGACCCCACCTGGCATTGGTTAGTAATGGGCAGTCACCTTCACCACCCCTCCCCCGCCTGGACGTCCTGCCTGGCCTGGAACTCTGGGCTGCCTGTTCTGGCCTTAATAGACTCTTCAGGTCTGTGGGATGAATTATGAAATTCTTTGCATTTTTTGGTGCAGCAACATCTGGTCTTGTTGACCCACAGCCCTTGATGAATGGGTGATGAAGTCTTTTTCCCGTCTCCCTTGCTGGCTGTGTCTCCCACCTGTTTGAAATCAATATTCTCTGGTCAGTATTCCTCTGCACTGTGCCACGGTCCAGTCTCACTCCAGACAGCTCCCCACTAAAGCGTTGGCTGGCGGGTCCCCTCCCTGCTGGCCCAGCCGGCGACCCGGCTTCTGGGGTCTCAGTTGGAAGCTCGCTGGGCCCAGCGTTGGTGGGCATTCTCTCTTCACCCAATGTCCCCCGATGCTGACAGTCCAGCAGGTCCAAAAACTCACCCCCTCTCTCCAGGTCTGCTCCTCTTGGCTTTCTGATTTCTGCACGGGTCCCTACCACCCACCCAGTCACCAACCAAGAAACCTGCATGCCTACAAGGTCACTGACAAATTTTATGGCGTTCCATCCTAAACGTTCTAGGCCCCTCCCTCTTTTCTCCTGTTTGTAAATCCTGTTGAGGAACTCTGTGATTTCCCCATCTCTGATCTCATTCCTTCCTAAGCCGTCCTCCTGACAACTACACGAATAACCCAGACACACATATCATACATTCGCCACCCCACCCCCCAGAGTGAAGCCTGGGGTCATGAGCATTGCATGCATCCTTCTGCTCCCAGCATCTCCCACTCGCTCCTGGTCTTTAGGTGGGCTTCTCTCAGTTAAAAACCCCCTTTCCACCCTCTTGAGTCTCAGAGATGCCAGTGACTCTTTCAAAATCTGAGTCCTTTCTGGATTTAATCGGTATTTCTTCTGTGTCTTACAGACAGATACTTCTGGTAATTTCCCTCCCACCGGCTTAGAGCAGAGAGGCCAGGAGTTGGATCAGGGGAGTCACTGCGGCGGGGACTTTCCCAGGCCCCTCTGCACCTCAGTGGAGCCTCAGAACTAGCTCTTGCCAAGGGACCCGAGGGAAAGGGTTCTGTGCCCTTCCAGGCTTGGCCCCTAGCTTGTAGGTCTCCCACCTCTCTTCTGCCCTTTCACGGGCCGATGAGCACAGAGCTCAGAGTCCTGCTGGAAGATGCTGGAACTCCAGAGGGGCACGAGTCTGGGAGTCTGAATCAGAGCTTCGAGGAGAGCTGCCCACTGACCAGAAATGCTTATTTTGGGCTTTTCATCAGAGAAAGAAAAACTTCCATGAGGATGCTTTTGAGTTGGTTTATGGCAGCAGCTAACATCACCCTACCTCAAGGATAAGCAAACAGCAGCCCAAGGTCCGAATCTGCCCGCCTCTTACTTTTATAAATAAAGATTTATGGGAACACATGCCCGCTCACTTACACGTGGTCTAGGGGCGCTGTCCAGCTACGACCGCAGAGTCAAGGAGCTGTGACAGACATCACGCGACCCGCAAAGCTGGAAACTCTGGCAGTTTACAGAAAAAGTTTACTGACTCCTGCTTTCAACTACTGTACTCTTCTGTATTATTTGATTATTTGATTCAAATCAAATGGGTGCTGGATTCCTCTACCTGATGAAGCTCTAAAACGTGATCAGTGAGTCTGTCTACATCATGTCCGGAGACCACCTCGCCCGGTGTAGGTCGAAAGAGAACCATTTCGTGGGTGAACGGATACTGCTCGACCGCCGTGGGTCTCCATTGACACTCCACGGCCGAGTCACCCAGGAAAAACCGACATTTCCTTCCTTCATGCTTTACGCCTCAGATATCGGGCCATGCCGATGGGTCTGCCGTGGTCTGCCAGCCTCCCTCCAGGTGGGGAAAGGTAGCATAACCTGGGGAGAAGGCTTCTCCCACCTCCTCCCAGAACCGTCTGAGAGGCCAGGAGGACACTTCATGCTCCTGGCCGCTCAGAGTCCCGGCGCATGGACGTGGGGTATGATGCTGTGTTCTTGCACACGAGCCTCTGTAGGACCCCTCCAGGAGGGATCCCCCAAAGACTCGTGCGTGTGTGTGTGTGTGCACGCGTGCGTGCATGCGGGTGGAGTGGGCTGATTGCGCAGTGCTAGGGGCCCACATCAGTTGGTAGGAGCAGAAAACAGTGAAATGTGGGCCCACATGTGTTCACTAAGCGAACATATCGATGGATGTCTTACCAGGCTTTGAGCACAGTCTTGAGCTGGGCAGGTTGGGGGAGGGGGTTGGGAGCATGATGAAGCTGGGCCCCCTGTTCTCCTGACTCTGGGGTTCAGTGGGGGTTAGACCATGGACAGAGGACTTTGGTTCTCTCTTGGCTTAATCCAACCCTCGTCCCTCCACCAGATGTCCCATGTTTAGGAAATAAAAGGCTACTCTGCATACAGAAAAACCTTTAATATTTAATTTGTTCTTGGGATTTTTAAACAAAGATATACAAAACTGTCTGTGGGGACTGATGCAACCAGATTGAGGAAGGTCCGCTAAAAGCAAGGTCATGTATTTTTTTAGTGGGCTCGAGAGGCTGGAACACGGGTGAGAATTGGACTTGCACTCAGCCCCTTGGTCTTGGTGACTCGAGGCCTCTGTGCACAGAGCCAAGCTCCTGGGTGGGAGAGGAGGCGGGATGAGGGGAAGTACAGTCCATGAGTCAAGGCGGGGGTTGGGAGTTGAAAGACTAAGAATAAAGGATAATACTATAACTGGCCTTGGCTTGACTGACCCCGACCCCTGACCCCTGGCATCTCGAGCCCTTGGAATCTGCCACATGCCCAAACCAGGGCTTCTGGTTTCCTCCCAGGTCCCACCTGAGATCAAGGAGGTTCTCTCTCTTATCTTGTGGAGTGGTGGGAGATCTCCCACCAGCTCCCCCAGAACACTGGCAGGGTTTCTGAGAACCCCACGAATGTGACCCAGGACACCGCGTAGAACCCCATCCAGTGCAGGTGACTATACCACATGTCAAGAAGCCCTGGCAGAGTGCTAGAGCATTCTATAATCTTGTTTTGCTTTAGACCTCTACAGGATAGTCCTCAGGGGCTTACAAAGAACGCATTGCTTAAACAGCATGATGGAGTCAAAACGGACAGATGGCACGGGCCTCACTTTTTGCATCTACCTAAAGGGACTTACAACTCAAGCTAGCCAAGATGGACCCATAAATGAGCTAAAGCCAGGATCAGCAAGACAGATGCCTCCTCTGGGAACAAGAATGGGTCCACAAGGCACTGAGAGTCAAATAAGGCACAAATGCAATCATGAGTGGACCATTCTAGATGCTATGATACAAGCCTCCCCACCCACCCTGCAGGGTGGAGAAGGACAGTCGGTGACATCAGCAAGACGCCATGCTCCGTGCAGGCTCTGGGACTCCGTCTCTGCACGGCCTCCTCCGGCTGCTTCCCAGGACTCTGAGGCTCTGGTGAGCAGGAACCTGGCTTGCAGAAGACATGAGCACAAGGAGATTTGGGGCCAGTCCAGTGGGGCCAGCCTCCCCCTGGAGCAATGAGAATCAGAGATCAGAGAGAAGGGCTCACCCAAGGTCACCAGACTGGAGCCTGCATTTCTCCATTCTCCATCCAATTAGCTAAAAATAAAATCTGAGAACTGCCCACCTGTGCATGGTGCTTAGTGGCTGGCAGGTGGCAAAGCATTCTGCTTCCGTCCTGACAATGATGCTGGGAGGTAGTTGGGGCGGAGACTTTCATCTCACTTTGCTGATGAGGAAACAGGTACATTGGCGAAGAAACGGCTCCTTGGAGATTGAAATTTCGATCCCAATGCACAGACGTCCTGGATGCTTCTTCCCTCTCTCCCTTTTCCATCCTCCCCATGCCCTGACCCATCCTTGCTTCCCGCATTAGGCTTATGCCGTTCCCACCGAGCTCCCTGCAGACAGCAGAACTCTCAGAGATGTGACGGCATTTGGGGACAGTCGGTCCAGATGCCTTGCATGGCGGACGGGGGCACAGAGTCTCGGGAACACCATGTGACCTGCCCGAGACTCCTTGGAGGCCAGGGTCAGGTCCTTGGGTCCTGGTGCAACCTTCTTTCCATCAACCTGCACGCCCCATGGGACAGACACAGAGGAACGTGGGACACTGGGTTCGGCACATTTTCAGGACACACTGATGTGCCCTGTAGTCACACATGGTCACACTTGGTCACGCCTCTGGTTGGAAGCTGGCCGGCCACGTTTGCATCTCGACAGATTTCATTTGCTGAATTCCAAGCTGGGCTCTATGAGTGACCATCATCAGGAAAGTGTGACATGTGACGGTCATCAGGAAGGCCCTGGATGCCTCCTCCCCCTAATTCCTTGGGGACGGGCTGATCTGTCTTCAGGAAGAATCACCTCCCACCATCTTTCCGATCAAATGGAGGTGGGAGTTCATTTCCCCACATTGGTAGCTCCCAGGCACGCTCTTCATACTTACCTCCTGATAGTAGATGCTGGCCTGTGCCACCGCATCCCGGTCCTTCCCTCTCTGGCCACCCTGCTCACGTGTAAAGGAAGGCTGCATGTGTGAGTGTACATGTGTGTGCCTGTGTGTGCACACGTGTGGTCCACAAGGGCCCTTCTCAGCTCCAGGCTTCCTGGCACTGGCTCTCTGTATTTCTGGGATAAAGGTGTTATGGTGATGGTATCCGCACATGCAAATGTGTCTCCGTTGGCCCCATCACACCCTCCTGCCTCCAACCTGAGGAGGCCCCACCAAAAGGGGCTCAGGTCCCACAAACATTCAGACCCAACCCAGCATTTCCACCTGGAATTGCTCATTTCTCTTTCAGCAGACTGGGCTACAAAAATGAACCCACAGCCGTGTAGTATTTAAATTAACCACTCCGAGCCCCTCCCGGTGGTTTCTGGAGTACCCTGTGCTGCTTCCCTTCCTAAAGTCTCCCATCACCATCCAAGAACTGCCCCTATGGACTCTGCAAAGACCTTGGTCCCTGAGTCCACACGGAAATCCGACTCAGACACTCCCCCTTGAGGCCGGAGGTCTTCATCACAGCCACTAGAGAGGGATGGCCCCGGTAGATTCCTTTTTGTGCCTGGGAGGCTGAACCAGATCATGTTCCAGCAACAACCCGTGCGCCCTCAAGAAACCAAGGGTCACCTCGCAAGATCTCTTGTTCCTCACCATGCTTTCCCCTTCAGGAGTCCCTGGAATTTTCTGTCAGTGGGCCTATGATTGAGCCATTTCAGTACCTTGAATTTTAGTTTGTATATGGCTACTCATCCAAAAGACTGTCTCCCAGTTTCCCTTGCAGCTAAGTGGATAATTTATGGCCAGTGAAGGGTAAGCATAAATATCCTGTGGGACTACTGGGAATTTCTCTTGACAAGTTAGAAGCATGCCCTTCTTTGATCCTTCCTCTGTCCGGCTGTTTGGAATGTAGATGTGATGGCTGGAACCCCAGCAGCCATTTCAGATCATAAGGGTCACACCATAGTGATGGTTGAACAGTATGCTAAAAGAGCCCAGATTCTTGATGGCCCTGTGTCCCTTGCCAGTTTTGTGCTTTCTACTTCTGGATCTCTTTAATGTGAAAGAGAAATAAATTTCTCTAGCATTTGAATCACTGTTTTTTGGGGTTTTCAGTCACATGTGGTTGAATGCAGGTCCAACAGATATACCAAGCAAACTTGATTTCTAAACAAAGGGGAACCCTAAGGGTATTTGCAGACCTCACATGTTCCCTTCCCTGTGGTGGCTCTCGAGGCTGTCTTCTGCAAGGGGACACACGGATCCTTGTGTACCTTGCTTAAGAACAAGAGACAATAGTTACAATCTGTTAATCCCATCTGTTTTCCATAAGAGGGGGAAATGGTTAGTTACATGGTGATGATAGAAATTCTAAGGCCGGGTGGAGGGGATGTTCTCTGAGTGTCCCCTAACAGGGACACTGGAGAAGGAGAGGACACAAAGAAGAGATGTTCATGGCACCCATCACAGGGGACTTTTTATCTGCACTCACAGAGTTTGTAATTTCAAAGCCCATTTTCATTCTTTATAAACATATTAACTCCTGCTTCTCCTTCTCTCAGTGAGTGTTCCTGGTGATATCAATATTAGGCCCATTTTACAGGGACAAACTTGAGGCTGGGGGGTGGTAGGTGGTGAAGCTGGCCTGCCTGGCTCCTTTTTGTTATATTTTCTCTTAGTGGAGGCAGAACAATCTAGAAACCACATATCCTAGACTTCCCAGAAAAAATTCAAGTTCATTAAATGCTGTGTTCTCTCCCACCCCTCAGAGCATATTTGTTCTGGAAAGAACACACACACACTGAGGTCTGTTTTGGCGAATATACCGGTCATTGGGAAAACTTAACCTTTTAAAACCATCCTTGAAAGTAACATGCATTTCTGAGAAGCAGAACATGCTGGGGAGTTCAGAAGAAGTCAGAGAAGACTTCCTGGAGGAGGTGGGCTCTGGTCAAGGTATAGAAATAACGCTGAACTGGGATGGAAGAAAGGTCTTGGGGGGGGGTGGCTGGAACTCCAGAGAGGAGGTAATGACAAGGAGTTGGTCATGGAAGGTAAGAACATTCTGGAAGAAGGAAGAGCACATGACATGCAAAGACCTTTCTGGTGAAATATCTGTGATGCTTATGAGGAATCTGGAAAGGGCAGGAGGTGAGCAGAGTGGACGAGACCAGGTGGCGGTCCCAGTGAGGGATGGGGTGATGCCACAGAGCGGGCAGAAAGAGAGGACAGGAGGACAAGAGGCTGAAGAGGCCTTGAGGAGGCCAACAGGAAATGGTTGGCCTGGTATCACCGCACAAAATGACAGATGGATTTTTTTCTTCACAGTGAGGCCTGTGGTCAGCACACACAAATTCGTCATTAATGCCGCTCCCCAGGGCCATGCATCTTCTTTAAATATTTGCTTCAAGTTAAGTTTGTGAGCTCAAAGAGAAGGTAATTTTCTATTAATAAAAACTGTATTCAGAAACAGAGTCACTTGCTAATTCTCTTCCAAGTCACTGAAAATTTTAAGCAAACATTTCCTACACTTTAGTTGTTTGTAGTTCTTCTCTGGTCAGCTTTGAATGCGAAGCAATGTCTTACCTATGGAAAAAAAAAGATTGAAAAGTCGTTGAAGTATTTAAGTCTTATCCATGGTTGGGGTGATTATAGGTGATCGGTTATTTTTCTTTGTGTTTCTTAAGTTTCTTTCACCGAGCGGAGAGGTATTAAAAAACAGGCTCCCTGGGGCGCCTGGGTGGCTCAGTGGGTTAAAGCCTCTGCCTTCAGCTCAGGTCATGGTCTCAGGGTCCTGAGATCGAGCCCCGCATCGGGCTCTCTGCTCAGCGGGGAGCCTGCTTCCTCCTCTCTCTCTGCCTGCCTCTCTGCCTACTTGTGATCTCTGTCTGTCAAATAAATAAATAAAATCTTAAAAAAAAAAAAAAATAAAAAACAGGCTCCCTAAGTAGGGAGAGAACACAGGTTGCTCCAGATTTCTCCTCTTATTACTGCAGGTTAGAAGCAAATACAAGCTCTCTTCAGAACTTTGAGGGGGAAACGTTTGGGGGCCAGGAGCTATGTGCCTGCCACGTGTCTCTTGCGAATGAATGGCACGGGGACATATCCTTAGATAGGCAGAGACTGGGGAACGATGGCTCTTGTCACCTTCCCAGGAACCAGTTATCCAAAGACGTGTAGCCAAGGGAGAGATGAGTCAAAATGAAGACGGTGGTGTCCGGGGCCGGTCCCTAGTGCTGAGACCAACACAGGCGGAGGTATGAGCACTGTTGTAGGCAGAGCAGCATGATAGAACGGAAAAAGCCCCCCAAAATTCGTGAAAAAAAAATAGATTTATAAAATTAAAAACTATCTGAAGAAGAGGCTGGATCTGAAACCCCAAACTGGAGCCACCAAGACGTGGGGGCCAGCAAGGAAGGGAGGCTTTGGAGCAGGACTCCAGGCACAGAGCACGCAGCCAGGCTCTGCTACACTGTTCTCGACGTGGGCACATCTAGAAATAGAAGCCGGGGTGTGCATTCGCGTCTCTTAAAGGAGAGCTAGCTGCTAGAACCTGGATCATGACAAGGTACGCTAGATGAAGAATACTGCCACAGGAGCGTCTTCATGTCTGCCTGAGAATGGAAGGTCCCCACACTGGCTCTGTCCGCAGGAAGGGGGGCTGCCATGGGGAGGGGCAAGGGGGGCTGGGGTCCCAGGGGCTCACCTCCAGGGACTTGGCGAATCTTTAAGAACAAGGTTGCAGGCATTTTGAATCAGCTTCCCTGGGGCGCCTGGCTGGCGCCTGGTCTTGGGGTCGTGAGTTTGAGCCCCATGTTACTTAAATTAATTAATTCCAAAAAAAAAAAATCTTTACTGACGTATACTAGAATGTACAAACAACAGCTCTATGCTTCAGCCTACAGTTTCACACGCTCTGGCCCGCACACGAGAGCAGCTATTGCTCTAATGCACAAAGCCGTCACCCCAAACGTTCCCTCCATAGCCCCTCCCCTCCCACAGAACAGATAAAAGTGAACAAAACATCTAATAAAAGTTAAAGACTCGTAGAATAATAGTCACAATGAAGTGTCTTCTTTTGTGCACAGAAATAAAGAATTCACCTTATTTTTAGGCATCCGTGAGACAATGACCAGAGCCCGGGATATGTTAGGTCTTAAAAATCCAACTGCATCCCAAAAATACCCACCAAAAACAAAAAACAACAAGAACAACAAAAGAAACAACCCAAAAACCATAAATTTCGCAGGTTCAAGGTATTAAATGCATTATTTATCAAAAAAGAAAGCTAAAACAGGTATGATTGAAGCATTCGATTCAATAATCTAGAGAGGCAGGAAATGCAACCAGAATAAAATAAAAAAGGTAAAGCCCAACTTAATGCAGGAAAAAACCACAGTTGACAGGGAAATGTGAGTGGATTTGAAAAATAAAAATAAACTTTAATAATCCAGTGACTCTAATTAAATAAAAAGACACAATACACGTACGACATGGCTAAGATGTGATTGCAGAGAGGGGGCTCATGAAAAGAATAATATATAGAATTATGCTAACGCTTTGAAAATCCTGATGAAAATAAGCAATTATCTGGAATGCTATAAATTACCAAAAATCTTGAGAGAATATCAAACTCTTCCATGATTACAGTACACATTGAAATTTTAATAAAAATACTTTCAAAAGAATGTACTTTCCTAGACCTGGTAGTTTTACCTATAAAAGTTATTGAGAATATTTAGGATCAGACGTGTAACTTTTCCAAAGCACAGAATAGACCAAACGCTCCCCAAATAATCTTGCAAACCTGAAATAATCTTATCACCAAAATCTATCAAAGCTAACCTCAAAACAAGTGACCTGTCTCACTTACGAGCACAGATATGAAAATTCTTAAGAAAACACTCACATGTCAAACTCAGGAGCATGCTAATTTTTCATCAAAGTCCAGTAGACTTTGTCCCAGGAGTGTGAGAACGGTTTCCTGGTGCGGGTAATCTGTCGTAGAAGAAATCGCATCAATAGGTCATATGAGAAAAAAAAAAAAAAGTGACGATATTAATTGATGCCCAAAGAACATTTGGCCAAAATGGTCATTTATCCCCATTTTTAAGCAGCACCATTTAACAGAAGAATAGTTTCTCCTGGGTGCTGACCACCCAGCTAAGTACTAATGGGGTTCATAGTATTAACTGTCTATAGTGACCTTGACGTGGGCCTGCTCTACCCATAGCCTGACCCTCCACCTTCTCATTAGACCCTAACTCCTTCCCAACTCAGGGACCTCATACAACCCATTAACTACCTCTTTCCTATACTTGCACCTTTTCCGTGCCCCGCCCCCCCAAATCTGGCTCTTTCCCATCAATATTTCAACAAACTAAAGATCTTTTTAAAATTTTTATCTGGAGGCACCTGAGTGGCTCAGTCAGTTAAGTGTCTGCCTTTGGCTCAGGTCATGATCCCAAGGTCATGGGATCGAGACCCCCATCGGGCTCCCTGCTCGGCGGGATGCCTGCTTCTCCCTCTGCCCCTCGCCCTGCCTGTGCTCTCTGACTGTCTTCTCTCAAATAAATAAATAAAATCTTAAAATTCTTTCCTTGACCCCCTGTGACTCTCCCCATTGAAGACTTTCTGAAAGCTTTGTCTGTTCATCCTCTTTTCTGGTGCTCCAACCCGGGACCCACCCCGGGCAGGTTTCTGCTCCTTTCAGCCCCTGAGCCCATTTCCCGGGTGACCTGCACGCGGCCCGGCCCGCGTGACACGAGGCTATCGGGGAAGGCGCGCAGCCCGGGATGGTGAGTACAGAGGCACACGCGTGACTGGGGGCAAACCGTGCTCATGAAAGAGCCCCCAATCCAGGGACCCATGAAGACAGGAAGGGGGTCCGGCGTTCCTGCAGGGCTGTCTCGTTTGGTGGGCGGCTCCGCTCCTGGCAGTGACTCAGGCATTCAGTTCCACCATCCTCCTGTCACTAACGAAAACAATAATCACTTATGTGCAGATGGTGTTTTCCACTTTACAAAGCACGGATGTTGTACAAAGCGCAAGACCCCTCTGAGCGATTGATCATTCTCCCAGTTTTGTAAATAACGAGCCTGAAGCTCTGAGCCCTCGCCGAGCGGACCATACCCCCCGCAGCTACAAAGAGGACGGGTCCCATGTCACATGGCAATGGACAGGGGTCACTTTCTCGGGTTTACGGCCCTGCCCGCGGCAAAGGGGGAGCCTGCCAGCAGGTGCTTTCCTGAGACTGCAGGCTCAGAAAGTTCCCTCGCTTTCTGGAAGTCTCTTCTCCCCCGCTGGATTCTTTCCAGTGGGCCCAGCCCCCCCCACCATGTGTATTCGGGGTCCTGCCAAGAGCTTCTCAAATGTTCCCCAAGAAAAGGCCAGACCTGTTCATTGGGCTCCAGGGCTGGCCAGACACCACCCTCTTATTCGCTGCATAGAAATAAAACACAGAGGTGACAAGCAGCTTGGAGGAGTTGAAATGTCAGCGCGACACCCCGCAGTCTTTGCCGAGCGTGCAACTCAGAGATGGTAAAGGTTGCCCAAAAAGCAAACTGTCAGCTAGGAACCGAGGGAAGTTCCTCCTCTGGGTTCTTGGCGCCAGCAGCTCCAGAAGAAGCGGTTTGGATGCCAGAAGCCCACCCTGACTCCCAGGCAAACTGCCCGCAAGTGCCAGCAGCCCGCTCCGCCCACCGCACGCTCTCGCCTCAAACCACTTGTAGCTTCTGCAAGCTCTCCTGTCGCCGTCACCCCCCCGCATCCCCTTCCTGAATGCCCCTCCCGCCCCCGCCCCTGTTCTCCCTGCACACCTGTCCCCCTCCCTTTGTTTTCCATACCCGGGGACCCTGGCTCACAGGTGGGGTTCAGCCAGTCTTTGTGTCCAGGGAGCAGAGGACACTTCCCAGAGCTCAGCCTTTGGAGTGGACTGGAGGCCAATCCCAGAAGCCCTTCCCACCGCCCCTGGCAGCCCATCTCTGGGACTCAGTTTCTCCATTTGTAGAAGGATGGGACACCAGCTCGGGGCCCAAAGGCAGAGCGGTCTCGGTGTTGTTGCACAATTGCCTCTCCAGGACCTGACTTCCCAGCCTTGACTCAGGGCTCCCCTATGCCCACCCACTCTCTGCTCCCTCGGGGCTCCTGGAAGCTTGAGCTTGTCCACAGCACAGAACGGCCACCTCAGAGCTGGTGCTTGTATATGTGCGGCCATCGGCCCGCGGGTGTGTGCTTACGCATGTGTGTACATCTCAGGGAGTGAAGAGGGTGCGTGGGCGTGTGTTGGTTTGTGTCTTTGCACGTCACCTTGTAGATCCGGCCAGAGGGGGGCCAGAATCAAGAGGGGAGCACTGGGGCAACGGACAGAGGGTCAGGCGGGACACCACCCGGGACAGTGGTATGTATACAAGTGGATGATCTACCTGCCACGTGCCTGGCCACCAGCCGTGCCTGTGCCCAGGTGACGGTGTGTGTGTGTGTGTGTGTGTGTGTGTGTGTGCATGTATGTGGCTGTTTGTGTGTGTGTGTTTACACGTGTTTCTCTGTGAGTACATTTGCACGCATGCTCATCATGTGTGCGTGCACGTGTGTGTGCACGTGTGTGCAGGTCCCACCTTGGACCTCTTCAGAAGCCAGGGGAGATGTTCTGGAAGGCAGGTGGAGGCTTTGGGAAGCAGGCAGCCTGCCGGCACCACCACTCACCTTTCCGCTTTTACCAGATCTTAAGTATTGATTGTCACGTCTGAAAATGCTGGAATGGCAGCCGTGGTTCTCTGAGCCAAAGTGCCGTGTGAACTGTGAAAACTGTCTACCCCGTGTGGGAGGCAGAGACGGCTTCCTATTTTAGTCTTCTGTGAGACTCCAAAGGTTAGTGGTTTCTGCAGAGCAGACCTCAGGGTCACACATGGGAGCCCTTTGCAGATGTTCCTGCTGGCTGCTGGTGGCCAGGGAGACTTTTCCGGGGTGCGTGGTGGCCCTGGGAAGGGACTTCTCAGCCTGTGGTCCTTCTGGCTTTGGAGTCACAGAGCTGTGAGGGACTTTAGAGTCTCACGTCTTGAATCTTTCCCACTCAGAGCCGGGGACAGACATTCAGCGGCATGTCTGAGGTTATATGGAGCAGACAAGTAAACCCAGCCGTGTCCCGCCCTAAAGGGGACATAGAATAAGCAGAGGCTGCAAGCAGGAGCGGCGGGGGGTGGCCGGCAGCAGGCCCAGGGAAGGCGGCAGACCAGGAGAGGACCTGGGGCTGTCCCATGAGCAGTGGGAGCCATGGATGGTTTTTGAGCAGGAGAGCCTCACCTGACCTCTCCCCGGTGCTGAGTAGTTTTAGGTTTGACGGTGAGACCCAAGCTGGGAGGTCCCCTGGAACTCTGGGAGGCTCTACAGGGTCAGGCCTGTTGAGGGGGGATGGAGGGAAAGCAGAGCTTCAGCAGGTGAAGAAGGGCAGGGGGGTGATCTGGGCAGAAGAAACGCGGGTGTTACGGCAGTGGGGGCAGTACCAGGTGTTGGGGAAGCCAGGTGGCCCACGGGGATCTGGGGGTCCCCGCCAGCAGGAGGCCAGGCATGAGAGCTGTGAGTGCTGTTGGGGACACTGGCTCTCCCCTGAGGGGGTCCACCAGATCCATACTAGCAATGTGGGGGCGGATTACTAGAGGTGGGGAGGGGTACAGCTGCGGGGGCAGTGGGCTCCTTCTGGAGGGGCTTAAGGCTAGGTCGCCAGCTGTGAGAGGATGCAGAGCTCCCCCACAACCCCTATACCCCCCTCTCCTGCCCAAGCTGTCTTCAGACATGCCTGGGGGGCTAGAGAGACGGTTAACCCCTCCCTGGCAAGTCCTGCATGAAATGGGGGAGGGTCTGTGGGCTTGTGGGTCCTCCCTGGGGGTCCCATCCAGCATGCTGAGGTCAGAGGCACAGAAGCCTCCTGAATGTAGCACTTCCCAAGGAAGCCCTTCTGCAGGCTGGGTCCTGGGCTCTCCTCACCACCTCTTACGGAAGGCCAGGGTGGTTCCCTTTTGCAGATGGGGAGACTGAGACTCAGAGGGGTGTGCGACTTGCTCAAACAGCACAGCTGGGAGAGGCAGAGTGGGGACACCCCTACCTGCCCGACAGAACAGGGGGTGTACCGTGAAGATGGTAGGCTCCGGGTTGAGCTGCCCGCATTTGAATCCCACCGCTTCCCCAGCAAGCCAGCCGCTGACCTCTGCTTCCTCATCTCTGTGAGCCCAGCGCCCACCTTGAAGGTTGCAGGGTGGTGGGGGATGGGCAGGTGAGGAAACACGGAGAGCATTGGAGAATTGTCTGCTGCACAACAGTGCTCAGCAAGTCCCGTTGTTCTTAGGGTCAGTATCTGACTCCGGAGCCCTCCTCCCTCCGTCTGAGGCGGGATGCTGGCACACACGTCATTGCCTTCTGATTCCCACCAAATTCTCACCAAAATCTGCTTCCATTTGCTAGGCGTGTCATAACAAAGCACCACACACTGGGGGGCTCATCCAACAGACAGTTATATTCCCACAGTTCTGGAGGCTGGAAGTCCAGGGTCAAGGTGTCCGCTGAGCTGGTCCCTTCTGAGACTGGGAGGCAGAATCTGTTCCTGGGCTGGCCCCAGGTGGCTGGCTGGTTGCCGGTGGTCTTTGGTGTTCTTGGCTGGCAGACACATCCTGCTAATTTCTGCCTTCACCTTCACAAGGCACTGTCCCAGCGGGTGCCTGTGTCCAAATTTCATCTTTAATAAAGAGGAGGTCATATTAGATTAGGGTCTACCCTCATGACCTCATCTTAACCCTATTCTGTTTTAGCTCTGCCTGTGAGCATTATGGTCTGCTGGGAAAATCAGACACACCAAAGGTCGGTTGAAGATGGGGTGATGTGTTCCCCGAAAGAGAGGGCACAGGGTCCCGACCCTGGGAGTGGGTGGGGAAGCATGGCTGTGCCCCGCCGGCCGGGGACACAGTAGGCACTCACTGCCTCTGTGGACGGATGAATGAATGACCACAGATCAGAAGAGGGCATGCGGACGCCAAGTCCCAGACGCACCGAAGCCATTTAAAGGGGCAGGAAGGAATTTCTTGCTCCAGGCTCCAGCAACTTGGGTGTTGAAAGATCAAATTCCTGGAATTCATCTCGTCTATTTCGGGCCATCCCTTTGTCAAGCTCAGAGACCCTGGAGAGTCTGGTGGCATGCTGGGGCTTGAGGGAGGGGCTCGTTGGGCTCCCCCTGTAGCATCGGTTCCAGATCCTGCCCAACCAGCGCAATGTCTATGTGGTCTCAGCAGAGAAATCTTTCCATCGTCTAACCGTCCCCGTCTAAACACTGGACAGAGAGTCCCTTCAAAATTGATGTCTTGTCTTCTGGAGCCATTAGGTTGATTCCCGGGGTGTGGACCCCTGCTAGCCTGCAAACAGGCTCTCAGTTTGAAGGTTAGCAGTTCTTTAGGGCTTGAATGACTTATTTCTGTGGCAGAGGATCTGAAGAACTTATAGGGTGTTTTTTATGGGGGAACTTGGTAATAATTTGTCATTTGGGGACAAAATTGGCAACACCAAGATGGTGGAGTCAGATGGGGGAGTCGATCACTGACCTGCTGACCTGTCCCGCAAAGATTCACTTTATATCCTGTGTGGTCCAGGCAGGAGAGAGAGGACAGTCAACGGCCTCCAGCACCAGCCCTCTGTCTGCCTGGGACCCTCTTCTCTCTGTCGCTGGTTCCTCTAAACAGGAAATGAACAGAGTGGCAACATGTGGGGTCCATAAGGTCAGGGCTCACCAGCTCCTTCTGGCATTAGCCAGAGAGGCCTGGCCAGTGTCTAAACTTGGAAGACCAAACCAGCCTTTCTGATATTTCCACCATTAAATTGGAAGCCTGAAAGTCAGCATTTGTGAGCATTTCAAGTGTGGGGGTGATGTGTTCTGAGCACCATCAATGAGCAAACCTTTGGTGTTTGTTGAACAAATGGATGAATGTTTATTCTGGGGCAGATTGAATACTGGTTGAGGCTCTCTGTCTTGCTCATCTTGACACCAGCCAGCTTATCTGCTCTACCCCTATACAGAATCACAGAATTTGGGGTGGAAAGACAAACTTTAGACCGATCGACAAGCAGGACCCTTGCCGATGACAATGAAGAAACAAGGGTGGTGTCATTGCTCAAATTCACGCAGTAACCTGAAGTGGACGGTGGGGTGTGGACAGGTCTGCCCAGATTCGCACCTCTGCCGGCTGGTCACAGGCCAGGCAAGTCTGTCTGACAGGGTTTGAGGCTTGCAGGTCCCCTAAGCAGACGCATCTTCTCCACCGGGTGACCACGGCGCTAGCATTTCCATCAGACTCTGGACTCAGGGCGTTGGATCCTCAGGAGACACTGGGGTTGGGGGAAGGAACCAGCACAGCTGGGGCTGCGGGCCGGCGATCAGGAGGAAGGAGCCTGTGCTCAGCCAGCACGGTCTGATCCAGAGTGAAAACCAAGGGAACAAAGCCCTTAGGGCCAAGGAGAGCGAAGAGAGAGACAGAGGCAGAGACAGAGGAGAGGGAATTCTGCCAGGGCGGAGGGAAGGCCGATGTGGAAAACCACACAGGGGTCCTGTGTATACCATGGGGCCATGTTAAGGGTGATTCACGCAGAGTAGGGCAGGGTGAGGAGACTGGCCCCATTCCTAGTCTCTCTGTCCATCCCCTAAACCTGAAGACAAAAGAAAATCAGAATGAAGGAAAAACAAGTGAAACCACGAGTGCGGAAAGTACGTAAGATGCAGGCACGGGATGTACTTACACTAAAACCGTGTGCATCATCTACCTGAAATTTACATGGACTGAGCGTCCTGCTTTTTTTAAAATCTCTCTCTCTTTTTAAAAGCAGCTCCACGCCCAACGTGGAGCCCAATGCAGGCCTGAGCTCACAGCCCTGAGACTGAGACCTGTGCTGAGATCAAGAGTCGGACACCCCTCGGGCACCCCTTGTATTCTTGTTTGCTAAATTTAGCAGCCGTCACCCAGGGGAGAGAGGGTCATGGGGCCGCCGGCCTCCTCAACAAACCACTCACGGGCAACCGTCCTAGCAACTTCCGTCTTGTCTTTAATGTGGGTCTGGGGCATGACGCAAAGTGGGGTTCTGCCAGGCCCAGCCTGCAGGTGCTCTGAGGCTGAGTTCCCATGTGGACACTTGGCAGCCGTGATGGCTAATTTTATATGTCAGCTTGACTGGTTCACGGGATACCCAGATACCTGGTCAACCATTATTGTGGGTGTTCCTGTGAGGGTGTTTTTGGATGAGATTAACATTGAAATCAGTAGCCTGAACACAGCAGATTATTGTCCCGGATGTGGGTGGGCCCCACCTAAGCAGGTGAAGGCCCAACGAGTGCAAAAACGGAGGCCTCTCCTCCGAGTAAGAGGGATTTCTTTCTCCTGACCAGCTTTATGCCGGGACATTGGTTCTTTCCAGTCTTTGAACTTGAACTGAAATGCAAGTTATCGCTGGGCCTCGAGCCTTCCAGACCACACGGGAACCACCCAGCTCAGCCCTCAGGTTTGGACTAGAGTCATAATGTCGACTCTCCTGAGTGTCTAGCTTGCTGACTGCGGAGCTGAAGACTTCTCAGCCTCCATAATCATGTCGTCCAATTCCTTATCATAAAATAATAGTGATTCCTTATAATAATAAAATATTATAAGTATGATTACTTATAATAAATATAAGTAATAAATAAATGCTAATTCCTAAATATTACGTATGGGTCCCGCCTGTCTGGGGAGCTCTGACTGGGACAGCAGCCATGGTGACGGGGAGTCAGAAGCTCCCGTCCTCATGGCCCCCAGGAGCTGCCGCTGCACCCTGTGGTGGGCTCCATGTATATGAGTGTGCCAAGGGCCCACCGGACACCAGAGGGCAGCTGAGGCGCTGGGGGTACCCAGCACAGGCCGCCGCAGTGGACGCTTGTCTCCTGCCTGCACGGCCACTAAGGAGCTCTGTGATGAACACTGATTCTTCAGGAGGGAGACATGCTTCTCTTCTCTTCTATAATTCACTGGGATGGCACAAATCTGCCCTGTAAAAGCAAGGAAAATGTCATATGGCAGGAAGGCAGATGGGGAGGAGGCATTCACTTAGTGCCTTCTGTGAGCCAGGCTCCCCACAGACGCGTTTCATTCTGTTGTAATCCTTGCGAGGGCCTCCAAGCACAGGACAGGATCCTGAGACGGTCGTCGGTTTACGCCACACACTCGTGACCGGCCCGGTGTGTTATGGTTTATGTACATTAGTAAGAGACCCTGGGACCCACCACTGAACACGGGAACCAGGACGTTGTCGATAACTTCCTCCCCCCACCCAGGGCCTCTGCTCTCCCCTCACCCCCGTGGCCACACTCCTGAACTCGTGTGTGAAATTAAACAAGGAGTGATCCAGTTTTCCACACGGAAGTATTAGAAGAGGTATGTCTGGTTTTACATTTTTAAAACTTCAGAAGAAGGCATCTCTTTTCATGAACTTCCCAGGAGCCACGTGGAGCAGGCTTGCTGTGCCCATCTCACAGATGGGCAAGCAGAGCCCCAGCATGAGAGGGGCAGATCTGGGTTCCGAACCTGAGTCTGTGCAGTTGGTTCTAAGGCTGTGTTCCTGCAGCTCCGGGTGGCTGGCCCCCTGAGTGACAGTGAGCCCTCCTCGGGCAGGGCCACACCATCTGCCTTGCTCGACACAGAATCATCATGGTGTGGCCTGGGCAGAGTGTTCAGTAAACACTTGCTGAGCAAATGAACAACATCTCTTCTTGTAGGTCTGTGTGGGAAAGGGGCACCGTAGTGGCCATCCTTAGGAGCACAGAGGGGTGGGAGGTGGTTGGATGGTCCTCCCAGGAGCTGAATTTCCCAATTAACTTTCTTTTTTCCTCCTAGTAAAAACAAAAGCGTTTTCTGTTCCACAAAATCAGGGAGCACAAAGAGTTAGGATCCAGGAGCTAGGCGGTATCTCCATGGCTCCATGCTACCTGCCGTACCTGTCTTTCTCCTCCTCACTGGCTCTGGTCCCCCAGGGAGACGCTCAGCTACAGCCTCCTGTGGCTGCCAGGGCCTGGGCCAGCTGCTCCATGACCCCGGAGGCTGAGTGTCTCCGGCAACAGCCCACAGAGGTGTGGGCAAGGCTCTGTCCTTCGTGGGTGCCACAGTGGGCTCTCAAGGTGAGTGGGGATGTCTGGGGAGCCATTCTAGGGGACGCTGGGCCCTTGAACCTGCCCGTTAAGTTCCTGATGACTCAGACCCCATCCACGCACATTCCTTTTCAAGTTCCTGTTTGCTTCTACAAGTTGAGGTTCTTAAAAGCCGGCTATGAATCTTGAAACTGTGGGACAAGGGCAGACACTCAAATTTGGCAGAAAACATCGTCCCCAAATGGCACGGTAGCAAAACGTAGGGGAGGGCGTAGGAAAACATGGTCTGTGTGCTTCCATGTGATCTCCTGTGTATACACGGCCACAAAACAACACGTGTGTCCCCAAGAACACGCCAGGATATCCCCGCATGCTTGCAGCCACACAAACAAGCATCTGTGTGCACGGGGCCGTTCCTGCGTGTGTGTGTGTCTGGGAGGGGGCCTGTGGGGATGGACACCCAGGTGGTCAGCCCCTGCCCTCCCTGGGCTGAAAATCGAGGGAACAAATGAGGGCTGGCGGGGGACGTTTTGGGGAACAGTTCTCCCTTGCTTTCCCTCCTGACTCTCTTGACAGTGGGGGGCAACTTGGGATCCAAACCTGGCTACTACGGTCCGAATGTTTGTGTCCCCCTAAATGCATGTGTTGAAGCCCCGATGGCCCGTGTGCTTCTATTTGCCGATGGGGCCTCCTGGGAGGTAATTAAGGTTAAATGAGGTCAGAAGGGTGGGGCTCTGATCTGATAGGATTAGCGTCCTCCGGAAAAGGGCCTCAGAAAGCTGGCTCTCTTGCTTCTCGTGCTAGGAAAGTGGGCACGCAGTGAGACAGTAGCTACAGACCCAGAGAAACGCCTCAGAAGAAACCAACCCTGCAGGCACCTCGACTTTGGCCTCCAGGGCTGTGCGAAGTCAATGTCTGCTGGGTGAGGCCCCAGGTCAGTGGTGTCTCACTGGGCATGCAAGCCGATGAAGACACCGGGCGGCCTGTCCTTTGCACTAATGCATACATTTTTCATGTCTTCCTGTGAGTGACATACATATTCCCCAAGTAACTGTGGCCCCGAGCAGCCTGTCCTCTTGCCAGCCTCCCTGGACGCCTGGTTTTAGCCAGAGGCCAAGGCAGACTCGGTGTGCCTGCTGTGGTCTCTGGTGCGTAGGAAGCTAGGCTGGACCTGGGCCAACTGGGCCTCCCTGCTGCCCCGGCCTGGGCCCTCTGGGCTCCTTCGTGACCGCTGAGCACCTGAGTCACACTGTAGACCCACACAGCCCGTCTCGGGGCCGTGTCTGCTGGCCATGTCCTCACAGCCCCAGAAGGAGTGTTCGAGCTCCTGGGAAGAAGAGACAGGCCGGTGGACTTCTGGACAGACCGGCCCAGGACAGGAATTCAAGGAGGGATCACCAGACAGCTTTTCTTTAAGGAAGACAGGCACAAGAGGGAGAAGCCTGAGGGTTCGGGCTTTCTTTTCTAAGTTGCTGGTTATTAAATGCGTGCCAGGTGCGGGCTGAGCGCCCGGGGCAATCCTTGTGGATTCGCACTGCATTCTAGAAGGCAGCACCTTTTTATCCCCATTAGACAGGGCAGGAAACTGAGGCTGAGATCAGAGAGGTGAAGTGATTGGCAGTCCAGAGGGGAGGAGTCAGGGCTCCTTTGACTCCCTGAGGCCCGAGACACCCAGAACAAACCCCTTATGGGCTGCACACAGTGCTTGGCCTTGAGCCAAACTCCTCTTGGCCTTCTCTTAATTTCTTGAGAAATTAATAGGGGAAGAGTTTGAGGAGGACCAGGCCATCTGGTGAAGGCTGGGGCTTGATGCTGAGTATGGGGGGGGCTCAAGGGGAGAGCCATCTCTGAGGCTGGGCTACCGGAGGGCTTCCTGGAGGAGGAGACACCAGAGTGGGGAAGGAGAAGAGGATGGGTTCCAGGCTGGGTCTGGCCAGAGTCTGGGTGCAGGGGTGGGTAGGCTGCTGGCCTGTGCAAGGAACAGAAGCAGCGTGGGAGGAATGGAATAGGTACATACCTGCACACTTGAGCCTTGCAGTCCTCCCTGGGTCGGGGCCAAGGTCCTCGTTCTGCATGTGAGAACGTCTGAGGCCCAGGTCTCACAGTGACATAACAGGCCAAGGTCAAACCTCAATGTCTCATTTGCGGCCTACTCCCTTCCCTGCAACAGGGTGGTTTCTGAGGCCAGGGCCTGGGGTCAGAGCTGCAGCCGGCAAGAGATGTGATGGGGTGTAGAGGCAGCATGGGCTGCAAGAGGTCAGGGGCAAGGGTCGGGTGCCCGTCCCCGGGGGGAAGTGGGCCGGGACACAGGGGACAAAGCCAAGGCAGGGGACACCCTCAGCTGCGGCAGGCCTCCCAGGGCAAGGTCAGGTCAGGGGCTTTGGTTCAGGCCAGTTGGCCCCTTCCCAGAGCTTCCTTCCAATACTCCAGAGGACCAGAGGCAGGAAACGGGGGTGCCTGGAAGGGAGAACCACCTTGGGAACGGGGAGCCCCCTTCACAGGATCCAAACTTTGTTGGGCAGGAAGATGCTTCCTGGAGCCTTGGAAGGAATGAGAAACACAGAGTCCTGGGGTCGCTGCCAAACCCAAAGTTCGCTCCTCAGGCGAATGCCGTTTGGGGAGAGACAGGGGGAGAGAAACATATGGAAAAACCAGCGTCTTCCACATTGCCGGGAGAGGCAGCCGCCCCTCCACAGCCTGCTGTCCCATTTCCTTTCTGTTCCCTCCGGTGCCTTCCGGGGACAGTAACTAGAGTCTCTATGGCCTGGCTCTGAGCGGCTTCTGACAATGGCATCAGGGTCACCCAAGCCCTCGCCTTTAGGGAGTCACAGTGTGTAAGGGGAGACACAGGAATAAGAGGTGACAGGGACCATATAGTCAGAAAGCAAAGTCGCTGACTGCCTGGGGAGATCAAGGAGGGCTTCCAGGAGGAAGCAGCCATGGAAGTAAGCTGGAATTAAGCCAGAGGAGAAGAGGGGATGCAAGTGTGTTTCCACCTATGCATCTATCTGAGATGTTGAAATGCAAGCACAAAGAAGTGGAGGCTTGGAAGGGTTAGGTGAATTTTGCCCAGGAGCACACAGGTTGCAACAGGTCGGTGAGGTCAGGATTTAAACCCAAGTGCCAACCTGAGGCCAGGGTCTGTGTCTGGGTGCGTGGAGCCAGTTTGATTTCTGAAGAGACTTCCCAGCAACCAGGCCATGGAACCAGGGGGATGCTGGAAAAGAAGAGGGGCTTACCCATATTGGGACTTGACCTGAGGAGTGGGTCTTGGGACAGAGAGGAAGGGACATCCTCTGTCTCAGGGGCTGGGCCAGTGAAGCGAGAGGCACCGGTGGGAGAAGGAGTTGCCTGGGGTTCCAGACACATCGTACAGCAGGACCTGGAAATCCACAGGCTCTTCCTTCCTGAGGCCGCCAGTGTTCGCCGGGGTGGGGAATGTGTGCGTGCGTGTCTCAGTGTGTGTGCATATGCACATCTGAGCGTATGAGTGATGCACGTCTGTGTGTGCATGCACGTCTGAGTGTGTGTGCATGTGTGTCTCTGCATGCATGCCTGAGTATGCGCGTGCGTGTCTGAGTGTGTGTATGCACACACGGCTGAGTGTGTGTGCATGCATGTCTAATCAGGCATGCATGTCTGAGTGTGTGTGCATGCACATGGAGTATGTGTGCATGCACGTCTGGCTGTGTGTGTGCATGTGGACAAGAGTGCCCTCAATAAGCAGTGGTCAATGAACAGATGCACAAAAGGTCCAAGTTGGGCAGACCAGTGTCAGTGGCACCCGGAGTGTGCCTGGGCACAGACTGGGAGTGTGTAGTTGCTCCGCAGGCACGTGACTGTACACTCAGGGCGTGGTGGTGAGCTCATGCCCTGTAATCTGCTGGTCACTTGTGAGTGGGTGAGGATGGCATGTAGACAGCTGGTCACCCGTGCTTCGGTGGCAGAGCCCCGTGACTGTAGGAGCCATGAGGGCTGAAGCGAGCCAGGTATCCTCAGCTGGCTGACCTCAGGGATTCTGGCCTGTCTCCCAAGAAAAGAGGCCAGAAGCAGGGCAGGAACACCTGAGGAGGTGGCCGGGATCTCAGTGTCACTATGGCAGACGACCCAGGGCAGCTGAGGAGCCGCCTCACTCTGGGCAGGCAGGGGCTCGTGTCTGATACTTGAAACGTGAGCTCACCTTGAGCCCTGACAGGTGGAGCAGGGAAGCTGTGCCTGGGTGAGGTGCCCCCTGGCATGTCTGGTCGGGGGAAGCATGTCCTTCCTCCTGGATGTCGTCCTAGGGATACCAACAGGGTGGCCTGCCAGGGCCAGATGCCTGAGGACAGTCCAGGGAGGAAGTGGAAGCAGAGGCCACATGGGTGGGCGGAGGTGAGAACCCAGCTCAGCTCCGGGGTGTTTTCTCACCCCTCCACAAAGGCCCGGCCTGGCCGCCCATCTGTGTGGTCAGCCAGCCGGCCCAGGCTCTGACTCCGGAAGGTCACCCTTCTGTGGCCCCCCACAATTGCCCAGCACTGGCGGGGGCGGGGGTGCTGCTCTGCTGGGGCTCACATAACAGCTGTGCACACCCCACACTGCAGCTGTCCCAGGCCTCTGACCTTGGCCTCCCTGGGCCCCTGAGAAGACTCCCCACCTCCCTGGGACTGACCATTTTCTGCTCCTCTGCCTCCCAGTCTGTCCTAACCAGCCCCAGAGGGTGTCCTCCTGGAGCTCCTCCAGGTGGGCCTCCCACCAACCTCGGTCCCCTCACATCACCCACCTGCTCTCTGCACCCACACCCACCTGCTCTCCGCATCCGTTGCCAGTCCTCAGACCTCCCACCAGCAGGGCAGCTGGGATCAGGTTCTGGGACAAGGGAGTACCCGCTAGAGTGGCGCCCCCTTGTGGCAGATCAACAAACACATTCACAGGGCCCTCTGCCCCACGCTGAAATTTACTGGTTCCTTGAGGAGCTTTTAAATGGGTGGTGGAATGGGGGAAATTTCTCTTAATTTCAGTCTTGTCCATTTGCTCCGACTTCCTTCATGTGGCCAGATCATGCCACAGCAAATCCTTGTATTTGTGGTTTCTGGAAGATGCAAGTCACCTGTATGTGGGCTCAAACTCTTTTTTGAAAATCATAAACCCCAAAACGATTGATTAAAAAAGTAAAATAACTGGATTCATTATCCCAGAAAACACTTCCCACAGCTGCTTCCTGCCCCATGTCGGGCCTTATCCACGGGGCTGGGGCGCCAAAGACATGGTGCCCACAGCCTGTCAGAAGAGAGACATTCACAGACACTTCATTTCCAAAGCACTCCAGACATCAGGGCCCCACATGCTCAGTCAAAGAGGAGGACACGGAGGCTCAGAGACACGTGGTTGCACAGCGAGGAGAGGCCCCGGGTCAGTTTGGTATACAGTAGGTGCATATTAGGTGATTAAGACTGGGAGACTGGTACACAGTGACTTCATCCCCCATGTCTTCTGACATTCAAGGTCAAACTCCTCACCCCTGTGTGGCGCCCTCCTTCCTGTGGGCTCTACCCCAGCCACGAGACAGCTTGACTCAGCGGGCTCATGCACCAGTGGCCCCAGGAGTAAAGCAGGTGGCTCTGAGCGGCTGCTTTGGCAAAGGACAGTGTGGCCACAGGAGGGGACTGAACACAGAGGCGAAGGGACAGTGGGGCGCAGGTGGAGGTGCCCAGTCATTCTTCTATTCCAGCTACACTGGCTGGGATCCTCTGGGCTTAGGTTTTTCAAACCTGAGGGTCCAGAGCCTTACAAGAGTTACTCACCAGCCCCAGCTGGGCGGGGCCCAGACGCAAAACGGCTTGCCTTTTCTCCACTCTCTGGCCCCATCTGGACAATGCCACATCTCCCCTGCCCTCTTTTAACCCCTGACCTCTTGGTCCCAGGGCGGCAGGCGCCGTCCAGATGCTGGCTTTCATGGGGAGTGGGGAGGGTGCGTGGGGCTGTCCCACTGCACAGTTGCTGGCCTGGCAGGGCTGGCCTTATTCAGCCTTGTCCCATGGCCCACGAGCATCCCCTCTCCTCGAAGGTGGCTGTCTCGGGTGAGCTCAGACCTTATCACCTTGCTCTGTGCCTGGTGCACATGGTGCACGCATGCCCTGTCATGCCAAACAGAATTCCCTCTGCTTTCTCCCCGCTGCCGCCATCTGCCTCTTGTTCTCTTCCCCCTGCAGGGACACGGGCTGTGGCAGGTCAGCCAACCCACTGCCCCAAAAGACAACCGACAGGGTCACCCCCTGTTGTTGCCTGGGGGTGATGGCCAAGGGCAACGGGGTAGCCACCGGCCTCTCAGCCTCCCTGAGGATGGGCTTTGGTTCTCCACCAGCCGAGGTCCTGCAGGAAGGGAGAGTTACACCGAGACATTCTACAGATGTGTGAACCAGGTTAAAGGCACTAACAGAGGCCAGTAGCAGCAGGAGGCTGGGAGCCCCGGCTCGGGGTTGGGGTGTGTGTGTGTGTGGAGGTGGATGTCACCTGACAAAGCTGCAGTCACGTGAGGACAAAGCTAAGTAAGCCGAGAACAACCTGACCTCAGCCATGACCCACCATCTCTTCCCCAGCTGGGCTTCCTATTGGCTGGCCCCCAACAGGAAGTCAGAGGGCAGAGCCGCCTAGGAAGGGCCAGCAGCTGGCCCCTGGGCCTCAGAGCAGGACGGAGGAGGGCAGAGAGTGACTCATGGGGTGGCAAGGGGTGGCACCCGGGAAACGGTCAGCAGAATCAGTCACCTAATCCCTGGGGGCCGGGGCATCAGGAAAAGTTTCATTCCACATCTGTGACATTCCCCATGTTTTAAAGAGGTGGTAGAGGAGGGGGGGCCTCCACGGTGGATGTGAGGACCCTGTGGGTTCATCCTTCAGCTGGAGCCGCCTGTGGGAAGCCAGGTCTTGGCCTTAATGCGAATGCAGTGGTGACTTTCCAGAGCACCACAGGGTGTGGGGGGTGGGGGATGGTGGGAGAGGATGGAGGGCACAGGTCGATCCAGCCCCCTGAGATTGGAGGCCGCTCAGTGCATTTGCATGGGCTCCAGAGAGTAAGGCACATCTCACAGGCCTGGCACAAGGATTACAATGACTAAAAAGCACAGGGACCATTGATTGTGTGTTGGGATGCCTCTGAGTTAGTGGTTCACAAAATGCACGAAGGGCTGTTCGCACAGTAGGGATCGGTCCCCCTTTCCTTATGATCCTGCAGTCTAGCCACATTTTGTGCCACAAAGGATGACCCCTGGCAATCTTCACCATCCAAAGGAGAGAGTTCCTTACCCCAGGGTGCCCACCACCCACACTATGTTCCACTGGAAACATCCAGGGCCCCTCAGTCAGCAGCCACAGGTTCTGAGGCCCCAGGGAGGGAGTCGAGCAGCCCAGGGCCTTCCGCACTGTGGGTAGAGCCAAGCAGAGCCCCTCCATCCTGGGCTTCCTTGTCCCCTGCGGCTCAGCACCCACTGGTTGACCAGCACAGGTGTGTCTCTAAGACCAGTAGTGGACTCTGGATGATCATTTACAGATTGGAGGGGAGATAAAGCTGCTGTTGATGCCTGTTTATGTGCCCTTTATAGGTCGTAAAGAGATGGTACCGCTGGGGACCACGCTTCTGTGCCAGCACCGCACCCCCCCCACACACATACTGTCTCTTTCTGCCTATCTTTTATGGCCCACTCCTATCTTTCTCCCTCCCCAAGCCCCACCCCAATGCAGATCCCAAGACCATAACCTTCCTCAAATTGCTGCTGGCTTTTCCTGACCTTCTGCCCCAGGCACAGAAAGTAACTTTATTAGCAGGGCTGGTGAGGGCTTGGCTGGGGCCCCAGCCCAGGATGGTGAGGGGGGTTAGTTCTGCCAGCGCAGCAGAGACCCGGAGCTGCCATGCTTTTAGAAGGAAAGGGATTAAGGAATCCAATCCCTATCTCTTGGTGTATTTTCCAACTGTCTGTAGCCCCTGTTCCTTGCGGGTGGGGATGGGGTTAAATTCAGCCCAGTTCTCCTTGTCTGTCCTTTCCCTGCACAGTGACAATGGCTCTGATCAAAGAGTGAGGTGGCTGACTGGGACAGGCACTCCCATGTTACCAGGGCCCATTAGGGACTCCCAGGTCTCCTCTTTGCACCTTAAAATGGACTCAGACCCTGGCTCTGTGTCTAAACCTTCTCATGATGGTGACAATAGTTGCCCATGGGTGTGGGCAGCCCTCCTCAGTTTGATAGGAAGTAAGGGGACATGGAATCAAAAGACCCAGGCTTCAACCAGAAGCCTGTTCACTTGCACGGGAGCTGAACCTCACTGTCCTCATCCTCCAAAGCGAGCCATGATCCCTACCTCACAGCCACCATGAGAGGGCTCCGTGCATGTTTGCTGGAAGGGCTTGCCATGTGCAGTGAGGTGTAAAGAGGATAGCTTTGCAGTCATGGAAACTTGGGTTCAGCTCTCGGCATCGCCATTGGGCAAGTCAGCTCTCTGCACTACACTTGCCAGTTTGCAAAACGGAGACAGCGAGACCCACTTTTTGGGTGTTGTGAGAATTGGAGCAAAGCGTTTCCTCACTGATAGTCAATGCTCAGCAATGGTGGCAGCCGGTACTGAGGCTGAGAGGAGATGTTTAGTGGTCGCATTTCACAGGGAGGAAACTGAGGCTCCAGGGAGATGGTCAGAGGAAGGGTGGAGCTGGGTCAGCCAGGCCTGTCTGATGCTCACCCATCCTATTGTTTACTCTGTGCCTCTCCCCGCTTGACTGACCCCAGCAGAAGTGTTGCTCCTGGAGTGGGCCCAGCTAGACTTGCATCTCAGCCACAGGCCAGGGGTAGGCATGGCCGGTGTGGCATCTGCTTTTGTTCCCTGAACCTGCAGTGACAAACTAATAGCCATTCCCCAGTGTCCTGTGTTCCACTACCAATAAGGGACAGATGTTGATGGCATCTCGGGGGTGGGCCTCGGCATTTGTCCCCCAACATTCAGACCAGCTCTGTGGCTTGGGAATGTCGGGAAGGCATGGCTGGCGGGTTGTGGGGGTGCACGGTCTTCCTCCAGTCCTGATTCTCTTGAGTCATTCTACTCCGGTGCCCAACCCATGTTTGTTTTGTCTTTCTGGGTTTCAGCCCTTTGGCCAGTGGGAGGTTAAAGATTACTGAGGCAGCTGACAATAAAAGTGCCCGGTGTGCTGGCCTTTGACCATCCATTAGAAGGCAGTGGGATCACATTCTACACAACTGCCACAACGGTGAAAGTGGTGAGGGTGTGGGCGAGGGGCACACCCTCCTTGTATTAATATTAAGAGGACAGTCGCTGCTGCTTGGGCAATCAGGGCAAGTTTCTCTTTCATCTGAAGCCAGGGCCACAATGTGGCATTGTTCTCTGTCTCAAAGGCCACTGTGCGGCCCCAGAGTGGACCCAGATGGACTCCACCTGGCAGAGTAAACACTCACCCAGAGGTGGCCGGTGGCAATGAGGAGAAGAGCTTTCTTTTTCTCCTGGAAGACATACTTTCTTCCAACTGAGTCTGCAAATCAGAGACCTTGAGGCGTTGATAGACCCCCTGTCTAGGCTTCAGATTCCTTGTCCAGACCATGGTGGTCAGCTTACAGTCCACACCCCAGAAAGGTTCTTAATCTTTCCTGTGGGGTTGGAAGCCGAAGGACCACTTCAACTATGTTTTCTTAATGCATAATATACAACTAGATGATTGCAAAGAAATTGATTATATTGAAATACAATGACCAACGTATTTAAAATCCAGTTTGAGATATAGAAATACATGCGCTTCATTCTGAATGTATTAAATCATAGGCGCTTACCAACTACTAGATTATCAACTACTGTAATTTGAAAGTAAGGATGAGTGAACATCACATGATATTTGCAAGAGCAAAGTTATAGGCACTATTTGTACCTCAGAGAAGGTCTCCCCCCTCCGTTTTTTGGCCTAGATTTCTTTGCAAACAATTTTATTTTGAAATAAGTATGGATTCACAAGAAATTGCAAAAATTGTAGAGAGGTCTCGTTTACCCACCACCCAGCTTGCTCCAAGGGTGAAATCTAACATGATAATGTACGTTGTCAGAAACAGGACATTGGTGGACACAATATGATGAATTAGACTAGAGAACTTACCTCAGATGTCTCCAGTGTGTGCATGTGCTGGTTGTCAGGGCATGTTTCTGGAATAGTCCTCTGACATTTTATCACACCTGTAGATTAGTAACGCCACCGTCAATGTCAAGATGCAGAATTCTCCCTCTTGATGGAGGAGCTCCCTCATGCTGCCCCTTTTTAGTTCCATCCACCCCTTTTCTCACGACCCCCTCCATCCCACTAATCTGTCCTGTGTCATGCACAAATAGTAATAGTTAACCTGTGCCAGGTACTGACCAAGCACTTTTCTATGCTCCAAGGAAGACAAAGCCGAGGATCAGAGAGGTTGGGTAATTGCCTGGAGTCGCTCAGCAATAAAAAAGGTGGCAGGACGGGGGCCGCCTGTGTCCATATCTCCGTTCATCCTCTCCTACGAACCTCCTAGTCTCCAGAAGAAATACCTCAGACACAAATTGGGAAACCCTGGCTCGGATTCCAGCTCCACCTCCTGGTAGCTGCTTGGGGTGGGGCATCAGAACATCTCTGAGTCTCAGTGTTTTTGGCTGGAAGATGGCGGTCTCAGTGCCTGGACAGCGCAAAGGGAAGTCATGAAAAGCTCACCTTGATGAGGGTGCAGGGTGCATGCCGGATGCACTTGGAGAGAACAGGGCTCTCACTCTGGTGGAGCTCCAGGCATCTCCTCTGGGTGAGCTGCTGCCACCCCAGTGGAATGTGTGTGCATGTGTGTGCAGGTGTGTGTGTGTGAGGGGAGTGCGGTGGGGTTCAGAGCCAGGGGAAGAGCCAGAGCCTGGGGAAGCTCAGCGACTACACACACATACATGCACACACGTACACACGGAGTAAGAACAAGAGAGCAAGAGTGAGAGAGAGAGAGAGAGAGAGAGAGAATGATTGGTGGTCAGAGCACCTGGCCTGAGTTCCTGAGTTATAGGTAGCTGCAGGAAAGTGGAGGTGGTGTCTGGAAAACTTCTGTGCTACTAATTGCTGGGGGAAATTGATGGAGAACTGTTTGCATTTAGATTATAATTGATTGAATAAACAAAGAAGCCTATATATGTCATCAAAGTAACACACAATACAGTTTTCCGAATTCATTGAAATCTTTTGATTACAAATGATGGACTTCCAACTCAAATTACCTTAAGGGAGAAAGAGTTCATGTGATAAAATATCCTTCAGGGTGGGGGTACAGCTGCCCTCGGGATAGTTGAAGAAGGGAGATGGAGGCTTAGACATCACTGTTCTCTCCCCTTCCCATATTTCTCTCTCTTCATCTTATAATCTCAGTTTCTCTCTGCATTCTGCCTCCATGGGCCTGCAAAACAAATCCGGGAGGAGTTTATGACCCCAGCCAGTTCCTGAATCATACCCTTCCATTTAGCGACTTGAGAGGGAAGATGACCCTTCTCTATAAGCCATGCTGGAGAAGGACCCAACTGGCCATCTTGTATCCCACAGCCATGGTTGGACCGATCACAGTGACCAGCAGACTCAGCCTCGACTCTGAGCTCATCCCTGTGGTTAGGAGGTGGGACCTGTTCCCCTGCCACCCAACAGGGGAGCTGTGCTAAGCTAAAAAAGCAGTAAGATGGGGGCGGGGGTCTCAGAAAATTGTGTAGATGGCCAGGGAATTGTCTGGGAATGTCTAGAGAAACTCTTTGAAGATAGCAAGGGAATTTTGGAACTGCCAGTGAGTAACCAACAGCAACACAGATCACTCAGGGAACCCCTGAATGCATGCTTAGAAATGTTTATTAAAATTATTTAATGTCCCATCCAAATATTTGGCTACAAAGAAATCCAGACTAAACTATCAAATATACATTATATGGCCTCAATTTAAAGAAGCCAGACCAAGGGCGCCTGGACGGCTCAGTTGGTTAAGCGACTGCCTTCCGCTCAGGTCATGATCCTGGAGTCCCGGGATCGAGTCCCGCATTGGGCTCCCAACTCCACAGGGAGTCTGCTTCTCCTTCTGACCTTCTCCCATCTCAAGCTCTCTCTCTCTCAAATAAATAAATAAATAAATAAAAATCTTAAAAAAAAAAAGAAGCCAGACCAATAGACTTCACCCATCCACCCGTCCATCCACCCATCCACCCACCCATCAAATGTTTGTTGAGTGCCCACAATGCACTATGTGTTGGACAGATATTGATGAGTGAAAGAGACATAGCTGCTATCTTAGTTTAACTCACAAACCTGCCAGGATTCCCCAGTGCCTAAGAGCAGGGCGGGAATTGCTCAGCCTGGCATTTCCGGTATCAACCATCCAGCACCCAGCTTCCCTTCTAACGGCAACCTCACTTCCCTCATGGGATGACCTGTGGTTCCCTGCAATCACTCTGCCTTTGCAGGCCTCCGTGCTTCAGTTTGTGCTGTCTCCTCTGCTGGGCATGCTCTCTCCGAGTCTCTTCCTAACCCAGTCTGAAACCCCTTCAAGCCCTGGCTCATATGCCACAATGTCCCTGAAGCCTGTGTGTGTTCCCACAATCTTTGCAGGGAATGGAGTGTCATGGCACTCAGATGCCAAGGGTCTCAGTGGGCAATGAAAAGGGTTTCTGTGGCATGGAATGACTTACATTTCTTGGAATGGGATTCACTTGAAGCCCTGGACTTTGGAACTTTGTGTGCATCCCCATTGCTTTCTGAGGTGTTTGACCCTGTTTTCTCAAAGATGAAACATTGGTTTACAGCTTATTTATAAAATTGCTAGCTCATTTGGTCCTCTAACCAACCTGGAGAGCAAGGATGGTAGCCCACATTGAAGATAGAAAAGCTGAGGCCCAGGAATTTCTATTTCTAGCAACACTGTAGACCAAAAGGATACTTCTCTTACTGGAGCCAACTAAAAGTCTTGGGTTTGAAAGAATTCTAAATGCATTTATGAGTTGGCAAGGAAATAAGGTATACACAGCCAGTAAATAAGTGAAGACAGAGACTCAGGAAGGTGAGCGGAGGGCCGAAGCTAGCTTGGACTTGAGGATATTTGTTGAGCCAGATATAATTGAACATTGATTTTACATATTCTGAGACAAGGAAGTAAAAAGTTTAAGAGTGAACTAGAAATCAATATCCCCTCCTAAGACCACAAGGAACACTGCCTGTCTTGAACTTGGGGACTGGGTGGAAGACAATTCTTCTCAGAATTTGTCACCAAGACAGTTTGTAGCCTGAATTAACACAATCTGGGAATCCAAAGAACTTCAAGCCAAAACTTTATCTTAAAGTGGTCCCATCTTGGTAGTGATCCCAGGTACTTGACAGAAGAGAACACAAATTCTCTCAAAAGGAAATCACTTCCATCCTAGGCTTTAAACAATTTCTATAAAGTTCCATGGAAAATAATAAACTCTGAATTAGAAATCACTGACATACCAGGAAACAGAAGAGAGAGACAGACAGAGAATAGAATCAGACAATCAGACTTTGAAGAACTGCAGATTTTAGGATTATACAATGAATGAAAAAATACATTTAATATATTTAAGAAGTAAACTGAAGTTTAAAACAAGTGAGTAGGGATGCCTGGGTGGCTCAGTTGGTTAAGGTGCTGCCTTTGGCTCAGGTCATGATCCTGGGGTCCTGGGATCAAGTCCCACATCCAGCTCCTTGCTCAGCAGGGAGCCTGCTTCTCTCTCTCTCTCTCTGCCTGCCGCTCTGCCTGCTTGTGTTCTCCCTCTCTGACGAATAAATAAATAAATAAATAAAATCTTAAAAAAAAATAAAACAAGTGAGTAAAAAGTAGATTAGAAAGTGAACTCCTGAAAAAAAAAAAGAAATGCATTTAAATGGAGTTACAAACTCAATGGACGGATTTAACACCAGGTTAGACGAAGGTTAAGAGAGAATTAGTGAATTTGAAGATGGAAATAAGAAAATTATTGATAGTCAGCCCAGATAAAGAGACAAAGATGAAAACATTAAGGCTGAGACTTAAAAGATACAGTGAGGAATGAAATGTAGGAAAGGAGAGGAGAAGAGAGAAGAGAGTAGAGGAATAATGGGAAATTAAGGAGGGGAGGGAATGGGGCAAAGCCAATAATATGAAGAGATAATAGCTGAGAACTTACCAGAACTGAGAGAAGAACAATCCTCAGATGCCCAAAAAATTCTAAGCAAGTTAAATTAAAAGAAAAACAGTGCAAAGAAACTATAGCAAAAACAAAGAAAAGATTTTGTAAGCAGGAGAGTAAAAATAGATTTAACATAAAGGAAGGACAAGGTGACAGTTGACCTCAACAGAAACAATTAGAGCCAGGGGACAGTGGGATGATATCTTAAATGTATGGGGGAAAAATGCCAATTCTATACCCAGTGAAAGTATCTTTTAACAATGGGAATTAAATACAGGTATTTTTTTTTTATATAAACAAACCCCAGAAAATCTGTCACCAGTAGACCCTTACTACAGGAATTCTAAAAAATATACTTTAAGCAGATAGGAAGTGATCCCAGATGAAAGGTGGGAAGTGAGAGAAGGAATGAAGAACTATGAAAGTGCTAAAATGTGGGTAGAAAAGGATTTATATGGGGTATATAAAACAAAGTATGGGAACACCCAGTGTGTGCATATAGAATAGGTGTTCATCAGTGGTTGTGATGATGGCGATGATGGCAATGATGATGGTGATGATGATAATGGTAAACACAAGTTGCAGGATGGAAACACAGAATGAGTGCAGGGTTAGTATGAGAAACACTTAGGCTTGATCATAAAACTTCCATTTTGAGCTGAGTAAGTTTGAGAAAATTGAACTGTCTGTATTTTTGTAATACATTAGATAGGGATAAAAATAGTGTTCACAGGATTTTTGTGAGAAATAAATTAGATAATACGAAAAATAATCAGATAATTAAAACACTAATCAGAGGACTTGGTGCATATTTGGAACTTTGATCTCAATTTGAATCTCAACTTCTCAAATAGAGGGATAAGAGGCTGAGGAAGGTGGATAGGGGACCAACAGTTGTTGATGTTTACAATGAAAGCTACCATGCATTGAGTATCTACTATATACTCGGCACTATCCATGAACTTTGTATACTTTTTCTTACTGAATGCTTATAGTATCCTTGGGAAATAGTACCATATACGTGTGTTTAACTCCTGCAGCAGATGATTTTTTTTAAACACATTCCCTCCTCAATATAATAAAATTATTTTTAGTAACAATTATGCAATAATCAGTAATACTCATTATTTTGTTGATTATTTTTTAGTTCTAAAATAATTAACAATTAAAAAAGAAATATCAATGTTAAATATATTTAAATTCAGCAAAGTCTTTTGTGATCTAAAATTTTCATTTATCAAACAAAACTGCTACTCCTTTCCAGTTTACAAGCTTGAACAATTACCCCAACCAATATGAGCTCACTTTCCAAATGAACACATGTAACTGAGTGCATGTGTGTTGGGGGCAAATCATTTAACTAGAAGTTCTTCGAATTAATTTCTTTGTAGGATGCAATATTCAAGAAAGGGTAAGTAATAAAGATGTTCTAATTTGAAACTAATCTACATATTATTGAAACTCAAATGTAATAACAGCAATTACTTAGAACTTAGACCAACAAAAAAATTTTTTTTCCAAGGAAAGTATTTTATTACTGACATTATTTAGAACAGCCAAAGCCTGGTGTTAATAAAAAGCAGATCAACTTTCTGTTGGTTTTATTATTGTTTTAAAATTATCTGTAGGTAATTGCCTGTACACAAGGTAGAATATGCTCATGAACTTATATTTGATATGTCATGATATGCCACTGACTTAGATATTTTCTTTGAAAATTTTCATATTGGTTGGGACTCTTCTGAATTTCAAATTTATTATGTTTGTGCTTCATTAAAAACTATCAAATTAGTATCTCTTTTTTCAGCTACCCATCCTTCTAAAATGAATGTGTGCATATACACACACACACGCCTATGTGTGTAATAAGTAGATCATTCTAAAATTTAATATCATGCTATATGATTTTTTCAGGGGGGTTAATTTTCTTTAAGGTATGTTAAGGACATTTTCAAATTAGTACATATAGGGAAAGTTACCGCATTAAAAAATAGTTACATGACGGGGCACCTGGGTGGCTCAGGTTAAGCAACTGACTTAAGCTCAGGTCATGATCCTAGATTCTGGGGATCGAGTCCCACATCATCTCAGCTCCATGGGGAGTCTGCTTCTCCCTCTGACCTTCTCCCCTCTCATGCTCTCTCTGTCTCTCTCTCAAATAGATAAAATCTTTTTTAAAAAAATGGTTACATGACATTTTATAGTGTAGATGCAACATAATTTTTTTTAAAGTTTTTATTTAAATTCAATTAAATTAACATATACTGTTTTATTAGTTTCAGAGGTAGAATTCAGTGATTCATCAGTTGCATACAAAACCCAGTGCTCCTTTACTTCAAGTGCCCTCTTTAATGTCCATCACCCTGTTACCCATCCCCCTACCCACCTCTCCTCAACAACCTTCAGTTTGCTCCCTATAGTTAAGAGTCTCTTATGGTTTGCCTCCATTTCTGTTTTACTCTTATTTTATTTTTCCTTCCCTTCCCCTATGTTCATCTGTTTTGTTTCTTAAATTCTGCATATGAGTGAAATCATATGGTACTTGTCTTTCTTTGACTGACTTAATGCACTTAGTATAATGCCCTCTAGTTCCATCCACAGCATTATAAATGGCAAGATTTCATTCTTTTTGATGGCTGAGTAAATATTCCTCTCTCTGTGTGTGTGTGTGTGTGTGTATTCTCTTCTTTATCTATATATATTTTACACATATATATCCTTATATGTATATTACCTCTTCTTGAACTGTTCATCTGTTGATAGACATCTGGGCTCTTTCCATATTTGGCAATTGTGGACATTGTTGCTATAAACATTGGGGGGCATGTGCCCCTTCAGATCACTATGTTTGTATCATTTGGAAAAATACCTAGTAATGCAATTGCTGGGTCATAGGGTAGATCTATTTTTAACTTTTTGGGGAACCTCCATACTGTTTTCCAGAGTGGCCGCAGCAGTTTGCATTCCCACCAACAGTGTAAGAGGATTCCCCTTACTCTGCATCCTCACCAACATCTGCTGTTTCCTGAGTTGTTAATTTTAGCTATTCTGATGGGTGTGAGGTGGTAACTCATTGTGGTTTTGATTTGTATTTCCTTGATGCTGACTAATGTTGATCATATGGTTCTTGTTCTTTCTTTTATTAATGTGGTGTATCACATTGATTGATTTGTGGGTGTTGAACACCCTTGCAGCCCAGGGATAAATCCCACTTGGTTGTGGTGAATAATCCTTTTAATGTACTGGTGGATCCTTTAGTTAGTATCTAGGTGCAAATTTTTTCATCCATGTTCATCAGGGATATTGGTCTGTAATTTTCCTTTTTGGTGGGGTTTTTGTCTGGTTTTGGGATCAAGGTAATGCTGGCCTCATACAATGAGTTTTCCTTCCATTTCTATTTTTTGAAACAGTTTCATAAGAATAGGTATTAATTCTTCTTTAAAAGCTTGATAGAATTTTGCTAGGAGGCCATCTGGCCCTGGACTCTTGTTTGTTGGGAGACTTTTGATTACTGATTCAATTTCTTTGCTGGTTATGGGTCTGTTCAGGTTTTCTATTTCTTTCCATTTCAGTTTTGGTAGTTTGTATTCTTCTAGGAATGTATCAATTTCTTCCAGATTGCCTAATTTATGGACATAAAATTGCTCATAGTATCCTATTATAATTGTTTTTATTTCTTTAATGTTGGTTGTGATCTCTTCTCTTTCATCCATAATTTTATTTATTTGGGTTCTTTCTCTTTATTTTATGTCTGGCTAAGTGTTTATCAGTCTTATAATATTTCAGAGAACAAGCTCCTAGTTTCATTGATCTATTCTACTTTAAAAAAAATTTCTATATCATTGATTTCTGCTCTAATCTTTATTATTTCTCTTCTCCTGCTAGATTTAGGCTTTATTTGCTATTCTTTTTCCAGTTCCTTTAGGTGTAAGGTTAGGTTGTGCATGTAAGACTTGTTTCTTGAGAAAGTTCTATATTGCCATACATTTCCCTCTTAGGACTGCTTTTGCAGTGCACCATAATTTGTAAAGTAACCTTTCACTATCTACTTTTGAACTATCTGTCTTTTCATTTAATGTACATCCATTGCAAATAGTAGTTAGCTGGGTTTTGCATTTTTATCTAGTCTGACAGACTTGCCTTTTGGTGTAGAGTGTGATCCATTTATATTTAATGCAATTACCCATTTGGAGGGTTAGGTCTATCATTTTTATATTTATTTTCCATATATGTCTCCTCTTTGTTCTTTTGTTTCTTTTTTTCTGTCTTCTCCTGTGTTAATTAAATTACCTGATATTTTATTTAAATTCATTCGATGGCTTTAGAGCTCTATATTAGCATTATTTTTTAATTGTTGTCCTAGAGATTACAATAGGCATCTTTAATTTATCTACTTAAAGTTTATATTGAAATACTTCAGATAAATATAGGACTCTTGAAACAATGGTTTTGTCTAAAACTATCATCACATATATCACATCTGTTTTCATTGTAAACCCAACAACACAGTGTTGGTAGTTTTGCTTAAACAATCATATGCCTTTTAAAGATATTAAGACAAAAAAAATATACATCCCAAAATTTATTCACACATTTGCCATTTCTGGTGCACTTTATTCTTTCCTATAGATCTAAATTACCATCTGGTGTCATTTCTCTCCAGTTTCATTTATTACTGCTTGTAAAGTGGAACCAATTACAAAATTTTTTGTCTCTATTTTGCTCTTATTTTTGAAGGACAGTTTTTTGGTTGACAGTTTTGTTTTTCTTTGAGTACTTTGAATATGTAATTTGAATACATCTTAGTCTTCACTGTTTTTGATGAGAAGTCAGTATTTAATTGTATTCTTTTTCCTCTCTAAGTAATGTGCCATTTTTCTTGACTGCTTTCAAAAATGTCTCTATATCTTGGATTTCAGCATTTTTATTATGGGGTGCTTAGGTGTCATTTTCTTTGTATTAATCCTGATTTAGGATTTGTTTGGCTTCTTGGTCTACATTTTTCACCAAATATGGGAACTTTTAGACCATTGTTTCTTTAAATGTTTTTTTTCAGACCACTTCTTTCTTTGTTCTCCTAGATTTTTTTTCAATTATACGTATGTTGGACTTCTTGATATTCTTTCATAGTTCTCTGACACTCATTTTTCTTCAATCTTTTCTCTCTGCTTTGGATTAGATAATATCTATTCATTTATTTTCAAATTCACTGATATTTTTCCTTCTGCCATCTCCAATATGCTGTTAAGTACCTCTAATAAATTTTGATTTTTTCATTTCAGTTATGTACTTTTCATTTGTAGAATATTTGACTTTTTAATAGTTTCATCTTCTTTGTTAAAATTTCCTATTTGTTCACTCATTAAATTCACATTTTTGCTTAGTCTTTTAGAATACTACCTTTCCGGGGCCCCTGGATGGCTCAGTCAATTAAACACCCGACTCTTGATCTAACCTCAGGTGTTGATCTCAGGTTCATGAGTTTAAGCATGTTGGGCTCCACGGTGGCCATGGAGCCTGCTTAAAAATAATCAATATTTTGTCTTTGTTTGCTAACCCATTGTCTGTGCCCATTTGGAGTTTCTATTGGCTTTTTACCCTGCATATGTATCACATTTTCCTGTTTATTTGCATGTCTAGTAGTTTTTGTTGAAAACTAGACTTTATAGACAATACATTGTGGTGATTCCGGATTCCATTTTTAAAGGATTGTTAGGTTTTTATTTTCCTTTTGTCCTAGAGGGCAGTTAATTTGGCAGGACTCAGCCTTTGAACACTATACCTTTCATCCTCAATTTCTCAAATTCTAGCTGTATTTTTAGCTTGGCTCTCTGGACACACTCCTACCCCACTATAGTTTTGTGGTTGGCCAAGGATTTGAACAGAGTTCATACCCACATTTTGGTATTCATTCTTTGTCTGACTTTATTGTTCCTTTGGTTTCTCTCTTAAATTTTTAGCTGTTTGTCAATCCTGAGATGTGACTTCTAAAGCCAGTTAAGGATTCAATTTTCTGCTGCCTGAGCTCTCAATGTTGGGGAATAACCTTAGTTAAAAAAAAAAAAAAACAACCCAGCAAACTTATAAATCTTTTCCAGTGTAGTTCTCTCCTTCAAAGGAAGATTCTTTTGTGATTTCTACCTGTTTTTTTTTTTTTTTCTTTTTTTTCTGCTGGGCTCCCTGAATTCTCTATGCATATAAAATTAGCAATCAGCCAGGGATTGGGGCAGAGTTTACACTGATATTTTTGAGTCTTGTTCTTCTGTTGCTCTTTTATTTCAGGACCCCCCTCCCCTCCAACTCCCACTGGTAAATTTCCAGCTACTCTGCTAGCCCTGAGCTATCTCCCCCATGTCCTCAAGCCTGTAAGCATAAGGTTTTTTTGTCATAGGATTTTTGAGGATTGGAGATCACTCTTGGTCACCTCAGAGGAAAAAAAATCCATATATTTGCAGTTCTTTCCCATTGCAATGGTCATCTTTTGTGACAAAATTCTCTGGTTTCTGCCTTCTTTTGATTGCTTTACAATACCTTTGATGGGGGTACTGGTTGAACACATAACTCTTAATTTTAGCTTGGTTGTGATCTTGGGGTCCTGAGACAGAGCCTCAGCATCTGGGTATGGAGTCCGTTTGGGATTCTTGCTCTTTCTCTCCTTCAGCTTGTGCTCTCTCTCTAAAATAAATTAATAAAATCTTAAAAAACAAAACTCAATACCTTCATACCTTCAAATGGCTTTTCTTTTGATAAGTTTTCCCTGGATCTTACAATTGTTACCTTTGCAAGTAGTTGCCCAACCAATTCACTCTGCCATTACAATAAGCCAATAATCTAAGAGGTATTCATTTTCAGAATGTTATTTTCTGAAGGAAAATAAGAAATAAGAAATAAGAATGATAAGAAATAAGGATGATATCTTTATAATAAGCTAGTAGCTAGCAATCTTTCTAACTTCCCTTATTAATTTTAGTATTTTTTCTATGGATTACTTGATTTTTTTACATACTATTATGTTGCCTGAGAAAATGACAGCTTTATTTCATCTTTTCCAATTCTTATATCCTTTCTCTGTCTTTTTTCTTTTTTAAAAAAGATTTTATTTATTTATTTGACAGACAGAGATCACAAGTAGGCAGAGAGAGAGAGAGGAAGCAGGGTCCCCTCTGAGCAGGGAACCCAATGTGGGCCTCGATCCCAGGACCCAAAGATCATGACCTGAGCCGAAAGCAGAGGCTTTAACCCACTGAGCCACCCAGGTGCCCCCCTTTATTTCTTTTTCATTCTTTATTGCACCATTAAGGATCTCCAGAACCATACTCATATAAAGAGTAGTAGTGCTATCCTTGTCTTCTTTTCTATATTAAAGGGAAAAGATAGAGATGATAATAACTATAGATTTTAAATATACTCTTTACCAGAGTATGGAAATCTATTTCTATCCTGTTTGCTACTTTTTTTAATTAGGAGAGCATGTTGAATTTTATCAAATCATAATAAATCCTTTTCCTGCATTTTCTGAGAATGTAGTGGATCAAATGGATTGATTTTCAAGTATTAAGCCATCCCTGCATTTCTGAAGTAAATAATATATGGCCATGACATATCTTTTTTTTTTTAAATAAATCATTTGATGCAACTTGCTTAAATTTTATTTAGGATTTCAGCACCTATCTTCATGAGAAAGATTGGCCTGCAATTTTCCATTTTCTCTCTTTTTTTAAAGATTTTATTTATTTATTTGACACACAGAAAGACAGTGAGAGAGGGAACAGAGGCAGAGGGAGTGGGAGATAGAGAAGCAGGCTTCCTGCTGAGAAGGGAGCCTGATGCAGGGCTCAATCCTGGGACCCCACGATCATGACTTGAGCCAAAGGCAGCTGTTTAACGACTGAGCTACCCAGGTACCCCCTGTAATTTTCCATTATTATGGAAAGTTTATGCTGGTCACATAATTAGAAAGTATTTCTTTTTTTTATTCTCTGGAAAAATTTGTGTAATAGTGATGCTATTTATCACTTAAATATCTGAAAAATTCACCAGGGAATCTGTATGTGCAAGGACATTTCTTTTGGGGAAGATTTTATTTTATTTTATTTATTTATTTTTAAAAGATTATTTATTTATTTATTTGACAGACAGAGATCACAAGTAGGCAGAGAGGCAGGCAGAGAGAGGGGGGCAAGCAGGCTCCCTGTTGAACAGAAAGCCCGATGCAGGGCTTGATCCCAGGATCCTGGGATCATGACCTGAGCCAAAGGCAGAGGTTTTAACCCATTGAGCCACCCAGGCGCCCCTCTTTTTGGGAAGATTTTAAATTACAACATAATTTTAAAATATTTATATACTAGTCACATTTAAAATTTCTTCTTGTATCAGTTTTGAACAATTGTATTTTTCTACAACTTCGGACTCAAGGTTCAAATGCTTTAGGAAATACTCATAATGAGTTCATTGAATCTGTAGTGATTTCATTTCTAATTGGTAATACATTCCTCATTTCTTGCCTGATTTTTCTGAATATCAATTTTAATCATATTTTTTGAAGAATAATTTTTTGTCTTTATTATTTCCTATTTTTGTTTTTCAGCCTTTCTTCTTTGTTATATATGCATACGGGGCCATGTATTTCCCTCTGACCATGGCTTTAATTCCGTGACATATTTTTATGTGCTGTGTTTTTATAATCATTTCATTCAGAATATTTTCTAATTTCTTTTTGATTTATTGTTGACTAAGTGGTTATTAAAAGGTTTTACTTCACTTCTAAACATTTGGAATTTTTTTTAATGATTATTATTTTTTTCCCCTTTGTTACCGATTTCTGGCTTAATTCCACTATGGCCCCAGAACAAACTTTGAACAATTTCAATCCTTTCAAATTTGTTGGGAATTGCTTTATGGTCCTCACTACGGTTCCAATGTCTCAAAAATGTTTTTTAAACTTTATTTTGATTTCCTACTTGTTCTTAAAAGGCACATTGGTCTCCTGAAAGCTATTTCATTTTAACTGAAAGCAGAATTCCATTACCTCATAATTTAATTAATCACACTTTTATTGCTAAACATTCAGATCATTTCCAGTCTTCTGTGACATTAAAAACCATGCAATGGACATCTTTGTAGCTCCTTTTTGTACACTTCTGTGGCTCTGTCAGAGAATCAGAAATGCATAGCACAGTGGGTGAGGGCATGGGCTCTGAGCCAGATTTCTGGGTTCAAATCCTGGTATTTTATATTGTTAAAAATACACATTGCTGGGCTCTCCCTCAGGTTGATTGAATCAGTAGTATCCCAGGAGATTCTCGTGCTTCTACTAGTTGGAGAAATAGTGCTCTAAGGGGTTAGAATGACAAAGATACATTGACTAGGATTGCTAAAGCACAGCAGCTGATTATAAATGTTCTGGAAGGGAGGAGAGAGAGAGAGAAAGCGGAAGAGAATGAGAGAGAGGAGGGGACAGCTACACAGGTGTTTTCTCTGCAGCCTTAACTCCCTTGGATTCTTTGTCTCTTTCCAAGCTGTTCCCAAACCTGTGTTATAAACCAGGCATTTGCGGATCTTCCTCTGTCCTCCAGCCATGCCTACAAGGAAAAGCAGAGTATCCTTGGGAATAATACTTAGGGAGATTTAACTCACAGTGTTGGGTCTTTGTGGGTTCTGGTGGCTGCCAGAGAATTGATTTCCATTTCACTTTGGGGGCTAAGGAGAGCCATGTCTCAGGTACTTCTCTTCGGGCTGTGCCAGCAGCAGCCTCACTCCTGTTGGAGGTGGGATTAGGCCATCAGAACAAGGTTAATTCACCGTACAGGTTCCAGTGACAGCCTTGGGGGATCCTCTATCAGGATCTCCCCATTAATATTTGCTTTCAAATACTAATTTTGAGACCTTCACCTGAGAGATGTCTTGCATTAGAGAGGACCTCATTTCTCAGGCCCAGCTTGACATTCACTTTTCCCACTCATGCACTCAACAAATAGATAGGAAACACAACTGTGCAAATCATAGACTTAACAAATATTTATTAAAAAAATCATGTGGTAGCTACTGTCCTAGTGGCTGGACACACAGTAGGAAATAGAAGAGATCCTACTCTCTGCCCTCATGGAGACTATATTCTGTTAGGTGAAGAAAGACAATAAATAAAATGAGTGAAATATGCTATACCGATTTATCAAGAACTGCTGCACAAGAAAATAAAGCACAGGAAGGAGATAGGAAGTGATAGGAATGGTTTGCAATTTAGTGCATTGACTAATTAATTCCTTGACATTATTTTAGATTTACAGAAAATTTGTAAGAATAGTACAAATATTTTTCAGGCACTCTTCATCCAGACTACCCACATGTTAATATTCTACTACATTTGCTTCCTCTCCTTCTCTCTTCTTTCTGCCTATTTCTTTCTCTCTCCTCCCTCTCTTTCTCTCTCATGAACTATTTAAGAATAAAATGTAGATATTATGCTCCTTTACCTCTAAATATTTCATACTTACTTCCTAAAAACAAAGATTTCTCTTGCCTGACTATAGTCCTATCATCAAAATCAGGGAACCAATATTGGTACAAAACTGTTATCTACATTGTCATCCTTCTTTGGATTTCATCAATTGTCCCAATGATGCCTTTTATGCTAGAAGAACACCCAAGGTCATCCACTCTACCCATTTGTCATTCCTCTTCAGTCTCCTATTTCATGACGCTGACACATTTGAAGAGTGCAGGCCAGTGATTTTGTAGGGTGGGTTTGTTGATGGTTCTTCAGAATCAGATTCAGGTTAGGAAATATTGGTGGGAAAATCACAGAAGGAATATGTCCTCATGCATCATATCAGGAAGCATATATTGTCATTTAACTGTATTGGTGGTAATGTGAGCTATAATCATTTGGTTAGGATGGTTTTCACCAGGTTTCTTCAATGTAGTTTAGTTACTCTCACCTTTTGTAATTAAAAAGCATTACATGGGGATGGGGCGTCTGGGTGGCTCAGTGGGTTAAGCGTCTGCCTTTGGCTCTGGTCATGATCCCAGGGTCCTGGGATCGAGCCCCATTTCAGGCTCTCTGCTCAGGGGGGAGCCTGCTTCCCCCTCTCTCTCTCTGCCTGCCTCTCTGCCTACTTGTGATCTCTCTCTCTGTCAAATAAATAAATAAAATCTTAGGAAAAAAAAAAGCATTACATGGGGATACACTTTGAGACTACATAAATATCTTGTTATTCCTCAAACTTTTATCCACTAGTTTTGGCATCCATTGATAACTTCAAGCAGAATTATTTATTCGTGTTCTTATCATCATCATCATCATCATTACCAGATGGTGATTTCCTAATTATGTCATTCTTTCTACTTTTCTTCATTGACTTTCTACTGTAAGGAAGAGTTTTACTTCTCATGTATTTATTTTTTATATGTGAATCTGAATGGCCTCATGGGCCCAGCACGCTTCTGCTACGCAACTCTGCTCCGAATGACCTCATAGATTCTTACTTTATTCTGCAGGTTATATCCCTTGTTGTCATTATTTATTTTGATGTTCATTGTTTATTTTGATGCTTTATTTCAAATTGGTCCACTGAGGGCCCCCCTTAATCTGGCTCTGTAATTTTCACATATTTCCATCAGTTTGGGGTACTTCTTTACCTTTTGCCACAAGAAGATATTCAAGCTCTTCTCGTACTTTCCTTGCTCCGACCCTGGAATCAGCCATTGATTCACTTTAGTGAAGAATGGGATATTTATAAACAGAGATTTTGTCTATACATATACTGATTGTTCCTCAGCTCTGTTAACACACAGAACTGGGGAATTTCATGCACACACACATACACACACTCATATATGCAGCCGTACACATTTATATTTATTTCTGTATCTAGTTATCTATGTACATTAAAACTGACTTCACATTAATAACTGCACATCCAAACAATGCCTCATGGTCCATTTTATATTTCCCTCTCTCAGTATTTTCAATTCCTTTCTGGACACTGAGGACCCTGGCTCCCATTATCAATATATTTACTTATTCTATTCTGGAATGTTCAGAGAGTAGTTTCAGAATTGATAACCCATTCCTTTACAAAAAGGAAGACTATTAATTCGAATTCAGTATTTGCTTAAAGTTCTTATTTTCTATTGTCTGAGGGCATATAATGCAAATACTAGGTTCAACAGTCACTTAGTTCTTTCCTTTCAGTATAGTTGTTATTTGTTTGAAGTATCACTCTGTATTCTGTTTATATTCTCACTTAAGTCTCCTTCCTTGTTCATTTTCTTTTCTTTTTTTGAAAGACAAATTAACATGATCAGGATTATACAAAATATTATAGTCAGAAAAGTAAATTCCACTGTCTCCCATCTTTTCTATTCTTCCCACTGCATCTGCGCCCAAGCCCTGCTCATAACTGTTATGGACTGAATGTGTATCTCGGAAGTCTGTATGGTGAAGCCTTAACCCCTGGTGCCTCAGAATGTGACTTTATTTGGAGGCAGGCTCTTTAAAGAGGTAATTAAGATTAAGTGAGGTCTTATGGGAGGGCTGGTTCATTTGAGGAGATTAGGACAGATGAGCATGGAGGGAAGACGGCCATCTACAACGCAAGAAGGGAGACCTCAAAAGAAACCAACCCCATCAACACCTTGATCTTGGACTTCCAACCTCCATACTGTGAACAAATAAATTTCTGCTGTTTCGTTTCCCAGTCTGTGATACTTCGTTATGGCAGTCCCAGCAAACTGACACAGTAACCAACCTCACTAGTCCTTGGTTTCTTATTTCTCTTTGTTCAAATGAGCAGATGTGTGCATATTTCCTTATTTCTCTTTTTCTCTTACACTTAATGTAGTATACTATAGTATGCTTCCATTTTTCACTTACTGCTACATCCTAGAAATCCCTCCACATCAGTATATCAATTGCTGAATAATAAATTAACCAAACATTCCAGGAATAGGGCTTACTTGATCAGGACATATCATTCTTTTAATACATTATGGTATTAAATTTTTTAATGATTTGTTTGGAATTTTCACATCTGTATTCATAAGTGATAAAGGTCTGTAATTTTCTTTTCCTGTGGTATCCTTGTCAGGTTTTGGTATTACTGGTATTTGTTCTAATAAAGGGGGTTAGAAAGTGTTCCTTCTTTCTCTACTTTTTGGAAAATAATTATATAAAAGTGGTGTTCTTTCTTCCTTCAACATTGGGAAGAAATCGCCAGTGAAATTACTTGAGTTTTTTTTTTTTTCCCCATGTTTGTTTTGTTGGGGAAAGGTGACGAAAGAGGAGGGGAGGAAGGTTTTAAATTACAGATGTTTAACAGACATGACTGCTAAAATTTTCTGTTTCTTCTGGTCAGTTTTTATTATTGTGTTTATTATTAGTTTATTAGTTGTGTTTTTTAAGGAATTTGTCCATTTATTCTAAATTGTCAGTGTTTTAAAGTAAAATAGGTTGGTCCAGGAGAGCCCTTCTGAAAAAGCTATATATTAGCAGCCACCTGAAGGAGAAGCAGCAGCACACACAATGAAGATGAATGGGGAAAAGTACACCAGAGGGGTGCCTGGGTAGCTCAGTTGGTTGAGCAGATGCTCAGGTCATGATCTCAGGGTCCTGGGACTGAGTTCTGTATTGGGCTCCCTGCTTAGCGGCGAGCCTACTTCTCCCTCTCTCTCTCTTCTCTTTCTGGCTACCTGTGTTCTCTGTCTCTCTACCTCAAATTAATAAAATAAAATAAAATAATACGAGAGAGAGAAAAGAGAAGGTAAAAAGCCCCTGAGGCATGCATGTACTTGGTGTGTTGAAGAACAATAAGCAGGCCAGTGGAGAGCAAAAGTGAGAGTGAGAGAGGGAGGGAGGGAGTGATGATGATGGGGTCAGCAAGGTAATGGGGGCCAGACCACTTAAGACCATCTAAGCCATTGTAGGTAGGGTCATTAGCTTTTATTCTGAGTGGTTGAGGGTTTCAAGCAGAAGAGTGTTGTGATTTGACTTATGTTTCAAAAGTCAGACTGGCTATTGAGAACAGACTCAAGGATAGAGAGAGAAGGACCAGGTTGGATGCCCTTGGTCCAAGAAGGTGGCTGTGCAAGTAGTGAGAATAGGCACATCTGGAAAACCTTTTAAAGCAGAACCAGTGGGATGCTCTGATAGATTGGATGTTGGGTGTGGGGTAAAGGAAAAGAACAAGGAAGACTCTGAGGGTTTTAGCCTGAGCAATGACCATTGACTGAGTTAGGGAATATTGCAGGAGCAGCAGCTTTGAGGGAGAAAGTTCAGAACTTGGTCTTGGAGAGGTATTATTAGTTTATTATTACGCACCCAGTGAGGAGTTAGAGCAGGTGGTTGGTATGTGTAAGAAGAGTTCAGGGGGTAGGGATACAAATTTGGGAGTGATTGGCATGAGGACACTATTTAAAGCCATTTGACAGGTGGATGTCACCAAGGGAGTGACTGTAAATTGAGAAGAGGTCTAAGGGATGATTCTGGAGTTGTCCTATGTCCAGAGGTTGAGAGATGAAGAGGGACCAAGAAAGAAACTGCTGGCCAATAAGATGGGAAGAAACAAACGGGGCATATGGATTCCTTGAAGCCCACTGAAGAGCATGGAGAGGTCAGCCTTACTATAGCCAGTGGGTCTGGTACAGTGAGGACTGAGTGCTGCTGACCTTTGGATTTGGCAATGGAGGTCACTGGTGACCTTGACAAGAGCAGCTGGGCAGAGCTAGAGAGCCAAAGCCAACAAAGTGGCTTCAAGAGGGAATGGAAAGATAGTAATTCAACCAACTAAGTACAGACAACTCTTTTCAAGAATTTGCTCTTCTTGGAGAAATGGGGTGGCATCCGGGGGTGATGTGAAGAAAGTACAGCATATTTTAATTAAAACCACAAAGAGCCATTTCTCCAAACGTAGAGTGTGTCATCACTACGACACTCTAGGGACGCAGAGGTGAAGGAGACACCATCTCTGTCCCATACAGTTCGGGACCAGAGACAGGTCTACTGAGACAGCCCAGTGTGAGAGGCACTATGATGGGGGAAGTCCAAGGGCCAGCGGGACCTTGCAGAGAGGCCTGAACCATCTGCTCAGTCCGGGAAACCTTCCTGGAGGAAGCGGTGCTTGGCTGAGGCTTGAACAGCTGGTAAAAGTGCCTCTACCCGTGGGAGGGTCATGGAAGGCTTTTCTACCATCTGCTTAGTCAGCTTCCTTGCCTCTGCACCATGTTCCCCATCCTTGTCTCCTCAGAACCGCCCCACTCCGTTGGTACTGGTCATTTACCTGGGTTCCGTTCACGTGCAGCAGACACCTTCCGCACCCGGAGGCCGAGCCTGGTGCTGTCCTCTGCGTTATCTCCACAGTCTTCAGAGAAGCGCCAACTTGCCCCTCGCCTTCCTGGGTGCCTGGAGGTTCCCACCACGCCCATCCCCTCCCTTGGTGTTGTCCTGGCCTTTGTCGGGCTTAATGGAGGTAAAGTCTCATGATTTCCCAAGACCTCGTTTCTCCTTGGTTGACTGACGGGTTTAGAGAGATTTGGGGAAGGGCTGGGGCCGCGGCCACAGACCCAGGGACCAGGGGCACCGCGGCTCCCCTGGAGGGCTCCGCACCCTGCGGGCATGTGCCTCCCCTCGCGGCCTCAGCCTCTCCCCTGAAGTAGGTGGACAGCATCATCTCTCGGTTCCTCCCAGCTTACACGCTCTCTGTTCTAAATCCATCCATCAAACACTATTTTGAGGGTTTCGAAGTGCAGCCTGGGTGTTTTACATTATCCCACACACCCACCTCACACCTTCTAGAGTTCACAAGTCTCTCTGATCGGCGTGACAAACCGACACGCTTCTGGACCCGACGGGCTCCGTCTGCGAGCCTCTTGCCCTGCGCGCAGCTGACGGTCACTTCCAGACCCTGCAGGTTTCTCCGCCCCCCGCGGCTGGCTCCCCGGCGAGGACCCAGCCCTCGTGAACTAGGACCTCCGTGTGGCGCGGAAGGCCCCTGACTTGTCCGGTGCGAGGCGGGTAAGCGCAGGAAGAGAAGGATGAAGACACAGCGCCATTAGTAAATACCAGAGGACTGAGGGGGGAAAAACAAACAACAAACCACCAAAACAATAACAACAACAAAAAAAACCCCTGTGGGCTCAGAATAAGTAGCTACAGCACAATTTTGTCACGAGTCGGGCGTGTTACCAATGTGCCGGGGCCACACTCCAGCTCCCCAAACTGGGCCGTGGATAACTTCCTACTTAAACCCCCCTCACCCAGCGTCAGGGCATGCGGTCCGAGCGCGCAGTTCCTGGGTACGGTGGCCGAGAGAGGTATAGGCTGCCGATATCCCGGATGGGCGTCCGCGTCTCCCAGACTCCCTTGCGGCTAGGAGGGGGGGGTCATGTGACTGGCTGTGGCCAATGGGGTGTGAGTGGAAGTGGGCAGGGGCCACGAGGAGCCAGTGACGCGCTGTGGTGTCCCCCTCCACCACTGTGGCCGCAGAGGACGGGAGAGGTGGCTGAGCGACCGGAGGGTTGCGTCGGGAGAACACTTGTGGGCCTCTTAGTTTGTAGCGCAGCCTGGCTTATCCTGCCTACGTGAAGATGTGGAAAAGAGTCGGCCACTCCCTGGGGAAAGCTGCCGTCCAGTCCCGCCTCTGCTGTCGCCGTCGTGGGCTGTGCAGCGCTGGCCCAGCGCCGGACCTCCGTGTCCCCTCCGTAGTAAACTCGGATGCAGAACCTCACCGACGGGGTGGGCGTGCTGGAGGAGCGCATTTAAACGTCCAGCCAGGCCTGGCCCCCGGAGGGGCACGGACGAAGTCCGTTCTTGTCGGGAAGTCCGGAGCCACGAGTCCTCTCCCTCCGGAGCTTCACAGCCGCACAGGGAGACAGTCCCCTCCGTGGGCTGAGTGACATCGGCCTGCCATCCCCAGGTGCATTTGCTCAGAGGAGCAGATGCCCGTGTCTGGGCGGGAACCCAGCACTTCCCAGCAGTGTGACTTCTCCGCTTGCCTCTCCTATGGCTGCCCACGCGGGGCCAGAGGCGGCAGAGCCGTCCGGAGTCAGTGCGGCCGCAGAGCGGAGCTTCTTAAGTGGGTAGGTAAAGAGCCTTCTTTCTCGTCTTCCACAGGCAAGAGCAGGGCTGGTTTTATTTGCCTAAATAATTTCAGGGACGTGTGGTGAGGGCGGAGGAAAGCAGCGCTTCGTCCCTTCGTTACATCCAAAATGGTTTTATTAAAACCCCAAGAGACTGCTCTTTGATCCAGTTCCATTTTCCTTAGCACTGTATGGTCAGTTGCTACTGTCGTTGGTTCCTGTTGTCTCATGTTTTTTATTCTTTGCTTGTTAAACCCCGAAGTGAAAATGAAACCCAAACACCCACCAAGCTAACACCGCCAGTGTCTGAGAGTTTCGGAAGGTGCTGGCTTGTTTTGAGTGTGCTTCCTCCGGGGGTGTGATCTGAGGCTGCTGGAAGGACTCTTGAGCTCCAGGACATTCCCTCCACTGAAGTGTGGCTTTTCCCCAGCGTTGGCCCTTATCCCTGGAGTTTGAAGTAGGCACCAGGCGTGGAGCGAGGACGAGAGATTGGTGTGGGATGTACCAGTGGGTTTCAGGATGGAAGGATGAGTCTACCTTCATCTTGGCCTCGAGGTACTTAGAGTCCAGTCATTACTACCCTTTTCTGAGGGTGACAAGGAGGGTCAACAATTCTCATTAACGTTCTTTGCAAATATAACATTCACAGGTTGTAGGGAAGGCCTGTGGCCTCTGAGTTCTCGAGGGTAGGGTCCTCTTCAGCTCTGCTCCCTTGTGCCTCACTCGTAGAGAAGCATTATTAAGTTCCTGGGACGGCCACGACCAAATATCACAAACTGGGGCACTTAAAATAACAGACATTTGCTGTATCCCAGTTCTGGAGGCCAGAAGTCTGACCTTGAGGTGTTGGCAGTACTGTGCTCCCTCTGAAGACTCTAGGGGAGCATGCTTCATTGCCTCTTCCAGCTTCTGGTGGCTGCTGGGCATTCCTTGTCTCGGTGGATATATGACCCTCCCCTCTGTGTGTGTCTGTGTGTCCACTCCTTATTTTTTATTTTTTAAAAGATTTTATTTATTTATTTGACAGAGATGCAGAGAGTCAGGCAGAGAGAAAGAGAGGAGGAAGCAGGTTTTCTGCTGAGCAGAGAGCCTGATGCGGGACTTGATCCCAGGACCTGGGATCATGACCTGAGCTGAAGGCAGAAGCTTTAACCCACGGAGCCACCCAGGTTCCCCCACTCCTTTTTTTTTTTTTTTTTTTTTTTTTAATAAGGACAGCAGTCATCGGATTAAGTGTTCACCCTCACCCAGTATAACATCACCTTAACTACATCTGCAAAAACCCTATTTCCAAATAAGGTCATATTCACTGGTACAGGGGTTAGGATTCAATATATTTTTTTTGGGGGGGGGACACAATTCAAGTCACAACAGAGCACAATCCATATTCACAATCCATATTCAAGTGGAAGATCAGATGCCTGGGAGCAGAGAGGGCATGGGGAAATGAGGCAGAACAGGGCACAGAGAGGAGGCTTTGCATATCAGATGTGCTCCTGTATCCATCCACACATCATGGTACGCTGTGACCGTGAGGAAGAAATGCTTTCTTCCCAGTTTACCACTCTGCTGAGGCTTAGGCTTTTTCTTTTCTAAGGGCCATTGTGTACTTTTGTTGGTCACTCATTCATTCAGTGACTATATTGAGGCCAGATCCCAAGCTAAGAAGTACAAGATACGCTTCCCTTCCCCAGGAGCTCCCAGCCAAGGAGGGAAGGTAGCTGTGACAGTGGTGATTTGAATACCTTAGCTTGGTAGACATAGATACAGAACCCTATAAGGAATTTGGGAAAGATGTGACAGAGCAAGAATTTTTTTTTTTTTAAACCTGCCCTTTTTTTGAGTTTTATTTTATCCAAATCAGGACCCCTGGTCTGAAAACTATTTGACCTCATGATTGTTGGGGGAAAATCTGGGTGCCCTGACAAGGTTGGGATATTCTCTGCAAATATCAGGGTGGCCGTGCTGATGACAAGGTGTTTCCCCATGACTGCTCAGGGCTGGAAGCAAAGGCATCTCAAACGTAGGTTGTGAAAGTTCCAGGGGTGAATGTCCTCTGCAGGAAGAATAAGAGCCATCCTGTAGACTTCCCTGTTCCAGAAGGCTCCGTGGTGAATACATAATTAGGCCCTCTGTAATTACCAGTTTGAATCTGCCTAGGACACTAGGGCTCCCACCCCCTAATTTACCTTATAAATTTATTCTGCTAAAAAAGTCGAAAATGTCAGTCTTCTGTGAAAGCTGCATAAATGAATTATCTCCCCGGATGACAGAAGGTGGGAAGGAGGGGGAAGCTTCAAGAGGACATTCTTCATTGTGAGTGTCTAAAAGTACCCCACACTTAGCATGCACCCAGCACAGAGCCCAGCCCGGCTGCTTTCTGAGGCTGAGGCCAGTGCTACGGGGCGGAAGCCTGAGCTCTACCTGGACCAGGAACATGAGCTCTGCATCCCTGGAGGGTGGGGTGGATGGCATTTAAAATCAGCCCGTGTGGACATTAGAAAATCTTAGCTCAAAGAGCAGTTTCAGACGCTGGAGGCCCCCAGACAGAAGGGAATGAGGGAAAAACAAAGCTGCTTCTTATAAAGGTTCTCATCCAAACTTGTCCGACAGTCTCCCCACACCCAGGATGGCCCCATGCTAGGCCAGGGGACTCCTGCGATTGTGAGCATCTCAAGGCCAGATGCCCCCATGGCGCTCTTCACAGCCCAGTGCCAGCTTCTTTGATTCTTTCACAAACCTTTATTAAAAAACAAAACAAAACATGGCAAGTCCTTAATGACATTTTAGAAGGTTTGGGAAATGAAGTTCTTCTAAAAGCCCTTCTAATCCCATAACCCTAACCTAGTAGTGCTGGCATTCCTATATCTCCTTCCAGTCTTATTTCCTTAGGAGGCTCCCCCACCTCCTGAGAGCACTGCTGCTGCAACTTTTTTTTTTTTAACTTTTGAGGGGCTGAACATTAAAGGCATCAATGCTGATTCTGGGGAATTTCAGGACTACCAGGAGGGAATGACCAGTAGCTCTGTGGTCCCTGTATCTCAAGTGACACCCACTAACATACTAGAGTCTTCCCCCCAGCCTTTGTTCTGTGGGCTTGGCTTTTTCAGCCTGCATGCCGATTTGCTGATTATTAGTCTTGTACTTAGGTCTAGTTGGCTCACTCCTTGATGACCTACTCGGAGAAGAGGCACGCCCTGTCTCTCTGTGTGTGGCAACCCACTGGCCAGTAAGGACTCGAGAGGTTGGCTGGGTCTTTGGCACAAAGTAGGAGGTTCATCAATATTTGTTGAATCTATTCACGAGTGAAACCTGTGACATTACTCTTTTCCTGCTTGAGATGAGGAGCTGAAGTGGGTGCTCTAGACTGGGGGGATGAGGTTCTCCTGCAGAGCCCAGTGCAAGGCTTCCAAATTAATAATATATATTATTTACTACACGCCTACTGTGTGCCAGGCTCTGCGGAGTGATGATCCGACATACCCTTCGTGACAGTCTCAGATGTGGTACAGGAGGACCTGGGATGCCAAGAAGGGAAGCTGCTTGTGTGAGGTCTTCAGCTCCCAGTGGCCCCAGTGGGCACCAGAACCTGCACCTCTCCAGAGGTGCGCATCGAGTTGCTTGTGCCCTACCCTGCACGACTCCCAAGGTTGCTGGAAGTGCTGACACAAGCAGGGACGGGGAAGGCCTTCGTCCCCTGTGACACTCTGCACCTCTGTGAGTTACTTGTCTGTTTCAGAATCTCACTAGGAGTTCTGCTGGCTACTCCATCCCCTCTCACTGTACAGGCCCCTTTCTTCTGGTCAGTTCTCTTTGGGACTTAATATCTCTAGACCTTTATCTGTCCTTCCTCCCATTTTTCTCTGCTTCTGTTATTTGGTTTCAGAGCCATGGTCATGGTTTTCTGGATTTTGCCATCCTGAATGAAAAGAAAAAAAGCTTTTCCTATGGACCCTATTGTAGACCTTGTTTCTGTTTTAATTTTCTTTCTCCCTCTGTTTCCTCAGCCTGCATTCACTTGGCCTTTGCTGTTCTTCTTCCACATCTGGTGGTGTTTCCGGCTGCCGGCTGTGGTGGCCTTGCAGGAGGGCTGGAAACTGAGTCTGGGTGGAGACTGGTGCTGTTGGAGGTAGAGACAGCCTGCGGTTTGTTCTGGTCCTGCCTCTTAGCAGCTCGCCCTGGGCTTCCTGCGAATGAAGGTCCTTGTGTTCCAGGTAAGATAAGATAAACCACCTAACACTGTCATTAGACCATCTCTCTGACCTGTCATTAGACCATCTCTCTGACCTGGCCTTGAGGGTCTTGGAGACTCCTGTCATCTGTGCACCTTATTCCTTTGCTCCCATGTCACTCAAGACAACAAGTCTCAGGTACCGTAGGAGAACTTTCGGTGGGTTGTATTAGACTCGAATAGTCCTATCATCATGTCATCGACTTCTGCTTTACCTTATATTCCTCAGAGGAGGAGTGGTGACAAACCTGACAAATTCAAGTTTGTCTGAATGAGGAATCCGAGTCCTAACCATCACAAAGTGCTGCCATCTCTGGGGCCCAGCATCCCACGTGGTGCTGGGCACAGAGCAGGCACCCTGTCAGTGCTGTTGAAAAGATGAAATCAGTGATGCTGATGAAGTGATTGCTCTGTGCTAGAGCCTGGGCCAGGCCTGCTTGCCTCTGCTGAGACTGCAAGCCCACGGGTGTTCTGAAGCCCTGCCTGACAAGGGAGATCACCTAGTGGGGAAATGAATACCCTCCCCTCTCTCCCCAGACCATGCAGCTCCCACGGGCCTTTTACTCAGCCTGAGACACCAGGTCTGTGACCCTGGCTATATGTCGTGCCGGGCTGTGGAGGGAGCGGGAGGTTGACGGCAGGCAGCCCTCTTGGCTGGTGGGGAGATGCCTTTGGACAACTGGCCTGGCTGTCACTCCTGGAAGGCAGGGCTTAGGGGATGGACGCCTCATCCAGCCCCAGTGTCCATTTTTTCACTCAGAGGAAACCCTTGATGGGCACGGTACTGCTGGCTGCAGCTGTCGGCTTGGGGCTGGGGGCTCATGCAGCCACCGTGATCCTTGTCACCTTCTAACAATTCGGCAGGAGCTCTCACTACATTATGGGGATGTTCAAGGGCCATGTACATGCATGGTGCGTGTCACCATCAGAGGCTGGACAGGGCACAGATGCAGCTAGGGAACCTGGGCCATGTCTTTTCTTAAAGGAGGATCTATGTGACCACTGTCCAGCCTAGCAGGTCCTTTCTCGTCACCGGGAAAGTTGCAACGGAAGAGCTTGGTGGGGAGTGGCAGCCAGGCACAGCCCAGCTCATCTCAGGAAGAGAACATGTTTTCTAGTGCTTCTGGGGGAGAGATGGCTGCCAACTGGCATGGCCGTCCTAGCTTTGGGGGTCCCCCGCAGCCTCAGCCTGGGAGTTTGGGGGCCCGTGTGCCTCTGCCCCTTACTTGGGAACTGTAACCCTTAGAGATCAGAAGGAGCATGGGAATAAGACAATTCAATAAGCTCACAATAAAACATCCAAAGCCTTTCATACTTTTTCACTTTCTTTAACTCAATTTATTTTTCATTTTGTGGACAGAGATTTAGTCTGGGTATTAGTTTATGATTTTTTTGCTGAAGGAATTACTCAACACACACACATATAAAAAGGAAATATTATTTTTATCATTTATTTTGTGCCATGTATACCATAGGAGAAAAAAGTGGAGCAAAATCACTTCAGCACCGCTGTGTTTTTCATTACAAAGTTATTACATATAGAAATTACTCCAAATTATCTGAAATGAATGGAAATTATGAGGTTTAAATTCCCCAGGTTACTGCAGGCACCGCTCTGGAAATTTATTTTGTCATCTTGCTGAACATAATTGCTACAACAGAATTTCTTCCATTTTACAACTGCAGCATAACTTATTTATACCGGTGTAGCTGTAATTTTACATCAATAAGTTGAATGGGAAGGAATACACAGGTGGTAATTGAAAACAATAATTTGTGCTGAGGTCCAGGTGGAACGGTTGGCTGAGGAAAAGACTCCAGTTACCGTGGGCAACAGCTCTATGTCACTGTGGTCTCTTCTCATCCCGTTCGCCAACACCCGGCACATGGTCCGGACGTCCTCTGCCGGCTTCCCCAAGGCTGCCCCGGTGAAAGCCTGGGCTTGTCCCGTGTCAGACCAGCCCTTGCACCCTGGTCTGTGAACAGAGGAGGCCTAGGCCACCACAGGATGGTGGCAGGGGGAGGGGCCGGAGGGAGGGGCCCCATGCTGCCTCCTTCCTGCAGCTCCTGTCCTTTCCTCCTGCTCCTCCTGATTTCCAGCTTGCCTCTGGTTTGGGTGCTTCTAGGTACCCGCAGCTAATTAAGGTGTTTGATAGATTTCAACTGGAGTATGAGTTCTTGCCAGAAACATCGACAATTCGATTCCCCAAACACAACGCAGAGTGTTAAATCCACTAATGCTTTCTGCATTACTGTGTTCCTTCCCAGCCGGAATGTGTGGTCTGGGTACGATACCGAAATGGTCCCCAAGCAGGCGTCCTCACTCCTCAGTTCTCTAATTGTTCCTGTTAAGCAGATACAAATAATGAAACTGCAGATGCCTGTGCTGAATCCCAACAGCTGAGGAGTTTACCGTATGAATACAGAGGCCCAAATTCAGATTAAAAAAAAAAAAAAAAGCCACCATGGACCGTAAATCTGCGCTCTTTCTATGGCAGCCCAGTGGAGACAGGTAAGAGATGGGTGTCCATGCTCCTGTCTCGGGTCCCTCTGCAGGACACATGTAGAAGGGGAAGAGGGGCTTTGTCTCAAGTTCAAATGGGAAATGGTACTGCCACAGCTGTATTTTAGAAGCCATTGTTGTAGCAGTGATCCCAGCGGCTTAAAATCACAGTGAAATCATCTTTTTTAAAGGACCCAGATTAAACTAATACCAGAATGCACAGCAACCCAGCGTCTCGGTTTTCCCTGGGTGGCATTAATTATCTTTTGTTGTAGCAAATTGTCTGCCTTGTAAATTGAGCCGAAAGTGTGTCTTCAAGCAGATGCAATGTTTTAATATGCCCACAATGAAACAACTTTTATAACTTCCACGTACTCTGGATCTATTATTCCATCCCCAGTTACGTGCCTGCGGTTCAAACTTGGTGTTGTAGAGGCTTGTTTGTCATCCTGCACCCTGAACCCTTCTCTATTAAACAGAGGGGAAGCCACTTAAGTGTTTTCTAGGATACAAAGTACCTTTGTTAAATTCACTGGAAAGCATTCCTGGCTGTTCCTGAAACTACAACACAATGGATGAGCCCTCCCAGATCCCCTTTTCTTTTCCAGCTCTGGAAGGCATATCTGAAGCAAGGTGCTGGCTGGTTCTTATTTTCATTTTTTGGTAAGCGCCCCCTTGCAGCATTTTTATTAGCTGTGCCTTCAGAGGGATGCTAGCCTGACTCATGCCTCTCTCCCCTTCTCTGTTTTTCCCTAAGCGAGTACTTCCCCCTCACTTCCCTTTCCACCACTTCCTTTGTAGAGAGCATCACAGCACAGACAAGAGTTTTCAGAGCCTGGGATTGGGGGTGGGGACAGAGCTTGCCACTGAGTCACACTCACCTACAACTCCAGTTTAGCATCTACTGAAACTTCCTCTTTCTCAAACTGCTTAAGGATACAAACTAATTAATCCTCGCAGCCTCATAAAACCCTTGTTAAGAAGGTGATCATTATTGCCTCCATCCCCAGCTCCTCCCCATTTCCTATCACCAGACATCATCGTAGTGCCAGTCCTGATGACAGCGGCTGACAGCCAGACTCAGAACTGAAAATTCCCTTCTGGATCCGGATTCTTTCCCCAAATGAACCATTTCCACTCTCTTTCTCTTCCTTGTTTATGCTCCAAATAGGGTAGATTGACGGCCACCGGACCACTGAATTTAAACTAGCATATGTGTGCACCCGCACCCATGTATGTTTTGGATTTTCAGTTACACAATTTGTAGACTCAGTGACTAGAGAAAAAGCAGCAGAGAGACCCTTTCTGTGCAACACACACACACACACACACACACACACTCTCTCTCTCTCTCTTTCCCCTCAGTCACTCTTATCTCTGTGTATGTGGGGGTGGGGGGTGGGATTTGGTGGAGTTTGATCATCTTTGTGAACAATATTTTTTCCCAAGTCGACCAACTGGGTGATGCCAGTCCCTACCAAATTTGAATTGATGACTCAGAATTAAAATTAGCAAGGCAAGAAAATTCCAAATGAGGTGAGAAAGCAGTAGAAATAGTTCCAGATCCCCTAGTACTGAGCCATTCAATATCATTTCTGATGACAGGGACAGAGCTAGGAACATTCAATGTGGGTGTGAGTCTTTTTCATATACGGAGAGTTGGGTAAGTATTTTTAAGGAAAATAATACATGAATCAGGAACAGTGACTTTGGTTTAACCCTCTGCAGGCTGCAGCTATAGAGACAGCAGGCAGTGATGGCTCTTAGTTTTCCTAGAGCTTACCTGTCCTTAAAGCAGTAGTCAGAAATCTACCATGGTACCAAGCCCCAGTGTTACTTGCAGAGACAAGTAAGGTACAAGAATACCATGTCTTAAAAAAAGCAGTGTTGCTAAAGTCATTACATGGAGGGAATCAACCAAATGATTGCTAGAAGGCAAGTTTTGTGGTCCTGCTTCTGCTGTAAATTGACAATGCAAAAAACCCCTCCAAATCCAGCACAGCCTTAATTGAGTCCTTATGGCATTTAGAAATTTGCCGTAATTTTCAGAAATGGCTTAGAATAATTCTAGAAGATATGCCAGGAAGTGCAAAAGGCCTCTTTCCGTCTTTTTATGCTTCTGGATTGGAGAGCTCCTAGAGATTCTAGAACTGGAAGGAAGGAGATAAGGGCCATCTTGAGAGCCTTATTAATACGTATATTAGCATGACTTGCTTTGTACCTCCATTACAGTTTCCTCAAAAGTTAAAACAGTCAGTCCACCGATGAGATTGGTGCATTTTATTTATCCTCACCTTCCTAGTCAATAGTGTTTATAGATCCTGAGGTATAGAAATTAACAGGCAATTGGCTTCTGAGTTTGCCCTACGCCCATGAGTATAAAAAGATTTGCCTTTGCAGATTTTTTTTTTCTTTTTAAGCACCAGAAATGAAGCCCAAAGTAACTTGGTAAGATGTGTTGCTCAGTTTTTATATTGCTACAAAGTTATTTGACTACATTTTAGAGGGGTGGATTCCTGTTTAAAAAAAAAACAACAACAACAAATGAAATGTGGATTTTCTTTCTACAGAAACATTGGGAGTTCCCATTTCTATCGATGCTACTTATCTTGGTTCTTTCCAGATTTTTGCGAAGACATAATGTGAAATATAACCGTTCAGAAGGCAAAGATAACATTGTAGGATCTTGAACAGAGCCCCACCTCAACTAAGAGCTAAATATTGAGAATCATTCAAAGAATTTCAAACAAGAAGCCTGGCTTAGGGGGCCACGTGTCTATTTAATCTGTCCCCACTGCATGTAGTGCGACATGCAGCACACACAGGGAATCAGAACCCCACACGAGGTTAATGAAAATGCACTCTGATTTGATGAAATGATTTATGATTTCTGAGCTACTCCTCTAGAAAGAAATTTAAAGTGACTGAGAATATGGGGGATTATCTGCTGGAATGCACTGTGAAGCTAGAAAAAGAAAAGCAGGGAAATATTTGTGAGTTCAAAAAGCCCTTTTGACATCTGCTGTTTTCTCTTTTTCTTTTCTTTCTTTCAGATAGTGCAGAAAATATGGCATTTCTTTCCTCCTGGTTCTAGTCTGCACAAAGCCCCAGTCCTGGACCAAGCACACAGTAGGCCCATAGAAGGTAGTGGAGAAATGAGTCTGAGGTATTGTAATATTCCTTCACGAGCACATTCGTACTGTACTTCTTATATTTTCCTATGTTAAGCACCTGCACGCGCACACACACACACACACACACACACACCCCTCCCCTCTTTGGGGATGGGAATGACTTTTATTCTGTAAAAAGGTTTGGTAGATCAAGGGGTGGGGTGGGAGTGCGTGTGTGCAGGGTACTGGACACCCTGCCTATCTAGGGTCCTGAGTCAAGAGTAGGGCCCGACCTCCGCCACCCGTTGTTCCCACACCTCCTGCCTGTTGTCTGGGCATCAAGAGGGGGGACCTATTACTGGGGGCCAGCTGCCAAAGCCAGGCGGGGTCGAGGGGAGAGGTTAAGGTCCGGGGAGAGGCGCTATTGATCCGGCGGGGAACGCGAGACAGAGAGCGCAGCAAGACTAAAGGGGGAGCTGTGAGACCAGACATTAACAGCTTTCAGCGCTAATGATGCCCGTGCCAGACGGGCTGAGGGAAAAGAAGGAGACTGGAGCGGCAGCTGGGATTGCTCGCTGCCTGCACCCGGCCGCCTCTCGGGCGAGGAGGAGGAGGAGGAGGCGGCAAAGGAGGAAAGGGAGGAAGGAGGGGGGGAGGAGAGGGCGAGGGGGCCAGCGCAGGGCTGGGCAGGGGCAGGGCGGCCTCTCCCCGGCCGCCGCGAGGTGGAGCGCGCCGGCGAGTGGCGGCGTGTCCGGTCCTGCGCCGGCCCGCCCGCGCGTCCCTCTTCCCGCCGTCGGGGCAGCGCGGGGCCAATGAGGAAGTGCTCCCCGGGTCCGTCGCGGCCCGCGCCGCCCCCCTACCCGCTACTTCCTGCCAGGGGTGGGGCAGGGGTGCCCTCTCGGCAGACCCCGCCGCCCGAGCTACAGCCGAAGTTCCTGAGCGTCCTGCGCAGTACGAGGATGGGCCCCCCTTTCTTGAAGGGGGCTGTCGCGTTCCCGCAGGCCACAGACCGGGTCCCCAGTGCTTGTAATCAGCATCCAAGGGCCAGGGTCGCAGGTTGGGATTTTGGGCGCCGGACTGCCGGCGGAGCCGGCCAACAGGCACGCCTCGGCGGTTTGAGTCAGACCTGCCCCCGGCGCTGTGTGACCTTGGGCAAAACGCTAACCCTTTCTGGACTTACCAACGCCAGTTCTCAGGCGGAGAGCTGATAGCCCTCCCAAATTTAGGAGTCTGGGCGGGGTGGGATGTCCAGTTTGTGGTTTTCTTAAGAAGTTTATTAAAGGTGCGTGTGAGCATTTTTTCTTACTTAGGCCACTTTCCTGGAAAGATTTTCCACGGTGGGTCTAGAAGGGGAGAGAGATGGAAGTGCTTCTGGACTTTGGACCACGAGAGGTGGGG